>NC_089509.1:52857491-53232491 GCF_036850995.1 Saccopteryx leptura
GATGTTCTGCCCCTCTGAGGTGTCGCTCTGTTGCATCCAGAGCCATTCTAGCGCCTGAGGCAGAGGCTACAGAGCCATCCCCAGCGCCCGGGCCATCTTTGCTCCAATGGAGCCTCGGCTGCAGGAGGGGAAGAAAGAGACAAAAAGGAAGGAGAGGGGGAGGGGTGGAGAAGCAGATGGGCGCTTCTCCTGTGTGCCCTGGCCGGGAATCGAACCCGGGACTCCTGCACGCCAGGCCAACGCTCTACCGCTGAGCCAACCGGCCAGGGCCTAATTGCTTTTTGTTATACTATTAGGCATGTGAAAAGAATCCTAGTTCTACTTATTTAAAAATTATACATTGCACACCAAAGCATAGTAGTTATACACAAAACTGAACCCTGTTGTTTTTTAATATCCTTTTCTTCTTCCTCTTATCAATACTTTGTCATTATGATAAAATAATGATATAATATTTATTTGCATAAATCATGCAAAAATATTCTATTTACTTTATAACTATGACACTATATTCATGGAGACTCTATTGAAATATTGATAATGAGGGAAAGGTATTCAATATTTATGATATTTAAAACAAGGCCAGAAAATAATTTTACCTTAAGGAAGGTTCTTGTAATTAGCAAGTTATCTCAACAATAATAAACAATAGACTGCATTTTAATTTTACTGTAAAGGAAAATTCTTTAATTAGAGGCACTGGCTTAGAAAAATTTTATAGACTATTGAGGTTCAATCTAAAGTTTGTAGAATTTTAAAGGTCTAGGATGTTTGTGTGTGTGTGTGTATTTATATATACACATATTTGTTCAAAGCATTTTTAGCAAACATAAGAGAAGTGTGTCTTTATTTATTAAAGAGTATCCATTTAAGGATAGTTTGGTTCAGATAAGTATTTGTTAATTAGAAAAAAAGAACTACAAGGGGAAATATTATTTTCTATTATGTATACAAGCTCATTAGACACGATCTCAACCCCTATAAAATATTCACTCTATTTCAGAACATTTGCTAAAATAATTTATCCTAATGTAATTACAACAGAAAATTAATGAAAAATTCTTAAAATAATTTTATAATTTCTAAAGAGGGATACAACCTATTGTTATCATTTCTAAAACATCTAGTAAATGCAATTTAGAATAAGTTTAAATTGAAGATTATTATGTTCATGAGGCAGCCTACTGTAAGGTATTTTTCCCCGCCGAGAAGGAAGGAAGAGGACCGGAGCCGCAAAGTGTGGAATAGCAAACGGCTTTATTGAGTACAGAGCATGCACCCCACCTGGCAAGGTTCCCTGGCCCCGAGGAAAGAAAGATGGAGGAGATGGAGGCTAGGGAAGTTGCACGGATTAAACCGAGTGGGAGATATTTAAAGGGTCCCTCTAGGGAAGTGGAGCTACTATGACGTGGTGAAATTTCACTGGCTGGCAGACGATTGCTTCTTTCCAAAGGGTTCCTGGGAAGCTTCCTTTGGCGGGCTTGGTTGTGGGAGGTCCTAACCAAAGTGGGCAGGTCTGAGTTACCCACATGACCATCCCTCTATCCACCGACCTTACACCTACAATTTAAAAATATACATCCACATTGGTATTATCTCAGGTAAATGGTGTGCAGTATGATTTTAAAAGAGTTTTAAATATTTTACAAGAATCTAAGTGTTAGGCAGATAAAATATATTATGCTCACTTTGTTAAAGATGGTGCTGCCCACATGGAAGCCTGTTGCCCAGGTGATAATAATGTGTGTTGGGGGTGGGCTGTGGGCAGGCAAGATCCTTGTAGCCTGGGGCTTGGTTTTAGGACTAAGCCTTTCCCACTCTTTTTGATGTGGGGTGGTACAATCCCATCATGCCTCAGATAAGTGACTTTGTATTAGAGACTTCTGTATTTTGTATATTGGATTAAAGGTTTTGAATATACACTATAAAGTGGAGTAGACTAGGACCTTGCTCTCTCTTGGTTCCTGAGATTAGCATTAGAGGAGAGAGCAGAGCAGAGAGCAGAGAGAAACCATGTGGAGGAGGCCAGGAGAAGCAGCCAAGATGGTGGAGTGCTAGTGAAAAGCCAGTTTGTGCAGAGTTTGTGCAGGGAGAGGGAAGGAGATGGGGAACAGAGGTGAATAAGTCTGGTGAGCTAGAAACCTTTGATTCTAGGAAACTTGGATAAGTCAGTAGCTTTGTGAGCACTGAATGTGAGTGGGTTTTGGAGCCCAGTGTGTGTTTTTACTTGCCTTCTGGGTGTAAGCTAGGATTAAAGATGATGGCCCACCAGTTTTTGGCTCCGTTGTTTCTTTATCGACTGTCCGAATCCAATGCGAACCTGCATGGGCCGGGCGGCTGCGGTGGTAGCCTTGTATACTGGCTTTACACTAAGATTATAAATTTTGGGGAGAATTTCCCCTCCCTTACAACACTAAGTAATAAATTATTATATAATGCAGTGTATCAGTTAGCATTATCTATCAGTTAGCATAACAAACCACCCCAAAATTATCAGCTTTAAGCCATAAGCATTAATTGTTGCTTACATGTCATCTGGGGTCTCCTATTCCAGGATGGCCAAAGTGCTGGGACAGCTCACCTCTACCCCATGTGGTCTCCTTTCAGCAAGTTGCCTAGATTTTTGTATAGGTCATAGATATTTAAAAGATAAAATGGAACTTCATGAGGCCTCTACTGAGAACATGCACATTATTTCTCCATATTCTATTAGTCAAAATAATCATAATAGAAGCCAAATTAATAATGTGCTAAAATTAACTGTAGGTCTTGATGAGAGAAATTGCAAACTCACATTTGCAAAGGTAAATGGGTACAAGGAAAGGAATAATTGCAGACACTTTGCAGACAGTCTACTACAGGCAAGTTTATTTAAATACATTCAAGAATTAGAACAGTTTAATATATCATGGATTAATGCAAACATCAGGAGAAGGACCTTACACAAAAGGATCTGTGTTGACAGTGAGTGGTGGACAAAACTCACATATTATTCTTCTCTTAGATTCAGTTAAATGACTATACTGATGATATTTATTATGGAAGGAAGAATAATGACCTCTCAAAGATGTCATCATTCTAAGCCGCATAACCTGTGACTGTGTTTTCTGACATAACAAAAAGGACTTTGCAAGTTAGAGATCTTGAGATGCAAAGATTTTTCTCAATTATTTCAGGTAAAAACTGGGTCTTTATAAATAAGTCAGAGAGTGAAAGGATCAGAGATGAAGATATGATGACAGAAGCAGAGGTGGAACTGGTTCAGGGCCATGAGGCAAGGGATTGTGGGCAGCCTCTAGATATTGAAAAAGGAGCAGAAACCAATTCCTCCTAAAGCATCCAGAAAGAATGCAGCCCTACCTGCAGCTTGATTTAAGCCCAGTGAAACTAATTTCAGACTTTGATCTCTCAAACTATAGGATAATACATTTGTGTTGTCTTAAGCCACTAATTTTATAGTAATTTGTTACAACAGCAATAGGAAACCAATCCAGTTATATTATAAGCTTCAAACATTGTTAAGAAATGGTTAGGAAGAATATGATTTTTGAGTTTTTCTCTGTTCTTCCCTGATGAACATATTTAATTTTTCAAAATTAGGCATTTTACTTTCTTCTATTTGTAGTTGGTGATAAGAATATTTGTAATTTTTAGTCATTAAATACACTAATAACTTAGTTTCGATGATCTGTATTTAATATGCAACACAGTCACTTAAAAGATCAAATTTCTCAGAAGGAGAGAGGGAAAAGAAAGGAAAGGAATGGAAAGGGAAGGGAAGGGAAGGGAAGGGAAGGGAAAGAAAGGAAAGGAAAGGAAAGGAAAGGAAAGGAAAAAGGGAAAGGAAAGGAAAGAAAAAGAAAAAAAAGGAGGGAAAGAGGGAGGAAAGGAGGGAAGGAGGGAAGGAGGGAGGGAGGAAGGAAGGAAGGAAGGAAGGAAGGAAGGAAGGAAGGAAGGAAGGAAGGAAGGAAGGAAGGAAGGAAGGAAGGAAGGAAGGAAGGAGGGGTAGGAAGAGAACAAAAGGGAAAAGAAGGATTATTATAAAAGAACAAATAAGCCTGACCAGGGAGTGATGCAGTGGGTAGAGTGTGAACTGGGATGCAGAGGACCCAGGTTCGAAACCCCGAGGTCGCCAGCTTGAACACAGGCTCATCTGGTTTGAGTGCAGCTCACCAGCTTGAGCCCAAGGTTGCTGGCTTGAGCAAGGGATCACTCAGCCTGCTGTAGTCCCCCGGTCAAGGCGCATATGAGAAAGCAATCAGTGAACAACTAAGATGCTGCAACAAAGAATTGATGCTTCTCATCTCTCTCCCTTCCTGTTTGTCCCTATCTGTCCCTCTCTCTGTCTGTCTTTCTCTGTCTCTGTCACACACACACACAAAAAAGAACAAATAAACACAAAATGCCTGTGGGATACACATGCTTTCATTCGTATGTTTCTTCTGTGGGTAATAGAGTTTATGTGGAATATATGTGCAATTTTTAAACAAAATTGACTTAATTCTGGCTATACAGTTCTGACTAGGAGCTGTGTTTACACTAATTTGAAATAGAACAAGGCAGTGTAAATCCCTTCTTCTTTCAAGCTCCCAATTGCTGTCCGTAGATCTTGGACAGTGAGGTCACTGAGGAGTCTCCCCATAGGAGCCCTTCAGCCGTCATTGTGACCCCAGTGTAAATAAGGGCTTTCTTGATTCAATTAATTAATTTTGCCTTTATTCCATTCATGTCTCCAAATGGTAAGTTATTTGATTTTCACAGTAGATTGCTTAATGACTTCCAGTTACAATCTTTCTCCCAAATCCCCACTCTTGTGCAGTCATGTCGAATTTACTTACCGAATGCCCCAACAGAGACTGTTTCTATCATTTACTTAGAATCTACTTTGACAAAGACCATTCAAACACGAGCTGAACTTGATCAAAAAAAGGAAGCACAATCATCACATCCTAGTCATGCTGCCTCAAAATGCACTGATTTTGTTTCTTTTATGATTGGAGACTTGAACAAGAACATAAATATAGAAGGTTAAGGGACTGTGGAATGGCAAGTGCATCAATGATTAAACAGGATATAAATAATTGAATCTGTTATAGTTTCCAGAATATGTTATTTTCATTTGCTCCAATAATCAAAGCCTCGGTTTTTCATTTAATGGCCAATTTGTCATCTCCTACTTTTTAGTTCTGCATAAAATCAGGCCTTTAAAAGCACAGGTGAATCATGCCTTGCAGTGTGGCTTCCTCTACAAAAATCACTTCATTAGATGCTTGACATTATGTTTGCTCCTTAAACCCAGGCATGTGGGGACTTGGGGATTAATTTATTTCTCATCTCAGAGCAGGAAGCACTACTTTTCTGTCACAGCCTGCTGACTCCCCATCTCCACCCTCCTCTCAACAATGTTTCTGAGATTATTTCTGTCCAGCACAATTTATTTTTTAAAAGCATTTAACAGGGCAGTGGCTATTACAATCTTGAATATTTTTACTGAAAAATCTCTCCACCAAGTTCTCAAAAATTAAAATATTAATTTCTTTTTCTATGAGAAGAGTTTTAAAGATTTCTAAAGAAATGAAATATTTGTTCTTTCCTTGGAAACAGGCAAGTAGTTTTTTGTAGAGCTGATGTAAATAGTTACTGAGAAAGATTATTACATTTTTTGTGTGTGTGAGGGAACATACTATATAAGATCATAATTTTTATTTTATCACAGTATATTAGAGCATACTATTTGATGACTAAGGTAGGTTAGAAACCTTGTGTCAACAACTTCCACATTGCATACATTTGAATGAATTATTTCACCTCATTAATCTTTATTTTTCAAATATATAAAATGAAGAAATAAATACAGAAGAGGATTTTTGTGAAGATCAAAGTTATATATAATACCTGAAGGAGAGGAGGTATGCAAGAGGTAGCACTAAGTGAAATTTAAGAAATATCACCAGAATAGCACCAAATAAAAATGTCTTCTGTTTTATCTTATCTGATATGTTTTCTGTAACTCAGTACATGTCCTTGGAGAACATTTGATCTTGATGGACTTCAGTTTTCTTACCTATAAAAACAGAGGCTTATACTCTATGCTGCCTGAAAGTGGAAAGATGCTTTGAGCAAAGAAACTTTTATTTCGCATCTAACAACATCTTAATCTTTTCAAAGGCCCCACTTGGAGGAGCTCTCATTGTATATTCCGTGGAGCAAATGCTAATGGAACTTCAATCCCATTTTGAGATGATGAGACAAAGAACAACAATTTGTTAAATTATAGTTTTCAAAGCTTTATTAAAACCTAGACAGAGACATGTTTGCTACCTTCATTGTCCTTTCCAATTAGCAGAAAATGTCACTGGCACTTAGGGATTCAATATGTAAGTCCAGAAGAGGTGTAAAACAGGGTATAAAAATCTTTATCATATTTACACAT
Source organism: Saccopteryx leptura (assembly GCF_036850995.1). Classification (NCBI taxonomy): domain Eukaryota; kingdom Metazoa; phylum Chordata; class Mammalia; order Chiroptera; family Emballonuridae; genus Saccopteryx; species Saccopteryx leptura. The sequence goes on from NC_089509.1 coordinate 52,863,925, forward strand.
ATACCTATATGTGCACACACACAGAACTATTAAACTTAGACTCAAATACACTACAAGGGTGGGCCATAATGTTTTGTTTTATTTTATACATGTTTTCTTAATGGAATAATTTATGTTTTTTTTTTCAATTACTGTTAATGGTCTTTGGTTGTTTATTTTATCCATTGTATGTTAGTTATGTTTCTGCCACCTGTCTAGTGATTTCTAATTTTTTTTTCAAAAAAAAATAGCTAGATGATCTGATGGTAAAATTCTTAACTGAACACATTTGCATGGCCTTTAATACTTTCAGAAGGAAGTGCCATCTCATCTCATTAGTGTCTCACGGTGATATATGGATTCACAATATGACTGTTTAAAAATGTACCAAAACCACAGAAAGTTGTTAAGCAATATTAACTCAACCTTCTTCTGGAAAAATTGCTGTCAATTTATGTACTGGCATTCTTTGACAGTTTACTTGGAGGGTTTCCATCCAAGAATATTGATACCAGCTCTGCTGCCTCTGTTGTGAACCCACTTTTACTCATTCTTTCTACTTCCTGACCAATTTAATTCAGCGAGTTCCATCCATGACATTCTTTCCCCTTTCCTGTCCTCTTATTGCTGATTTTCACATTATATCAGGTTCTCTAGGAGAATCCTCTCATCATTCAGATAAGCAAAGGGGGTAATTTAAAAATAAAAAAGAAGTTGATAAAATATATTAGAAGGATAATGAAGTAGAAAAAGTTTGTGCTCTATTCAGGACCTTTGACTCCACCAAGGACCATGGAGATGATGCTTCAATCGCTGGAAGTCCACCAGCAATCCAAAAGCTACCCTGAAAGAAGTCGACGCAGGAATTCCTTTGATAATACCTAGACATAAACGTCCATGTACTATGGAGAAACCTGCAAGAAACCAACTTAACAAAGTGATCAGAGTTAATATCACTAGTAATAAGACAGACTGATATTGTGTACCTCCTAATATGATGGACCATGAAGAGCAAAGCATCACTCCTGTGGTTTTCTTGCCAACGTTATGTAATTTCAATTAATTATTAAAAAATCAGATAAATTTAGGTAGTAGGAGACATGCTATAAAACCAGTGGTCATTGCTCTTCAAAAAATGGTAAGGTTATGTTGGAAAAATGCTGAAAACTGCCATAGACTCAAAGCAACTAAAGGTACCTAAAGTGAGGATGGGATCTGCTTTTGAATCTTAAACAACAAAAGAGGGCAATAGTAGGAAAGGTGGCAAAATTCTCATGAAGTCTGATTATTCCCTGGTTTGAAATCATACTATGGTTAAATAAAAAGTTGAGGGAAAGTTGGACAAATGCTATATGGAATCTTCTGTATTACTTTTGTAACATTTTGTAAGTCTAAAGTTATTTCAAAAGCAAGAGTTATAATTGTTATCATTATTTTTAAGGCTTTAACACTGGGTACTACAGAATTATGGTCTCTATTGTTTGACTTTTCCAAAATAACATTATTTTAAAATATTTTTATATATTTTTATTTACAGATGTCTAATGGCTTTAATATGATTAATTTCATAAGATTTTGATTTTATTTGACATTTAAAAGGCATATATATATAAATACACATCCAAAAAAATCAAAGTTTATACTGTTTAATTTTTTGAAGCCTAAATTTAAGAGAAATGATCATTTTCTATATTTATTATAGAAATCTCATAGTCTAGTGTTCATAAGATTCTGAAGTCAGATTGTCTTTGTTTGATTCCAACCTCAGCACTATTAGAATTGTAAACTTGGGCCAATTTTTAACTTCCGAATGTTCTCACTTATAAAGTATATATAATAAAAGCACTAGAGTCATTTAAAAACCTGGAAATAATTGATTAGTGATGTGTAATACTCATTATAAGTAACAGCAAATCACCATGCCAACTGTCTCACCCAATAAAGGAATTAACCCACCCACTGACCATCAACTAGTCAGGACTCTAGCCTCACCCCTCCACAACCTCATGGGATATAATATATTGTCTTTCGATGGATTTCCCAATTGCTCCTAAAGGTGTTTTTTTTTTTTCTTCCATTTTGCGCTAGGTCCTCTGATAGCCAAACTCCTTAACTCTATAGGCTCTCTTGTCTGGTCTTTCTTACAGCAAATCAAGCCCCAAGGTTAATAAAAATAAAACCTTTGCTAGTACAGTTGCCTATTTTTAAATTCAAAAAACATTCTTATCTGAACTCAAAAGTGTGGAATCTTTTGTCAGGGTTGGAATTCAAGATATTTATTATGGAGTGCAGTGCAGGTCCTAACAATTAAGAATGGATGTGTCTATAACAATAGGTACAGCCATCTTGGTACCCTCTTTCTGGACAGGAATCAAACTTTAGACATTAAACTGTTTTCTTATTTTAGCATTTGTTTAGCATTTACTATATTGTGTATGGGAAACAAATGGTTAACACAGTTTCTTACTTGGAAAAAATATTACTCTACCTGTTTAATGTGTAGTGGAGAATGAATACAATGAGTTCCAAACACCTGAAACAAATTCAAGCTCCATTAATGTTTCACATCTATACCAACTACCAAATATGATGATTTATGATACTTAATGTAGACTAACTTGTTTTATGTCAATGTAAGTCATTTATTAGATGCCATGAGACAAATTGCTCGTAAGCTTAGTAATGCATCATAATACATGCAGTTCTTTTTTCTGCTCTAACCCCCCCACACTTGTGCAAGCATGTCAGGAGCATGCATTTAAGTTAATCAAACTTTTCTGATTTCAACCTTAAAGTCATATTTTTTAGTAATGATAAAGATGATATAAAATATTCATAGTTCTGATCATAATGATTTAATATTTTAAAATCTAATCTCTTTCCCATTTTCCTTTATACTTGTTTCTTAGGAGCAATGTTTTTCCTTGTTTGAATATGTTTGAAATTCTCATAGGACAGGAGATTCAAGCTATGAAACAGCAACAACAAACCAAAATTAGAAGTTCCACAGACATTTCTCTTTCTCTCTCCTACACACACACACACACACACACACACACACACACACACTAATAAATAGGTTTTTATAAATATATCATATTTAAAAATAAATTTGAGAAGTCGAGACTGATGCGTCAGCGTCTCTAAGACTTACTCATCCAGAACCAGAAATTGAGTTTTTGCTGAAAGATGTTCCAGGTGTGCTGCTTGGTTTAAGCCACAGCCTTTTATGCAGTGCCTGTTCATTTTTATCCTGAATGCCTCCCTTCAGCCTAACATTGGTGTGCCCCTAGAGCACTGGAGGGGGAGGCATTGTGCTGCTTCTAAGTAGTGATTATTGAGCACTGTGTATTTACCTGGCACTGTGCTGAGGGCTTTCAGGACATTTCTGCCATTTAATACAGCCATCTTAGGAGTAAGAATGATCATAACTCCCCTTTTAGAGCTAGCTACAGGACGGAGAAGGTAAATCTCTTGTCCAAGGGTACACCATTGCTAAGAAGTAGAGCAGGGGTTTAACCAAATCCAGAGCTTACAATGTTAAAAATACTCTTTGAGTGTTCTCTGGATTCATGCTGTCCGTCTTCATACAGGATCTCACAGCTGTGTTTGCAGCACAAATGGACACTTTCAGTGCCACAAACACTGCCACATGTCCTCGATTCTAGCATAATTTTTTTTAATGTTAACATCTTTGAAATTGACATATTTCTTACCATCAATGGCATTTCATAGTTTGTAAGGTTTTTCCCTCTTTCTTAGAGGTATATAAAAATTATGTCATTTTCTTTTGATAAAACATAATATAAATAAGATACTTGAATACATATAATAGGAAAGTTATTGAGCCTGACCTGTGATGGTGGAGTGGATAAAGCATTGACTTGGAATGCTGAGGTTGCTGGTTCAAAATCCTGGGCTTGCCCAGCCAAGTCATATATAAGAAGCAACTATAAGTTGATGCTTCCACTCACCCCCACCTTTCTCTCTCTCTCTCTTCTCTAAAATCAATAAATAAAATCTTTTTAAAAAGTTATTGAGCATTTATTGTTTACCAAGAATGTACTAAGCACTTACGTTCTCTCTCTTAATTTTCATCACTACCCTATCAGTTAAGCTAGATCAACATCACCATTCTGCTGATGAGAAAACAGAGATTTAGTATATACCCATCTCATCTGTGAAGTATATTCTACCTCTGTGAAGAAGTGGCTGAAAAAGAAATCGATTCCCCACAGACTGAGTCCAGTGGCCCTATTCTTAAATGCTGAGGAAGCTGGGTTTTGTATTATGTCTGTTTGGGTAATAGAGTTTAAAGTAAGCTGAAATTTTCCAGTCTAATAGACAAGTAACTCTGTGCAAAGTAACTTCCATGCTAATAAGGAGCTTTATAAAAAAAGTGAAAGCAATCAACAGTGGCTTATTTTGTAGGCAGAATAAGGATTAGATGTATTTCTTCTTTCAGGGACTAGGAGTAGAAGCAGGAATGAATTTAGTGCCTCCTGACTTGAAGAAAGGTATTTAGATATATCTGAAGAAAAAGAAAAAAAATATTTGAAAAAAAGGTTTTTTGAAGTTTATTTTAATACTTTTTAGAAGGCAGAGTTAATCCTCTAATTGATACAATAAAAATCTAGAGAAAAAAAAGTAACTATAAGAATTTTTGAACCCTAAGATATGCTGAAGAGAGCACCAGAGAGGAGAGAGTGCTAGCAGGTCAAGACCACGTGTAAAAATTTTAAATTTAATTAACAGAATAGTCTGCTTTTTCTGGTTTTGGTATTTTTAATTCCTCTGAATTTCTTACCATGAACATTCAGTCATTCCGATCAGTCTTTTTTATTTCAATTTTAATAAATATTAAAATATTGACATATTTATCTCAAATCTTACTCTTTTACCTAAATTCTGTCCCCAAATTTTCAACCAGAAATTTCCACCTGAATTTTTAAAACACTTCCACCTGGATTTACCTCAAAATGTCCAAGTCTGGGCTCCAAATAAATCAAATTCTTACACAAAGCTCATATATTTTATTTCTTTTTTTGTGTGTGACAGAGACAGAGACAGAGAGAGGGACAGAGAGAGACAGATAAGTACAGACAGACAGGAAGGGAGATGAGAAGCATCAATTCTTCATTGCAGCTCCTTAGTTGTTCACTGGTTGCTTTTTCATAGGTGCCTAGACCGGGCGGAGGGGTAGAGCAGAGCTCATATATTTTCAATAACAACAGCTTGTGACCGTGACCGAGAGTCCTCTCTATGATGATATAGCCACAGCTCCTCTAGTTCCCACAGTGATGGTCTTTGCGTACCATATCATATAATTGCACATATCACAGACATGCATTCTATTGTATAGTGCTGCATTGTCAATTATGGAATCACTAACCACATATATCTACTGTAATTTCTTTTAAAAATATTTTTATTAAATTTATTGAAGTGACATTGCTTAATAGGATCATATAAGTTTTAAGTGTGCATTTCTATGATATAATCTGTATATTGCATTGTCTGTACGTCACCCAAAGTCAAACTATCTCCAATCACCATATATATTTGGCTCTTTTCAGTCCCCCCCCCAAGTTCTACCGTGTTCCCTCAAGTAGCCACCATACTATTGTCTATGACTATGAGTTTCAGTTTTATATTTTTATGTATGAGTGTAATCACATAGTTCTTAGCTTTTTTTCTGACTGACTTATTTCACTTAGCATAATATTCTTAAGGTCCTTCCATGTTGTTGCAAATGGCAGTATTTCATCTTTTCTTATTGCTGAGGAGTATTAGTTACTCTATTTTCAATTAAATAATATTAAATTAAAATCCACTTTCTTAGTCACACTAGCTATATTTCAAGCTACTTGTGACTAGTGGATACTATATTTGACAGCATGAATTTAAAACATTTCCAGCATTGCAGGACACTTTATGGGGTATTGTAGTCTAGTGGTTTTTATACATGGTTCCAACTTCCCCACTTAAAATGCTTTCAGAGGTTACAGGTGTTCTAGAGTTTTTTCTGATTTATTCCAGTTTGTATCTCTGCCTTTTCACTTCATAATAACTCCTCGGGTGGTCATTGCCTAACTTCCTCTCTTTTATTTAGCCTCTGAATGTTCAGATACACTGTATTGTTGGAACCTGTCCAAACAGCAATGCCAAGGGATGAAGAAGGCAATGTAACATGAATCTATTTACAGTCACTTATTTGTCATGAATGCCAAGCATGATATCAGGACCATCTGTAGCCTATTATGAGTCCCAAAAGAAGTTTCTCAAGCAAGCTTAGTTGGATTTTCTTTTTACACAAAACATTTTTAAAACTCGACTTTCTTCCTTCCAGCTCTTTATTCCATGCCGACTCCTGTCCAGTGGTGCTGCCTCGGGCCACTTTAGGCCCATAGGCAGGTTCTTTAGTTTCCTCCAACTATCACATTATAGTAATCATTCCAGGATGTAGTATCCCCTTTTAAAAAATTAATAGACTTTCTTTATAGAGTAGTTTCAAGTTTACAGAAAAATTGATTGGAAAGTACAGTTCTCATATGCCTGCTTCCTCCAACCCCTAGTTTCCCCTTATTAGTATCTTCATTAGTGTGGTACATTTGTTAAAGTTGATGAACATTATTGACACGTGATTATTAATTACCATTCATAGTCTACATTCAGATCTACTTTTTGCGTTATATATTCTGTGGGTTTTAATAAATGCATAATGACACGTATCTACTCATACAGTATCACACAGAATTGTTTCATTATTCTAAAGATTCTCTATGCTCTGCCTATTCATTCTTCCTTCGCTTTCTCTTAGCCCCTGGAAACCACTGATCTTACTACCTCCATATTTTTCCCTTTCCCAGAATGTCATATAGTTGAAATCATACAATATGTAGCCTTTTCAAATGTGCTTTTTTCACTGAGCAATTTGCATGTTTTTTGTTGTTGTTGTTGCTAGCTCATTTTTTTATTGCTGAATAATATTCCATAGTATAAATGCACCATAGTTGCTTACCCACTCATCTACTGGAGGGCATCTTGATGTTTCCATGCTTTCACAGTTTTGACTAAAGCTGATGAAAACATTTGTGCATAGGATTTCATGTGGACATAAGTTCTCAAGTCATTTGGGCATATATATATATATATATATATACACATATATATATATACACATACATATATATATGTATATTAAGAAGTATAACTGCTGGATTATATGGTAAAATACGTTTAGTTTAGATACTGTCAAATTGTCTTCCAAAGTCTGATCCATTTTGTATTCCCACCAGCAATGAATGAGAGTTCTTGTATCTCCACATAATTGCCAATATTTGGCATCCCCAATGTTTTGAATTTTAACCATTCTTATCAGTGTAAACTGGTTTAATGTCCTTTTTCTATTTATTATGTCTTGCTTATGTCAGCTGGGACTAAATTGACTGTTTTAATTTTTCTCTACTTTTGAGTTTTTCTAATTTTGGGGCATAAGAGCCTGTATGGACAATACAAGTTTTTAGTTGTGTTATATATTTTTACTCTATTTTTTTTAATTTTTTATTTATTCATTTTTTAGAGATGAGAGAGAGGAGAGACAGAGAGAGAGAAGGGGGGAGGAGTTGGAAGCATCACCTCCCATATGTGCCTTGACCAGGCAAGCCCAGGGTTTCGAACCGGCGACCTCAGCATTTCCAGGTCAATGCTTTATCCACTGCGCCACCACTATTTTTACTCTATTATTTCAAATATAATTTGTTTTATATATTTTTACCCTATTATTTCAAATATAATTTGTTTTATATATTTTTACTCTATTATTTCAAATATAGTTCCCCAGACATTTTATTATTTAAGCATGGATTAAACATATCTGATTTGTATGTCTACCACATGGCAACTGCCCTGCTTTTTGGAAATAGTTCTGGTTTATTCATGTTGCCCCTAAATAATCATTTATCATATCTTTTCCATTCACAAAAGTGTCCCAGTTTGAGTGATAAATCCTTTCACTGTTCTGCTTGAATATCACCTGGATAGTAGTGCAGAAACTTATCTTTTCTCTTTTTCTTTCCCTCCATGTTGTTTAATAGAGTACTACGATGTGGTGAATGTGATTTAAGTACCTTAGAAATGGGTGGATGAAAGCCCCTTGCTCAAGTGTGCTGGGTCTTTCAGTGTCTGCTTTCCAGGTCATGAGCTCAAGCATCGCATCCTTTTGACTCAGCATCAAGGTATCCTTCTAGCATTCTACCGCCTGCATTGCCTGTAGTTGCACTATCTTTGTTCATTTAACAGCAGATGTTTGATAACCTGAAGACATTTGTCTCTCGCATATGGTCAATAGAGTATAAACACACTTTATAGAGCACACTGGTGAAATTGTGCAAAATAGCCATGAAGAAATTAATGTTCCTTTTGTTGCCTTTTTTATGTCTAAAGTCTGATATTACTTTGACATCAAGCTATGTCTACCAGCCTCCCAAAGGATAAACTACCCTCATGGCTCACATTGATTCTGTCTTCCTCAGTGCATCATTAACTGTGATCTGACTGAATATGCAACCAGTTTCAGAAAGAGCTCCCATCTCTGTGTTACAGGGACTCTCTCGGTGGAATCTAGCTCATGAATTGTCAACCTACCACCACACCACCACCACTCGAAGCTCCAGAAGCCCTCTAATAATGTACTGAAATGTCGTTCGGTTTGCTTTTCCTATCTAAAAATTAAATAATAATTTTTACCTATGCTTTTTAAATTATGAAATATGTCAGCCATAGAGAAATATGTGCAAATAGATTCTTCATCTTCTTGCAATTTTGCATCAAAGATACAGGGGTGAGCATAGAGAGGCTTGCAGGTAGTCAGTTTGGCTTATGTATATGCTACCAAAAAGTTGAAAGGTATTTCTTGGCTAGTAAAATTATATCTAGTGAAAATTTTCAAATTTTCTTTCTCCATAATATTTAAAGATTTCCACATAAAAGATGAGAAAGTAAACTTGGCAGATATTCAGAACTTAGAATAAATAATAAATTTATACCCTGCCACATACACATAAATATACATACACAATATTAAAAATAAGCCAACTAGACCATGGCTGGTTGCTCAGTAGAGTGTAGGCCGGGCACATGGACGTTCTGAGTTTGACTCCCAGTCAGGGCACACAGGATAAGCAACCACCTGCTTCTCCACCTCTATCTCTCCCCCTTCTCTTCCTTTCACTCTTCTCTTCCTCTCCCCCTTCTCTCCCTCTTCCTTTCCCATGGCCTCCACTAGTTCAAACATGGCTGGGGCACTGATGATGGCTCCATTAGAGTGCATCTGTCTCGGACACTAAAAATAGCTCGGTACTGGAGCATGGGTCCCAGACAGGTAGATCCTGGTTGGGTGCATGTGGGTGTCTGCCTCGCTATCTTCCCTCCTTACATAAAAAAAAAGGAAGAAGGAAGGAAGGAAAGGAGGGAGGAAGGAAGGAAGGAAGGAAGGAAGGAAGGAAGGAAGGAAGGAAGGAAGGAAGGAAGGAAGGCAATTGAAAAACTAGGTGTTTTTCTATTTCCTTTTTGAAGGAAGTTAACTGAGGGTCCATAGCACATATATGTACCTAACTGAAATGGTTTCTAATACTCAAAGTGAAACAGTCACAGACATGGTTGTACTGAATCACCATATTTTCTTCCTTATATGATACTTTGGCAGTAAATAGAAACAAGGCTTTGGCCCTAAAGGTGTTCAGCACCTGAGTTTGTTTGCTATTAAAAGGAAAAAAAATGTAGATGGCATTGCTATCATTTCAAAGAGAACGAGAGACTGGAAATGAGAACAGAGGCATTGCTAAGAAGCACAGATCCTATTTTCTCGTAATGTCACTAATAAAACTTAAAAGGAGTAAGTAGAGTGAGTATAGATTCTGTATAAGCAAAAATAAATCTATACTAAATGGTTTTTAACATGTGAAAGGTAAAACTCATTGCAATGTTAAAATCAGTTTACTCTAAACACCTTCTCCGTAGCAATGGATTTTGCCAGAGTCCACCCTGGAGTTCTTCAGCATATTGCTCAGAGATGACTAATAAAATATATCTAATGATGTCTTTTCCATTCATTATTTTCTACTGACAGATGCTTTTCCAAGTGTAGAAATTAAAAACTATATATTCTTCCAAAAAAATTATTTCAATTTTAGTATGAACATTATTAATAAGTCTTCTTCCAACATGAGATTATACTGACTTTTAACTAGCAAGTGCAGTTTCATAAAAACAAGAGGCAATCCAGTTTCCATAAGTATATAACAATAAAAGTAGTAGAATGATAACGATCCTAGAGGAGAGAACAGCCCTCAGATGACATTGAGTCACACTCCCTCCCAACGTTGAAATGCATATTATATTCCAGGCAGATGGCAGGCCAGCTTCCCTTTAAATACTTCCAGTTTCAAGGAGTTCATGCTTTGGCAGAGCTGTTCTTTCTATTGTCACGTGGCTATCTTTCTTAGAAGGTTAATTTTCATATTGAGTAGATATGGTTTACTGGGCATATCTACATTTGACTAAAGTTTTGCCCCTTTAAACAATACAAAATATTCTCCCTATGTTGCTGTGGGAAATGACAGGCTATATCTAGCGCAGAGGTCTCAGGTCATAGCCTAGCAGTAGGAAGAGAGATTGAGATACTACTGAATGATTTAGGAAGAGTCAGGGCCAAACCTATGCCTGACAGGGTATGATATGACTCAGCAGGTTTGGACTAAGGAAAGACCTATGCTCTAAAAACAAAACAAAACAATAAAACAAAACAAAAGTTTGAAAATTAATTGAGGAATCTGTATTCTATAGATCAGCCAGTATATGCGAGTATCTTCTTTTGCAGATGTTTTAAAAATATAAACAGTTCTTTGTTTTGGTGTATTATGCTTTTTTTTTTTTTTAGACATATCAGGAATGCATTAGTAGACCCATTTCAGAGTACCGGCAACAATGACAGAGACAGATGTCATTGACTGTTTTTTTCCAAGTGTTACAAAAAACACTTGCGTTGGGAAGGTAAAGGATTTGACAACTGTGGGCTGCATCCAGAATTTTTATTATCTTTCTGGAGTGCAGTTTGTACTCTTCAGAACTGTTAGCACCCTGTGGTGCTGACATAATATGTCCCTTTTGAGGCTTTGCTTTTTCTGACTAGGCTTCAAACTAAAGACTTATAGCAGCTTTATTTGCATAAATAGATACCAAAGTGTCATTCTCATCTTTTTTACTGCTTTCTTAAAAAAAGAAATTCTTCAGTTAATCACTCTAACCACAGACACATGTGTACTAATTTTGTGACTGATTATGCTTACACACAGCCGTTCCTCCTGTGACAGTGGCCTCCTCTGTTGTTACAAGCAGGTTAAGGACCAGAATTGGAGAAGCGGCTTTCTGAGTGCTTCTGTTGCTAGAACCTTCTTTTGTAGGATGCCAAATAATAGAACATGATCTTTCCTCCAACTCACCCCAGCCAGCCCCACACACCCAACTCTGTCTCTCAGCATCCAGCTCTATGACACATTTTTCCAGCTTTATTGAGGTACAATTGACAGGTAAAATTATCGAGTTAATTAACACAATCATCACTTCACATATTTATCCTCTCTGCTTTTTGATAAAACTTAAGTTCTATTTTCTTAGCAAATTTTAATTATACAATTCAATGTTATCAGCTATAGTCACCATGTCTTACACTGTGTCCTCAGAGTTTATTCATTTTATAACTGAAAGTTGGTATCCTTTTACCAATCTTTTCCTACTTTCTCCATCCTCCAGCCACTTGCAACTGCTTTCTACTCTGTTCCTGAGTTTGACACATATAAGTCATACTGTGTAGTATTTGTCTTTGCCTGGTTTATTTTACTTAGCGTAATGCTCTCCAGGTTCATACATGTTGTCAGAAAGACAGCATTTTCTCGTTTTTTAAAGCTGGATAATTTTACAGCATTCATATATATATATATATATATATATATATATATTTACAACACATATATATGTGTGTGTGTATACACATGTGTACACATATGGATCACATATATGTATATATCTGACATTTTTTTGACTCATTCACCCATTGTTGTTTGCATACCTTGGCTATAGTGAACAGGGGAGTACAGATATCTCTTCAAGATAACAGTTCATTTGCTTTGATATATACCCAGAAGTGGGATTGCTCTATCATATGGTCATTCCATTTTTAATTTCTTGAGGAACTTCCATACTGTTATCTATAGTAGCTGTAATAATTTCCATTCTCAGCAACAATGCACCCAGGTTCCCTTTTCTTTACATCCTCCCCAACACTTTTTATCTCTTTTCTTTTTTCTAGTAGCCATTCTAACATGTGTGAATGATATCTTGTGATTTTGATTTGCATTTATCTGATAATTAGTGATATTGTGCATCATTTTATGTACCTGTTGTCCATTTGTATGTCTTCTTTGAATAAATGTTCACTCAGGTCCTTTGCCCATTTTTAATTGGGTTATTTGCTTTTTGCTATTGAGTTGTATGAGTTTCTTATATATTTTGGATATTAACCTCTTATTGGCTATGTGGTTTACACATATTTTCTTCCATTCCATTGGTTGCCTTTTTATATTGTCAAGCAAAAGTTTTCTTTTAAAAAAATTTTTTAGTTTGATGTAGTCCCAGTTGTTTATTTTTGTTTTTGTTATCTTTGCTTATGATATCAAATTAAAAAAAAAATCATTGCAAGACCATTGTCAAGGACGTTGCTCCCAAGATTTTCTTCAAGCAGATTTATGGTATAAGGTTTTATGTTCAAGTCTTTAATCCATTTTGAGTTTCTTTTACTTATTTTATGGTGTAAGAGAATGGTCCAGTTTTATTCTTTTGCATGTAGCAATCCAATTTTTTCAACACTACTTATTGAAGAAACTCTTCTTTCCCCATTATATATTCTTGGCTCTTTGTCAAAAAATTAGTTGACTATATATAAATGGGGTTATTTCTAGGCTCTCTATTCTGTTTCACTAATTTACATGTCTCTTTTTATGCCAATATCATACTAACTTGATTACTATAGCTTTGTCATATAGTTGAAATCCGGAAGGTTGATGCCTTCAATTCTGTCTTTCTCAAGATTACTTTAGCTATTTGGGGGTCTTTTGTGATTTCATATAAATTTTAGGATTATTTGTTCTATTTCTGTGTAAAATACCATTGGAATTTTGATAGGAATTGCATTGAATCTGTAGATTACTTTTGATCTTAATTGTGGTTTATGATGCCAAGTTTAAGATTGATGGGAGAATAACATTGCTGCAAGATTTAAATGAACCACTTAAATTAATTAATTACTGAGGGTTTCTTAGCATTAACATTTTTTTTTAATTTATTTTAGAGAGGAGAGGGAGAGACAGAGAGAGAGAGAGGAGAGACAGAGAGAGAGAAGGGGGGGAGAAGCTGGAAGCATCAACTCTCATATGTGCCTTGACCAGGCAAGCCCAGGGTTTTGAACTGGTGACCTCAGCATTTCCAGGTCGACGCTTTATCCACTGCGCCACCACAGGTCCAGCAGCATTAACATTTAAATGCTGATTATTTTCATCTTAATGCAAAGACAAGAAGAAAGTTTATATTGTGTTTCTTGATCAGAAAATGAACCTTGATCCATTGTTTAATATTATGAATTGCTACGACTTTAATAGCATATACACTTTTCTCTTCTCTTTCCTACTCCCCAATACCTTGTGCCAACCCTGCCCTACTACATGTGTTTTTACCTATATTAAAAGAATCACAGGCTATAATTTTCATATAATAGTAGCTATATTTATCAAAAATCTTGTCAACTCTAAAGTTAGACAGCTGTCAGCCTACATACACCATTGTTCTGTGAAACATCTGAAGGAGGGCTCAGCATTAGGCATTTAATACTTAGAATAAAAGTTTTGTACAGTTTTTATTGAGACATACAATTCAGTTTCTAAATTAGAATTTTAAGTTTTTTAGATCACTACTTCTTCAAGCTCCTGTAATTATTGAATGAATGGATATGCATTCAAGGATATTATCTTGACAATTGGTAGCTATTCTTTGGGAGCTGTGATCAAAAAGAACACCAAATTCATATTGCTTTTTAGTTTATAATTCAAATTTCTGGTCTACTTAATTTAGTACATGCTCCAAGTGCCACAATCAGCTCAACACTGAAATTCTCTTTAAGTAAATGCATATACCAATGTTCACACCAAAAAATATTTATGTATATATCTGATTTCTACCCACGGTTTTTATGGGAAAAGACTATGTCAAAATTTGTCTTGGTGTTTCCGTTGCCTATCAGGATGATAAGCACTGGGCAACATGCAGTCAATGCTTATGAAATAAATAAATCCATTTTTAAGCAATCCTATGCCTTTACAATCGTGTATATAATATTTGAAGTACCTGACTTATTTGATTTTCTGAAGCACTCTTCTATTATTCCATTTATTTGAGGGTTTTATATATTTGCTTATTATATATTGAAATGCAATTCTCAAATTTCTATGTAATTTGTTTTCCCATCTACCTACTTTACTTCATTATTAAAATTTTAAATATTCTATAATTTTTGAAATCTGTCTAGACCAATAATCTATACACCAATTCCCATCTAAAATGTAGAAAGCCATCTGTCTTGATTTAAAATACCTTCCTTTCCAATCTGTTGCTACCCATCCTTTTATTGTTACTACTTAAGAGAACCTTTGAGCACTAGTGTCTATTTTATCATGGCATTCAAAAGGAGCCATAGGCCAACTCTAATAATGTCTTGCTCTGATAGCAAATAGGCAGATTGGCCTACCTTGTGGAACACAATCCTCTTACTCAGTGGTAACTGTTTATCTTCCAGACCCACATTAACACTAGCATTGTATTTGACAGGACAGTGTCCCATTTTCAGTTGGCATAATTTTACTGTTCAAGCTTTGTGAAGAATTTTTTTCTGACATGAGTTATCTTGAATGTTTACTTCCTGCCAAAGAAATACAGTCTCATTGTCTTAAGAATTTACTCAGTGAGAAGACTATAGAGCAAAGGAAACATCAATCCAGCACAATGATTTCCAAGCATAAAATGTAGTCCAGGAGTCTACAGATAAATAAAACAACAGCTGTTGCCTGACCCAGCAGTGCAGCAGTCATAATGTAGTCAGCAATAGCTCAAAACCCTGAAAACATTGTTTATTATAAAGAGTCAACTCTCAGTTGCTCCTGGTAATGGGAGGCAAAGATGAGCACGGCTCATTGAGTTGAGAATACAATTTTAAAAGACTTGTGTTTATTATTAGTTTGAAATGTTTCCCTATTTGATATTATATTTCTGGAGCTATTTTCAAAAGAAAAACTAATATTTTAGTCTTTATGTTCCTCTTTACTTATATAGATTTTAAATCTAGGGCTTACAATAACTAGTAAAAAAATGATCAAACTACAAATAACATGAGCAAAAAAAATGCAATAGAGACATAAAATGAGCATCACTTTAGGTTCATCATGCCAATTTCTAATTTAAATCATGGTATTAATTTTCTATTGCTGTTATCATAAATTACCTCAAACTAAGTGGCTTAAACCATTGGTTTTCGACTGCTGGCCCACAGACTGGTGCCAATCCACTAAAAATTTTGTACCGGTCCATAAAAGAGTTAACCACCGTGATGTTGTATAAAGACAATAGAGTCCATCTCTTTCATGGACCAGCACAAAATTTCTGGTGGACTAGCAGTTGAAAACCACTGGCTTAACACAAATTTATTATCTTAGAGTGCTAGAGATCAGAAGTTTTATATGAATCTCATCTGGATAAATTGAAAGTGTTAGATGTTCTACATTTCCTAATGAGGCTCTAGGAGAGAGTCTGTTTCTTTTTGTTTTCCAGCATCCAAAGGTAGCCCATATACTTCTGCTCATGGACCCTTCTCCATCTTTAAGCTAGCAATAATGGGTTGAGATCTTCTCACAAAGAATCACTGTGACATCTTCTGCCCCCTTTCCTTTTCCAATTTTAAGAACTCTTGATTTTATTGGAACCACTCAGTTAATATAATACAGGATAGTTTACATATTTTAAAGTCAGATGATTAGAAACTTAATTCTGTCTGCAACCTTGATTTCCCTTTGCCATGTAGCCTACCATTTTCACAGGATCTAAGAATAAGGACATGACTATTTTGGAGTCCATTATTCTACCTACCACAATACTATATAATAAATCATATTAAATTATGAATGCATTCTTTTGCTTTTATCTTTTCCAATATATTATTTTTTCACTAACTGGTCCCTAACATTCATCTATCTATAGAGGATATTAGAAATTTCAAAGAATGTCAAAGTAAGACTTTGTCAAAATTCTTCTGAGTTTTCAAAGTGAAACTGTTGAAAATTTTAAAATAAATTTTTGCTCTGCTTTTAGTACATCAATGTCTAAGGGTCGAACTAGCTGAAAAAGTTCTCCCATATTTTGAGTAGATGTTACTTCTGCCTAAGACAGAAAAACAATAAGGTTTGTTGCTGTAGAGAAGAAATATATGAAACTGGAATCATTAAAGAAAAGTTGGCTATTTCCAGGCCCAAGAGAGGTTGGGAAGAAAAAAGGAAAAGGAAGGATGTGAGGGAAGGTGGCATGGAAGTCACAGAGCAGACTATTGGGGGCAAGTTAAATGCTATCAGCAAGCACCGATGACCTCTGACAAAGTATTGAGGACAAAAATTTTGATCACACCTACCCCAGGTGTCCATGGAATGTGGCATATTGGCAAGAACACCCAAGGCATACTGTGCAAGAATTCTTTTCTGATTGTAAACTCTGTAGAACACACCCTTCCCTACAGAATTAATACTGTCAAAGTGAAAGACACTAAGGAAAAAGAAGGCCAAAGAGATGGAACATTTTATCCAGAAGAAACTGAGCATTATGCCAAAGGATTTATTGGATCGTCGTAACAGTCTATGTTTTAAATTAAACATGGCTATCGAGCAGGTAAGGCTTGTCACAAAATGTGAAATTAGGGACAAAACAACAAGAAAGTTTATGCTCACACTACATTCAGATATATGGAGGAAAATCTATCTCCTTTAGTTTTCTATAACTGATATAATCTTCATCCCAAATTCTTATCTACTGGTCATTAGAGAAAGAAGTAGAGAGAGGAGGGGAAATTTTAATTTTAGACTTATTTGTTAAAACTTGTCCTGTTCAGATAATGTAAGCAAGATCTCTCCCTGGAGAATAAAATTCAGCCTCTCCGGGTCCTTATTTCATAATCTTCCAATTTTCTTCTTAACTTCTTTTTAAGATGATGTTTCTATTAGATTCAAAGGAATAACTTGCCATGCTTGCTCCTCTGTTCTCCAGAAAAACAGCCTATATTCTCTGATTGCAAAGTGCCCTCCTGGCTTCTTCTTCTCCTTTTTTTCATTTTTCATTTTTTATTTTTTAGCAAGAGAGAGATAGAGGAGGGAGAGGGACAGACAGGGACAGACAGACAAGAAGGAAGAGAAATGAGAGCATCAACTCATAGTTGTGGCACCTTAGTTGTTCATTGATTGCTTTCTCATATGTGCCTTGATCGTGGGGCTCCAACCATGCCAGTGATTCCTTGTTCAAGCCAGTGACCTTGGGCTTCAAGCCAGCGACCTTTGGGCTAAAATCAGTGGCCATGAGCTTAGATCTATGATCACACTCTCAAGTTGGTGACTCTGTGCTCAAGCTGGTGAGCCCACACTCAAGCCGGGTGATCCCATGTTCAAGCTGTCAAGCTTGGAATTTGTAACCTGGGTACTCAGCATCCCAAGTCGAAGCTCTATCCACTGTGCCACCACCTGGTCAGGCTCTCCTACCTTCTGATATTATAGTCTCTGCTTGGTTACTTTACAGCCCTTACCTTTGGCTAAAATAATACTTAAGAAAAGCAATAGATATATCTCTCTTTTTGAGTCCACATCCCCTTCAGATTCTGCTGACCACACATACCTGAGCCTCTTCCTGACTTCCATTATAGAATTTGTGGTCAGAAACCCGGTATTTATGACAGAGTTATGTTTTTCTCATTACAGTGGGCTAATGGCAAGTCCATTTCCTTTCAATTAAATGATGGCACTGGTCTTGATTAACTTCTCTCATAGTTATTACCTCTTCTCTGGGAATGGCTGGAACTAAGGGAGTTTCAAGAATGCTAACTAAAGCCCTTCTGTTTCTGGTCACACTGTTCTGCTTCTTAACTAGTTTCAAATGCACTAAGTTGGTGCTTAATGCCTTGCACAGAAGTCTTCTCCAAATTCTTAAATGTGGCACAGAAAGGGCCTTCTGATCTTGGGTTTTCCCCTCAATCACCCATAGACTTTATCCTAGGTGGAAGAAATGGGAACACAAGTTGACTCAATTTTTTCTCTTTTTGTTACCTTTCTCCTTTTCTCCACTGTCTGACAGAGCTTTAACTTAAATAACTTTCTTTTAACAAGTAGCATCCTCTTGACTTGAACTTAATGCCAAGTAGAGCCTCTTGAAATAAATTGAAGGTAATAGCAACCAATTCAAAAACCAAAGCAAATTGGGTGCTCAGAGAAGGGTTAAACCATCATCTACTAGGATGAGAAAGTATGCAACTGAGCATTATAAACTGCTCTAAATAGATCCTTGAACTTTGTGAGCTCTTCTCTCTCATTTTCTCTTCCTCCCTGTTCACCTATTTATATATTTTTCTTCCCAATAATGTCAACCCAGTTGTTTATCAGTGTGAGCCATCTTCTTTCACATGCTGGGGAAATTCAACTGCCTTCATTTAGCATCTGAGTTTTACATTTTATCATTTCTGCCATCAGGAAAGACTGATTTACAGTTCCATTTTAAAATCTAGAAAATATCTACTAATCTGACTTTGATTAAATGTCCACAATAAGACTAATCAAATGTGGCTAAAGGAAGGGTCAGAGAAGAGCATGGTGACCAGAGATTCATTCCCAGAGAAAGGGGTATCACTATGAGAGAGGTTAACCCAAAGTCATTGCCATTGTTCAGAATCTGGGTACACTTGGCCTCAGTTCTCTCGTGGAATTAAAATAACCTTCAGAAAATTGTACACCTTCAAAATGTTGAACCCATTTCCTATTTATAGAATGATAAAAACAGTTGATGCAATAGAATCCTAGTGAACTTTACCTCTCATCTTCCAGCCAACATCAGGAGGGCCATTCATTTGTGAGAATTGCTTTGGATGGTCAGCATGAAGCAGATGGCTCAGAGGGGAATCACCCTTGGGATACTTTATTATATTGCCACAAGTTTCCTTAGATTTATGGAATTAAGATAGTGGAGTTCTGCCTGACCAGGTGGTGGCACAGTGGATAGAGTGTCAGACTGGGATGTGGAGGACCCAGGTTCAAGACTCCAAAGTCGCCAGCTTGAGTGTGGGCTCATCTGGTTTGAGCAAGGCTCACCAACTTGAGCCCAAGGTTGCTGGCTCGAGCAAGGAGTCACTCAGTCTGCTGTAGCCCCCTGGTAAAGGCACATATGAGAAATCAATCAATGAACAACTAAGGAACCGCAATGAAGAATTGATGTTTCTCATTTCTCTCCCATTCTGTCTGTCTGTCCCTATCTGTCCCTCTCTCGGACTCTCTCTGTCTCTGCCAAAAAAAAAAAAAAAAAAAAGATAGTGGAGTTCCTCAGAATTTTCACTATTCAGGGTAATAGACAGTGAAGATAGTTGTTCCAGTTCTCAAATACTAGAGATCATTATACTTTTGGTTTCTTATTTCAGATGATTTTCTTAGTCAATTATTTAAAAAATCTTCTCAATTCATTATTTTTATATAGATAAATGATTCTCAGTTCTGGAGTAGGAATATGTAAAAAATATATAGTGGCCCTGGCTGGTTGGTTTAGTGGTAGAGTGTTGGCCTGGCACATGGATGTCCTTGGTTTGACTCCCAGTCAGGGCACATAGGAGAAGCAACCATCTGCTTCTTCACCCCTCCACCTCCCCCTTGTCTCTCTCTCTCTTTCTCCTTCACCCACAGCCATGTCTTGATTGAATTGGTTTAAGCACATTGCCCTGGGCGCTAAGGATGGCTCCCTGGAGCCTCTGCCTCAGTCACTAAAAAATAGCCCAGTTGTGAGCACAGCCTCAGATGGACAGAGCATGGGCCACAGACGGGGTTACTGGGTGGATCCTAGTCCAGGTGCTTGTGAGAATCTGTCTCTCTATCTCCCATCCTCTCATTTGGAAGAAGGAGAAAAAGAAATATGTAAAGATTGGTCCTCATCCAAGATTAAATTAAATTAGGATAGTTAGTGGTTGAGATACAGAGAATTATTGCAATTTAACAATGCAAATTGTTAAACAAGTAATGACAATACATAACTAAGGTTGAGAATCACTGATAGTATTTTTCTTTAGACCTTAGTTCTTTAGAACATAGTTTTAGAGCTATTATACTAGATCTTATTTTTGTGTGTGTTGCTAATGCAAATTTTCTAGTGCTGGTGGCACATTAGCAACATAGGTAATGTATAACATAAGGTGCCTTCATTATTTTTAATTTGATACATAATGACACCTGTCAATTTCTCATAAGACATATTTCAGAATTTGGGCCAATCTGACTGCAACATTAAATATCATATAGCACCGGTGCTGAATTCACTAATTATCTGGCCAGATTGCTCTCAAGGCCGCCAGGCAGATCCTCGGGTCCAGGGTTAATCAGCTAACTGGACGTGTTCTAATAAGCATCCCTGCTGAAACAGAGTGTGGTCACAAAATATTTTTCTTTCGTGGTTGTAATCGTTAATGTTATACTATATCTACTACTGAGAATGGAAGACAATTGCTCATGGGTGTTAGTATATATTTTGAGAGTAGTTAGCTGTATTACTCTGTACTGCTTACCTAGAATCTTAGACCTCAATTTCCTTAGTCGTTAAGCAGAAATAATGAACGACGTTATTTCTAATTCTAGAAATATTAAAACAAGATTTTGAACAAAAAATTAAACTAGTATAGATCAAATAGGATTAAATACTAATATTAAGTTTAAGAAAAGGTTTTTGTTATTGTAATGCAGTGATATCTAGAGACAGACGTGAATGAACAAGATTTTGCCGTAAGTGTTCCTCTTATTTTGACATGGTTAATTTACATGCAGTAAAGTATACAAATTCACGTACAGCTTGGTTTATGTTTAAATATATGTATGTATGCTTCCATTTATGCATTTAAGCATCACTCAGCCCAAGTTTTTACTTGAAGAGCTTCCCTCATGTTCTTTTATTTTTAAACTTTTCCGTTGAGTGTGTGTGTGTGAGAGAGAAGGCAACAACTCATTGTTAAACTTAGTTGTGTACTCATTGATTACTTTTCATACCCTGACTGTGGATTGAACCATTGACCTTGGTGTTACAGGATGATGCTTTATATACTGAGATACCCAGCCTGGGCCTCCCTCATGCTCTTTAGCAGTTGCTATTATAACCTCCCCAGCGTCAATGGCCATTCTGACTTCCACCATGATATAGTACTTAACTTTATATAAGTTAAATCACCCAGTTACATCATTTTATGTCTGGCTCTCCGCCCTCAGTATAATTTTTCTAAGCTTTGTTTATGTTGCTGTGTATAATGGTAGTTTGTATGTATTACTGCTGAATTACTTATTGTATAAGTATTCTGCAATTTGGTAATCTAGTCTTCTATTGCTGTAAATTTAAGTTGTTTTCATTTTTAACTAAATTCTGAATAAAAGTACTCTACTTTTAATAATTTTTGATAAACATATGCACTATTTATCTTGGACAGGATTGGAAATACAGGCAAAATTGCTGGCTTATGTTTAGCTTTAATGGATTCAGCCAAATCATTTTCCAAAGTGATTGACTAATTTACATTTCTACTCTAAATGTATAAGAGTTCTAGTTATTCAATACCATAGCCATTATTTACATTTTCCAGTATTTTTAATGATAGCCATTCTAGTGAGTGTGTAGTGCTTTTATTATAGTTTTATTTCCAAATCCCTGATGACTAATGATGTTGATCACTTGTTCAAGTTTACAGGCCATGTAGATAATCTATTTTGTGTGGTTTCAGTTGAAGTCTTCTTCCCATCATTTAAATTTTTTTTTTAAATTTTTCTTGATTTGTAGGGTATTTTTCATATACACTAGATATAACTAATTTGTTGGATTACAATCTCCCTGTTAGTGTCTTGCATGTTTTCATTCCTAAAGATGTCTTTTGCTCATCAGAAGTGCTTTATTTTAATAAAGTCTAAGTTATAAATTCTTACTTCATTGTTCTGTTTCACAAATATTTGCCTACCTCAATATTCTGATGGTATTCCTGTTTTATTCTATAAGCTTTATTATTTTCACTTTTATATTTAGAGTTCAATATGAGTTTATTTTTATGTGTGGTATGTGGTAGAGGTCATGGCATTTTTTTCCAAATGGGCATTTGTTTTATTTTTTTCCCATGGGGGCATCTATTTACACATGCACCATTGCTTGTAAAGACCATTCCTGCTCACTGACTAACTCTGAAATGTATGGCACATTGGTCAAAAATCAAGTAATCATCTGCATGTGGATTTATGGACTCACCATTTCATTACTTTGGTCTATTTGTCCATCTACATACCAGTATCACACTATCTTCATTTCTGTTGCTCTATAATAAATATTAGAATCTAGTAAACTTCTTCAACCTAGTTCTTATTTAAGATTATCTTGGCTATACTATTCTTTTATTTTTGCATTTACGTTTATAAAATCAGTTTAAGACATACACACGTTTTCTAGAATTTTAATTGATATGCATTAAAGTATTAATTTTGAAGAAATAGTATACTAAATATTGAATCTTTAAATACTTTTTTCTTTATTGAGATTTAATTGACATATAACATTAGTTTCAGGTATACAACATAATGATTCAGTATTTGTATATATTATGAGATGATCATCACAATGTCTAGTTAATATCCATCACCATACATGGTTACAAGGGTTTTCTTTTTCCCTGTGATGAGAACTTTTAAGATTTAATCCCTTAGCAACTTTCAAATATACAGTAAAGCCTGACCAGGCGGTAGCGTAGTGGGTAGAGCATCAGACTGGGATATGGAGGACTCAGATTTGAAACCCCAAGGTCACCAGCTTGAGCATGGGCTCATCTGGTTTGAGCAAGGCTCACCAGCTTGAGTCCAAGGTCTCTGGCTAGAGCAAGGGGTCACTCAGTCTGCTGTTGTCCCCTGGTCAAGGCACATATGAGAAAGCAATCAATGAACAACTAAGGTGCCACAACGAAGAATTGATGCTTCTCATCTCTCTCCCTTCCAGTCTGTCTGTCCCTCTCTGTCTCTCTCTGTCTCTGTCACACACAAAAAAATATATATATTTGTGCATATATATATATGCAATAAAGTTTATTTATTACACTCATTGTACTATAAATTACATCCCCATGACTCATTTATTTTACAACTAAAAATATATATCCTGATCCCCTTCACCCATTTTGCTCATCTCCCACACCCCCACTCCACATCTAGCAACCAACAATACATTATTCTTTGTATCTAGTCTATAGGCTCAGATATTTTTTGTTTTTTAGTATTTTTTTTAGATTCCACATGTAAGTGAGATTATGTGATATTTGTATTTCTGACTTATTTCACTTTGCATATAGTTCTCAAGGCCCATTCATATGGTCAAAATGGCAAGATTTCGTTCTTTTCATAGCTGAATGATATTCCACTATTTGTGTATACATATATATCACAATTTCTTTACCATTCGTCCATTCATACACACTTCAGTTGTTTCCATATCTTGACTATAGTAAATAATGCTTCAATGATCAAAATGATCATGGGGGTGCATGTATCTTTATTAGTGTTTTTATTTTATTTTGATACTCAGACTCAGAGGTAGAATTATTGAATCACATGGCTCTATTTTTAATTTCTTGATAAAACTTTATACTGTTTTTCCACAGTGAGTGCACATATTTACAATCCCACCAACAGTACACAAGGGTTCCCTTTTCCTTGTATCCTCACCAACATTTGTTGTTTCTAGTGTTTTTTTGATGATAGCCATTCTAACAGCTGTGATATCTTATTGTGATTTTGAATCACATCTCCCTGATGATGAATGATTTGGATTATCTTTTTATGTATCTGTTGGTCATTTGTGTGTTTTCTTTGAAGAAATGTCTATTTTTAGCTTTTGCCCATTTTTACTCAGTTTTTGGTTTGTTGCTATTGAGTTGAATGAGTTATGTATTCTACATATTAACCCCTTATCAGATATATAATTTGTGATTATTTTCTCCCATTTTGGTAAGATTATTTTATTTTATATTGTAGATGGTTTCCTTTACTATGCAAAAGAGTTTTAGTTTAACATAATCCCACTTGTTTATTTTGGCCTTTGATACTTTTTATTTTAGTGTCAGATTTAAAAATCATCACCAAGACCTAAATCAAAGAGCTTCTTGCTTACGTTTTCTTCTAGGAGTTTTATGATTTCAGTGCTTACATCTAGTCTTTAGTTCATTTTGAGTTAGTTTTTTGTATGGTTTTTTAGTGGTCCAGTATTATTCTTTAAAATGTAACTGTCCAGTTTTCTCAGTACCATTTGTTAAAGAGACTGTCTTTTCCCTCATTTTTATAGCATAAAACATCTCTGGCTACTTAGGTCTTTTAAAATTTCTCTCAGTATTATTTTATATATTTCAGTTTAGAGATCTAACATATCATTTGTCAGTTTTGTTGCTATGTGTTTGATATTTCTGTATGTGAATGATATATTTTAAATTTTATTAAATAAACTATTTCAGTATTGTTTTAAAGACATAAGCCTCTTTGTAAAACATGAAAAAAAAATTACCTTTTGTCTTGTTGAAAACATAATACAAGTTTATTGTCGAAATTTGGAAAATCACAGAAATGTGAGGACAGATCTTAAGGTGACACCCAATAATCTCTGCCTTCTCGCATTCAAGCCCTTGAGTGAGGCCAGCACCTCGAATTTGCTGCTGCTGCTTTTTCTTATTCTTCTCCTTTTAATTTCCATTATTTGCCTTATTTTATTGTTTACATTCTTCTCTTAAATGTATTCAAAATCCCTTGTGTATACATCCCTATGAGTACTAATGGAAGCAATTCAAGAAAATGGTATTAGCACAGAGAACCTAATATACACAATTTTTGAATTATATTTTTTCTTTTTATTTAGTGAGAGTACAGGGAGGCAGAGAGACAGACTCTAGCATGCACCTGGACCAGGATACATCTGGCAAGCCTACTAGGGGGCAATGCTCTGCCCATCTGGGGCATTGTTTCATTGCTGCAGAGCCATTTTTTAGCACCTGAGGCAGAGGCCATGGAGTCATCCTCGGTGCCTGGGGCCGCTCGCTCCAATCCAGCCATGGCTACAGGAGGGGAGGAGAAGAGAGAGAGAGAAAGAGAAAAAGAAGTGAGATGGAGAGGAGTGGAAAAGTAGACAGATGCTTTTCCTGTGTGCCCTGACTGGGAATCAAACCCAGGACATCCACACACTAGGCTGACACTCTACCACTGAGCCAACCGGCCAAGGCCATATTATTTTTTCCAACTAAAGTTGACATACAATATTACATTACCATAGTTTCAGCTGTAAAACATAGTGATTAGACATTTATATAACTTGCAAAATGGTCACACTGATAAGTCTAGTAACCATTCAACATCATACATAGCAATTTCATTATAATCAATAGATGTGGCAAAAGTGAAGGATATCACTCCTATGGTTCTGTGAGTTATACAGAGACTATCTTGCTAGGAAACTAGAGTCTTTGTTTCTTTATTTGAAGTAGCAAGCTACTATAAAGTAAGTGGTTGTACTGGAGAAGCCCATGTGGCAAGGAGCTTACTGTAGGCAGCCTCAAAGAACCGAGGATAGTCTCCAGCAAAAAATAGTATCTTCAGTTGTTCTGATGAAAGAAAACCAATGTTGCTAATAAGTTAATGGATATTGGCAGTGGATTTTTTTCCCCAGTTGAGCCTCTGATGAGAATTTAGTCCTGGATGACACCCTGGTTTTAACCTGCTAAGACCCGTGCATGCAAAGCAAGACTAATTAAGGTCACATACCCGAGACCTCCTGACCCTACCAGAAACTCGAATAAATTTTAAATGTGTGAATGCTCTTAGATGCATGCTCATGTTTTAGTAGCTTTGTCTACAGCCAACAGAATATGAACCACTGACATAGTTTACAAGTAAAGTAGCTAAATTAGTTAGTCCCTCTTGCTAAACGCCCCCCAGCCGCCAGCTTTGCCATCTATGATCATACCTGCAATGACTTTCCTTTTAAAAATGCATGAATTTTGTGTGAATGCCTCAAAAGTCAGCATTCATCAAATATGAGATAAAAAATAAACATTTTCTTGATTCAGAGGTTGGATCTGACATTTTCCCTAATGTATGAAGTGTGAACTTAAGATACTCCCAGAGAAGTTCAGTTATAATTGAGGACATGAGTGACCCTGGAACTATTATTATGCTAATAAAAATTTTGAAATTTATTATTAAAATGTTAAGAAATGTCTAATAGGTGGTAAGAGCAGCTATTTTATTCAAGAAATAAGTCTGTGATATGGGAGAATTGTGATTACATAATTTTATAAGAAAAAATTACAATATCAAAAATCAAATCTAAAATATACTTTCAACTATGCAAAATAAATTAATAGGCCAATATAAATGTCATTAGATGAATAGCAGATAGAAGTACAGATAGAGAGATGAACTAGAAAGAATATTAAAATAGTAACAATATTTATATCTGTCTTATAATGCGATTTTTGTGATTTTTATATTATTCTTTATGCCTATCTTTAAAATTTTTATATGATTATCACAAAATAAAAAATATTTTTGAAAAAGAAATGATCAACAGAACAAGTATTCTATGAAAGAAAAAGAAAATCATGAAAACATTATTAAGTTATTTTAGGACAAGTATACATCTTCCTTTGAGTAAAGATCTCTGCCATATATTTTTACCTTTTGATACCAGTCTTCCCAAAAAGATACTGCTAATTACACAGCATTAGCATAGCAATCAATATATAATAAAAGAATAGCAATAAAACATATTTTTCTGGTTCTGCTCTCTGTGAAAATTCTAATCCTTCCAGTTCCTCCCAGTTAGTTCTGAAATTTTCTATAAAAATACATTCATTCTCTTCAGTACTCAGTAGGCATTACCATACTCAGCTTGTTGTTTCTATGTCAGCAAATGAGGGGATCCGTGATGCTACCAAACTGTTGCTGGCACCCATGCTCTATCAAAGATTCCAGTCCTGCCGGAAGGCCCAAGGAGGCAACAGAGCTAAATCCCTCTTCATGTTACTACTATTCTATAAGAAACTGCCCTGACTCAGTTCAGGCTTTAAAAACTCATTGACCTTGTGGGAATTTTGGAATCTGGAGGAAGAATAACTTTAGGGGTCATATAAAAACCCCTGTAACAGCATTGTCTTAAATTTGAACAGCCTTTGGAAAATATACAGCATACTTTCACAGATATTATCTGGCTTTATTTTATGAATAATTTCAAAAGACACAAACATAAATTGCCCAATATTATTCTTTCCATGTTGTTTATAAGCAAAATGAGGTCTTTTAGAACTGTGGTCAATCCAAGGACACGCACCTAGTAAGTCATTATGCTCATAAAAATATTGTACAGTTTAGCCACAAGCATCAAATTCTATGTATTATTTAAAGGCCATTGTGTTATACATATTTAATAAACTAGTACTGATAAACAAATCCTAAGAGGTGGCAGGAAAATTTTAAATCATTACTTTCAAAATATAAAGGAAAGATAAATGGTGATAGAAGACTTGACTTGGGTGGTAAACAATGCAATATACAGATTATGTATAGAATTGTATAACTAAAGGCTATATAATTTTATTAACCAATGTCATCCCAATAAATTCAATAAAAATTTTAAAAATAAATAAATTTAAAATCTTAATAAAATATGATCTCTTCATTGAAAAGTTCTGCTTTTCGTTTGTATTAGAAAAGCTATTATCAGAGTCAGGTATTTTTGAAATGCAAAATAAATGCCTTAAAGAGGGACTATTTTGAATATTAGTCTCTACAGTATTAACCACATTGCTGGCGTAAGTGTTAAAAAGTAATTAACAACATCAAAATATTACCGAATCAATTGAAATTCCCAAATGGCATTATTTGTGTTGGTAATGAAAACATCAAAAATATAAATGAGGCCCTGGCCGATTGGCTCAGTGGTAGAGCATCGGCCTGGCGTGCAGAAGTCCCGGGTTTGATTCTCGGCCAGGGCACACAGGAGAAGCGCCCATCTGCTTCTCCACCCCTCCCCCTCTCCTTCCTCTCTGTCTCTCTCTTCCCCTCCTGCAGCGAGGCTCCAATGGAGCAAAGATGGCCCGGGCGCTGGGGATGGCTCCTTGGCCTCTGCCCCAGGCGCTGGAGTCGCTCTGGTAGCAGCAGAGCGACCCTGGTGGGCGTGCTGGGTGGATCCCGGTTGGGCGCATGCGGGAGTCTGTCTGACTGTCTCTCCCCATTTCCAGCTTCAGAAAAATACAAATATATATATAAATATATATATATAAATGAATCATCTAGAATAATATCTAAGAAAATATGAATGAAATTAAATCATACTTTCATTAAATTTCAATCAAATATAAATGTCTATCAAATAGTAAAATTAAATACTCTTTTTTGACACAGACAGAGAGATAGTCAGAGAAAAGAACAGATAGGGACAGACAGACAGGAAGAGAGAGAGATGAGAAGCATCAGTTCTTTGTTGTGGCATCTTAGTTGTTCGTTGATTGCTCTTTCATATGTGCCTTGACCAGGGGCCTACAGCAGAGTGTATGACCCCTTGCTCAAGCCAGCGACCATGAGAGTATGTTTATGATCCCACTATCAAGCCAGCAACCCCACACTCAAGCTGGATGAGTCTGCATTCAAGCGGCAACCTCAGGGTTTCGAAGCTGGGTCCTCCATGTCCCAGTCCCACACTCTATCCACTGCACCTCCACCAGGTCAGGCAAATTAAATACTCTTAATTGAAATATGCTACAGGAAACATTTTTTATTTTGTAGTTCAGAGTAAAAATATTTTTTCTTCAGGATTTACTTGAGAAAAGTCACAAAAAACATAACAACTAGAGATCTTTTCCTTAAGACTAATAATATAATTTAGATATATTTGTATCATTTCCTCTTAGTTTATTTTAAAAACTAAAAATATAACTCAGAAAATACATAATTCATTTTTAATTTTTTAATTTTTTTTCTATTTTTCTGAAGTGAGAAGAGGGGAGGCAAAGAGACAAACCTCTGCATGCAACTGACTGGGATCCACCCGGCATGCTCAATGGGGAGATGATGCTCTGCCAATCTGGGGCATTGCTCCATTGCAACCAGAGCCATGCTAATGCCTGAGGCAGAGGCCATGGAGCCATTCTCAGTGTCTGGGCCAACTTTACTCCAATGGAGCCTTGGCTGTGGGAGGGGAAGAGAGAGATAGAGAGAAAGGAAAGAGGGAAGGGTGGAGAAGCAGATGGGCACTTCTCCTGTGTGCCCTGGCCCGGAATCAAACCGGGACTTCCACACACCATGCTGATGCTCTACCACTGAGCCAAAGGGCCAGGGCTAATTTTTAATTTGAAACTCAATACATAAAAATTTAAAAGATAGCCGAAGCATTCAGTGTGAAACACTTTTTAGACTGTCATAAAATGGCTCTGCTTTTTCTTCATTCTGTCCTTGTTCTGATCAGTTTTTTTCTTTCTTTTTTTTTTTTTTGGTCTCCATTAGAGCCTATTTGGAAATATTACTGCATTCCTGAGCTCAAGAGAAGTGTTGATTCTTTATAAAAACATTTGAGGTTTGGATCATCATATAACCATCTTTCCTTATAGACACTTGACTTATTATGGTAAACAATACCCTTCTACATCAGTTCATATTAAGTTGGGTGCAATGCCACCCCATCTCTGAAATAGAGCAGGTAGGTAACTCAGTCTGGCCAAAAAGAACATGCTTGTCCTATATCGTAAAGACTGGCCAGTGGTAGACATATGACTGGCCCTTGTCAGGCCAATCAGGCCAATCAGAATGATATAAGTCCTGTATGGATACAACCCAAATTAGAATTTTTGAGTATTTCCATTGAGTCTTCTCTCTCTCTCTCTCTCTTTCAATCTTTTATCTAGTTGCTACTTCAAGAGACTAGCTGGGTCATTGACATGATCTTTAGCAGGATTTTTCTATTTATATGATTTTCATCTAGAGTAGAGAGTCCTGTTCCATAGTGGCTTTGATTTCATGTCCAGTTGAATTATGTCCAGTTGAGAAATACCCCTCAGCAGGAATTCTCGCACACTAAATTTCCTGATGTCTGTAATTGGGTGAAATGGCAAATAATGAGAAGTGAAATATATAGATTGTGGCAGCCTTTTCATTTTGACTCTGATTTTTTTCCCAACCAAAAAGTGAATAATTAGTATATACAATTAAGGTTGCGATGAAACTTAATGATTTTTAAGCCACATTTTAATCTTTCTTTATGGAGTTCTTCCAGTTACTGGTTTTAATGTAATTTTTCTCTCTTAGTTCAAATTAATATGTACTATTAAAGATTTTTTCAAAGTATTTTTAAAAACTTTCAGTTGTCCATCCATATTTTCTTTAAAAATAAAAGAACAATTATGGTTTGTTATGCATTTGGTCAGCTCTTCAAAGCACATAATTGTACTTCCTGTCTATAAAGTTACCAGGAGAAGTCAACTTGAGATGGCCATCTGGGAATCTAAAAAAAGAATACTTCATGCCTGGGCCAATGATAAGAGCTTCCAGCATAGAGTAATTATGAAATCGGGAATGAATACTTGGTTACATTCCTTCTTAGAAACATGCCTTTCAGGAGAGATAGCGGGAATTAATATTCATGTCATTGAAGAGGTGGGGACAAGAGGTTGTCTAATAATCATGGCCATGTCAATTGCAAGTTACAGAAATGTGACTCAAACTATCTTAAGAAAAACAGAGGATATTTTCTCATGTAACTAGGATAAAAAAATAACATGTATCATTCAATATATATGAGGCACAGTTCTAAGTACTTTATATGTTTTAACTCAAGTTTTTTCTTCACAAAAATCCCTATGGCCCTGGCCGGTTGGCTCAGCTGTAGAGCGTCGGCCTAGCGTGAGGAGGACCCGGGTTCGATTCCCGGCCAGGGCACACAGGAGAAGCGCCCATTTGCTTCTCCACCCCTCCGCCGCGCTTTCCTCTCTGCCTCTCTCTTCCCCTCCCGCAGCCAAGGCTCCATTGGAGCAAAGATGGCCCGGGCGCTGGGGATGGCTCTGTGGCCTCTGCCTCAGGCGCTAGAGTGGCTCTGGTCACAACATGGCGACGCCCAGGATGGGCAGAGCATCGCCCCATGGTGGGCAGAGCCTCGCCCCATGGTGGGCGTGCCGGGTGGATCCCCGTCGGGCGCATGCGGGAGTCTGTCTGACTGTCTCTCCCTGTTTCCAGCTTCAGAAAAATGAAAAAAAAAAAAATCCCTATGACCAAAGTATTAGGACTATTATTATCATCCTCCTGCTTTTCATTTTGAAGAAATCAAATCATAGAGACATTAGGTAATGTGAATTGGGCACACGGCTAACAAGCAGCAGGGCTGGGATTTCTTTGCAGGCGGCTTGTCTGCTGACTCCTTGTATTGTGATACCTTGACACATGAGCACTTAAAGTCACGAGCAGATACTTGAATCATGAGCTTCTGCCACCCTCCACTAGATAGCCTGCTGAACGTTCTGAAAGAGACGAAGAAACAAACTTCCATGGAAAGGTTTTTGTTGAAATAGCCTCTAAGTGAAAGCGAGGAAAGTGTGGTGAAAAAGCCAAAAGTCAGTGAAGAAAATGATGATTGTTGGGCAATTCAGTTTGTAAAATTTGTATTTTCTGAGTTTACTCACTTTTGTTGTTAAAAATGGCACTGGGCAGCTGTCTGTGAAATTGCTAATTACCTTCCTGCTTGGGAAGGGCCATTGCTATGCTAATGGTGCTGGAAGAGGGGTTTTCATAACAAAAAGTTTTGAAAATAGCAGAGAAGGAAAAGGGGAAAGAAAAAGAAGCCATATAATGATGTTTAAACAAAGTAAAAAAATAACAATTAAGTTTAGCAATAAAGTTGCATATCATATGTAGTGTGTAACTTAAATTTTGCAATTAAATGTAGCGTTAAGTGTGTAGAGAGTAAGTTTTGTTAAGGGATAGCACACAAAATGAAAACCTCCTCCGCCAGTCTCCTCCCCCTCTGCCAGCATCTTCACCTGACCTTGAAGGTAAATACACTTCATAAAACAGTTTATTTCTTTACATTCTCTCTTATTTTGTGTATATATATATAAATATAATATATATATTCATTAAAATATATATAAATAAAAAATATATACAGTATGTTCATAAAGTCATGGTGCACTTTTGACCGGTCACAGGAAAGCAACAAAAGACAATAGAAATGTGAAATCTGCGCCAAATAAAAGGAAAACCCTCCCAGTTTCATATCTATTCAGTGCAGTTCAATGTGGGCTCACACACAGATTTTTTAGGGCTCCTTAGGTAGCTATTCCGTATAGCCTCTATAGACTTGTCACTGACTGATGGCCTACCAGAACCGGGTTTCTCCACCAAACTGCCAGTTTCCTTCAACTGCTTATCCCACCGAGTAATGTTATTCCTATGTGGTGGTGCTTCCTTATAAATGCACTGATATTCACATTGCACTTTGGTCATGGATTTGAATTTAGCAAGCCACAGAACACACTGAACTTTCCTCTGTGCCATCCACATCTCGACTGGCCATGGGCTGCTCCGCTGTATACACGGTATTACATCATCATCTGCGCATGTGCACATGCTGCTACATCATCCTACAGAAACTGGGAGGGATTCCCTTTTATTTGGTGCAGATTTCACATTTCTATCATCTTTTGTTGCTTTCTTGTGACCGGTCAAAAGTGCACCATGACTTTACGGACACATTGTATTTATATATATATATATGTATTTGTTATTTATAAAGTATATTTTATTATTTAAAAGCATATAAAACAAAAAATTATGTAGTTTTATGGACCAGAATGGATTAATTGCATTCCCATTCATTTAAATGGAGAAATTTGATTTGACACATGAGCAAATTGAGTCACGAGCTAGGCCATGAAATAAATTAAACTTGTGTGTCAAGGTACCATTGTATTAAATCATCAGGAGCCTGCTGTTTCCTAATGTAGCTCCACAGGTCACTATGGAAAGTATAACCCAAGACTTGACAGTAGGACTCCCTTGGTTCATCTCATCAACTCTGCCTGTCTCTGCTCCACTCCCTATACTGACCGTATTCTCAACTACTTAGACTGGTCTTTTAATCTAGCCAAGACCCCGTCCCCCAGCAGGCTCATATTACTGATCCCCAGCAGTAAAAGTTGGATCTGGGTCATCTGCCCACTTCTACAGTGGAAAGTAAAGTAGATTACCTGAGGAAGGAGTATTAGAACACCTGTGGGACAGACAAAAGCAAGCAGCTCCCCATTCCCCTATCCTAACTACCTGCAGAAGTGAAGGGGCTTTGCTCTGTTTTTACTCAGTGAATGTGTCATTCCTAAGTAAGCATAAAAATAGCACTGCATGTCTTACATGGATTTTAAAATCCATAATAGGCTATTTTAAAAATTAATTATTCTAGGAAGGTGGTTTAGGATCTATGAGATGTTCAAGACCCATGGAGAAAGTTCTGAGAGTTTGAAAAAGAAATTCAGCTCAAAAAATTTTAAAATCAAAATATATACATGTCTAATTAAATATTTATAAAAGTAACATATAAGAAATATAACTATAATCTAA
This sequence comes from Saccopteryx leptura, assembly GCF_036850995.1. Taxonomy (NCBI): domain Eukaryota; kingdom Metazoa; phylum Chordata; class Mammalia; order Chiroptera; family Emballonuridae; genus Saccopteryx; species Saccopteryx leptura. The sequence goes on from NC_089509.1 coordinate 52,897,932, forward strand.
CTCAACTCATATACAGATGCATTTTAATAGGTTTGATATAAAGTGGACTAAGTTCTCCAGAAGTATGTGGATCCAGACCCTATGAAGAACTTAAGATGGCACCACTCCAGGAATGTGACTCTGAGAGGAGTGGAGTGTCCAAAGGGATCAGGAAAAAGTGAATGTTGTGACCATCCTATGAGTTTCATTGGCCTCCTTGGTTCATGTCACCTCAAAACAAATGGAGCTATTTCAATTTTAGTTATCTTTCCTAAGGTTTCTGCCAGAGTTCTCACGAATGAGAAGCTCTTCATCTTTTCTACACTCACAGTTCATAAAAATGATGATTATGATTTCTAGAGCTTAGCACATATTTTCTGTATTTTAAGTGAAAGGTCTAGAACTAAAAATAATGAATCCTGATTATTGTGGTTAAACTTGGACTTATAAATGAGCTGCATTGCTTAAGTATATATAGTCTAATATTAAAAATGATTAATTATTCTTTAGTTATTGGATAAGTTATTTTATAGGAACATTCTATCCTGAGGCCAATAACCAGACAAACCATATATTTGCTTGTCTTTTGCCATACTTCACCTAGACAAAGATAATCTTTTCTTTTTATTGTAATGCTTTATTTTTTTTACTCAGTTGCAGAGTTTTAAAATTAAGTTTATTGGGGTGACATTGATTAGTAAAATCATATAGGTTTCACCTGTACAATTCTATAACACATCACCTGTATATTGTATTATGTGCTCACCACCCAAAGTCAAGTCTCCTTCCATCACCATTTCCCTCCTTTAACCTTTTCTACTGCCTCCCAATCCCCTTTTCCTCTTGTAATCCTCATACTGTTATCTGTTTCTGTTAGCTTTTTCTTTGCTTAATTCGTTCATCTTTTTCACGCAGACCTCAAGCCCCTTCCCTTCTTATAGCTGTTAATCTGTTCTCTGTATCTATGAGTCTGTTTTTATTTTGTTTATTTATTTTGTTCTGTAGGCTCTACCTATAAGAGAAATCATATGGTACTTGTCTTTCTCTGACTGGCTTATTTCACTTAGCATAATACTGTCCAGGTCCATCCTTGCTGTCACAAAAGATAAGATTGCCTTCTTTTTTATGGCTCAGTAGTAGTATTCCATTGTGTAAATGTACCACAGCCTTTTTAACTACTTATCTACTGATGGACACATGGGCCATTTCTAAATCTTGGCTATTGTAAATAATGCTACAATAAGCATAGGGGTGCATATATCCTTTCAAATTAGTATTTCAAGTTTCTTGGATATATTCCTAGAAGTAGAATTGCTGGATAGTAAGGCAGTTCCATTTTTATTCTTTTGAGATAACTTAATACTACTTTCCACAGTGGCTGCACCAGTCTGCATTCCCACTCACAGTGCACAAGGGTTCTCTTTTCTCCACACTCTCACCAACACTTGTTGAATGTTGATTTATTGACGATAGCCATTCTGACAGGTGCGTGGTGATATCTCATTGTGGTTTTAATTTGCATTTCTCTGATGATTACTGATATTGAACAGCTTTTCATGTGTCGATTGGCCATCTGTATGTTCTCTTTGGAGAGATGACTATTCAGGTCCTACGTTCATTTCTTAATTATATTGTTGGTTTTTTGAGGTGTTGAATTTAATAAATTTCTAATAAATTTTGGATAATAAGCCTTTATCATTCAGTAGGTTGTCTTTTCATTTTGTTGGTTTCCTTTGCTGTGCAAAAAGTTTTTGGTTTCACGTATCCTCGTTTGTTTGTTTATTTTTTTTGCTTTCCTTGCCTGAGGTAATATGTCAGAAATAATACTGCTATAACGAATGCCCAAAATTTTACAATTTTTATGTATAGCCTGGATGGCTCCTATTTTAACTTAGGCATCTACTTCTGAATGCAGTTATAAGTACAGATAGATATGCAGCAATGATAAATGAAGTCACATGGTGTCTGTGGCCCTTTCGAGCATCATTTTATGAAGAGAAACTGATAGATAAGGAATAGTTTCATTTAAAAGGAAAAACCAAGATTCACATACAAATATAAGAGGAATAATATAAGAGAAATATGTGCCAAATATTTTATTTCAGTCATTAATTAATGAGGTAATAGTAAGATGTTACAGCCAGTTCAAAGAATTCAAACTATCACATATTAATAGATAAAAAATGCTTAAATAATTGATGAATACATGCAAAACTGGTCAATATTCAATGGACAATAACCAGATACCACTGGGTACAATTTGAATCTCTATGAAAAATAATTTTTAGTGCTATCACTTATCTAAAATGCACAGAGTGGTAAAATAGCTCAAAAATAATGAAACACCTTGCATCCACATGGCTCCTGCTAACACTGAGGGTTTGTAAGATACCTTGTTTTTATTAGTCCATTTCAAATATTTTATAATTTTCATTGAAAAAATCTATAAATAAATAGATACATATAGGTAAGGGAATTTATAATTTTTAAAGCAAAATGACTAATGCCAGTATTACAATCATTTTAATTATAAAGTAGGTGACATCTAAAGCATTTCTGATTTTTGGTCATGATTATTGCCTCATTTTTGATAGTTCCTTTAAAACAGGTGTTTTTGTGTTTGTTTGTTTGTTTGTTTTTTTTGTTTTTAATTTTCCATTGACTTGAGAGAGAGGAAGAAAGAGATAGAGAATCATTAACTCATTGTTTCACTTGTTCCGTTTAATTGCACACTTATTGATTGCTTCTGTACCTGTCCTGACTGTGGTTGAACCTGCGACCTCTCGTACAGCAGGTGGACATTTTATCAACTGAGCCACCCAACCAGGGCCTAAAACAGACATTCTTCATCTGGTATAGTGGGTAGCATTATTAATTTTCCATAGTAATAAATTATTTTCTTTCATCAAAGATTAAATAATTCTTTAAGACTATTCATTTTAGAGAGGAAAGAAAGAGAGAGCAAGGGGGGAGGAGCAGGAAGTATCAACTCTTTTATGTGCCTTGACCAGGGTTTTGAACCAGCGACCTCAGCATTCCAGGCCAATGCTTTATCCACAGTGCCACCACAGGTCAGGCTCATCAAAGTTTAAAAGTGCCAAACAATGGTTTGAGATCAATCCTTTAAGGAGCACTTTGGAAGAAAGTTCTGTGATATGATGTCATTTATTCAAATATTTCCTCAAATATAGAGTACACAGCATTCTACTCCCCTGGTCTAAAATTTCTTTATGCACTTGAAAACAGAATCTTTTCAAAAAGAGCAGAAATAAAAAATTTCTTTTATTTTCTCATATTTTTCAGTTTTGACATTTGTAATATTCATTTTGCCTACTTTTCTATTATTTTTAGTTTTCTTTTCCAAATCTGCCTCCACCCGACACTCTCTTAAGAGTGGTATTCAAAAGTCTGTTGTGTGTTGGCAGAACATTGTACTATTTATCTGACTATCTCAGCTTTAAAAAATAATAGGAAAGGAGCTAAAAATTTGAGAGAGGGTGTCAAGCCTAGTTTAGTTATCTCATTTTTATAATCCTTTCACCAGTTTTTTGGGTTTTTTTAATTCAGTAAGAGTCAGGGAGGCAGGGAGGCAGGGAGACAGACACCCTCATGCGCCCTGACTGGTATCCACCCAGAAAGCCCACTAGCGGGTGATGCTCTGTCCATCTGGGGCCCTTGCTTTGTTGCTCTGAACAAAGCTAATTCAGCACCTGATGCAAGGCCATGGAGTCATCCTCAGCAGCCCAGGGGCCAAATTGCTCAAACCATTGGAGTGGAGCCATGGCTGCAGGAAAAAGCGGAGGGGGGGGGGGGAAGAGAGAGAGAGAGAGAAAGAGAGAGAAGGGGGAGGGATAGAGAAGCAGATGAGTGTTTCTCTTGTGTGCCCTGACTGGGAATTGAACCCGGGACTTCCACACGCCTGACCAATGCTCTTTGGCTAAGCCAACTGGCCAGGGCCTCACCAGTCATTTTGTGCTAAGAATTACTGTCCTTGTTTTATAGATAATAGTATTGAGGCTGAGAGGGGACCCAGGTCTGTCTGTATCCATGCTTGTTCCCAGGTTTATCTAGTTCTGATATTTTATGTACACTTTTAGTATTATATCATCATCCCTCTTTACTTCAACTTTTCCACACTTAACTATGAAGAGAAAATTGTAAGAAATATTTTTAGAAACGCCTTAGAAATGGACAGTGGTCATATGTCAAAATTCAGTTAAATAATTAGGAAACCAACAAAAGACAATCTAGAATGGTTCCAAGAATATTTGATAATCACAGTTTTGTGTATCCAGTAAGAAATGAAATACCAATATAAAATTGTTGAATTAAATATAATACTGGTTATATCCAACCAGGGAATAAAATTATAACTTTGGGGTCTTTTCTTCAAGTCCTTTACTTCAAATATTATCCATCATCAGTTATTGTTTTTGTTTTTAAACTTCAGGTTAATCTCTAACTGTAAAGGGATGTCAAACATCTGGACCCTTGTTGGTAAAATAGAATTACATCCTACAAGAGAGTCAGATGAAAATTAAATAGATTTATTAGCAAGTGCCCTAGCATGATATTAAAATATTAAAGATTTATCATTGTGCTTAATTTCCAATTTTGAAATAAATGATTATTTTACAGACTGATATAATGATCTGGGAGTGAGGACTCTGGCACAAACTGCGTTTCATATGCCATCTCCTCCTACTAGCTCTGTGTCCTAACTCAGTCCATTTCTGGATGCCTTCATTTCACCTTACAATGCGTTATAGGAATTAAGAGGGCATTGCATGTGGCAAATCCTAACCCAGCAAGGTCAATAATCCAAGGTTGACTTCATTTTGATCTTTTTTCATTGCAGCCACAAGGTGGGGCTTCAGCAATTACAACTTTGGGGGATTTTGCTTTCTTTTGTTTCTCACTTCTTTCTAGAGATTTTTTTTATGGCCTTGTTTTTTCTTTTTTCTTCATGTCAATACCACCTTGCACTTACTGCTATTTAATTCTACAAACCATGTTTCCAGTTGGTTATGTTTGTAAATAGTTGAGTTCATGTCAGATTGTATATCAGCAAGTATGATTAATTTAATATTACTACAAGTAGGATAAGCATACCTATGATTCCAGGACTATGTCATCAATCAGGAGTTATATAAGATTGGTTCCAGAACCAATGTACTAACATAATGTGGAATTCTTTGATTTTCATATAGAAATGTGTTATACATTGTGTTTATTATAGCTATGGCATTTCTATAGTTTATTTTAGTGACCTTATAACTAGAAAATTATTTCATCTGAAGTGTGTACTTTAAACATGTGAATAACTCAGTCTCAAATCTATGCTTTTTTTCCCCCTTTTAATTTTATTCACCTCTCCCAATATACTGTCTTTTAAAGAATTAGAAATTAAAGTGAAAACTTCACTTTTGGCTATCAAATGATAAAACAACTGTACAAATGATTGTAAATCACATACAAATAGTTATATAAATGTGATGGCAAGCAGTCCCTTAAAATTTCAAGATATTACTCCACACTGAATAAATTAGAAATGCAAAGCAAATGCTAAAGGTAGCGCTTGGCAATGCTCTTGATTAGAATATCTGCATGTAGTATTTGTTTATGCATCAACTGAAGTGTCCTCCCTGGTTGTTTGGCTCTTTGAGGAATCTTCATAGAATCTCAAGTACTTGTTGTCACTGAGGCAAAAAGTAATTTGCTTCTCATTATAATATCTGCTTTTTCATTTGTGTATTTAATTGTGGTGAGGTCTTGGGAGTAGTTTCTGACTTTTACACAAGGAAAAATGATAGTAGAGTTGTTACTTTTGACAGCTCACAGAAAAAAATATATATATAGGTTGAGGGCTGAATTAAACCCAAACTATAAAAGCCTTAATTAATGAAAGCATGATTACAGGGAGCTATTGTAGAATAAAATCTACATTGTATTAAAATATTTTTTTCACTGATTTGGAGGTGGAAAAAGCATGTTTTACTCTACAAACAGTTTCTCTAAATAACTGCCCATCATCATTTCATAAATTAAAACTGAGTGCTGAAAGAAAAGCTTATTGCTACCATCATTTTATTTAGTTCCGTTTGAAAAATATCCTCCTAAGATATTTTTTGGCACAGTAATACAGCTTCTTCTATTGTTTATTGTAAAAGCTGGGCAATCATTTTCAAGATCAGGAATATCAGTGATTATTAAAATCTATAGATACTGCAAAGCTCCCTTTTAAGAGTTCATTTAATCATTTGATCAATAAATGAGCAATCATTTTATACATTCACAGCACAAAATAGGCTCTCAGCATCACCCTTGGTACTTCTAGGGATGCTAAGGGGAGTTAAAAATGATGTTCAGTTTCTGTTTTGTTTTGTTTTTTTAACTTTTCTTTCTTTGGTCCCAAACACACTTCAAACAAGCATGAATAAACTGGGATATGACAATAAAGAAAAGCATAGTGATTCAAAGATAAGTAAGTTATTATTACTACACAAACTATTTTAAACACAAACATTCATATATTTGCGAATTTATAATGTCAGAATTAAGCTTGATTCTTTTTTTATTTTACTCTGACAATTAAATTTAACAGGTGACATTGGTCAACTAGAGTACATGGATTTAGAAAAACATCTCCACATCATTTGGACAGTCGATTATGTTGTATACCCATCACCCAAAGTCAAGTCATCCTCTGTCACCTTCTATTTGTTTCTCTTTCTGCCCCTCCCCCCCCATCACCACCCTCCCTCTCCTCCCTTCCTTTTAAAAACTATATTAGCTTTCAGAGGTCCTTGTCTGTAGTTGGGGCTACTAGATTTTTAGATTTTTATAATACAGTAAAAGCATTATAGGCCTGACCTGTGGTGGCGCAGTGGGATAAAGCATCGACCTGGAACACTGAGGTTGCCGGTTCGAAACCTTGGGCTTGCCTGGTCAAGGCACATATGGGAGTTGATGCTTCCTGCTCCTCCCCCTTCTCTCTCACTCTTTCTCCCCTCTCTCTAAAAATCAATAAATAAAATATTAAAATAAACATTATATATATGTGTGTGTGTGTGTGTGTGTACATATATATATATATATATATATATATATATATATATATATATATATGGCAAGTCCTCCAATAACTTGCTTTTGTTCAAAGTCATTCTGTTATAACATTGAAGAGAAAAATACTGACTCCCAGCTGGGGTGACAAACAGTGTGGGGTTATGCATGTTTTTCCCATATTGGTGTGGGTTTTTTCCGATAAGTTTCCCCCCTTATCCCGAAGCTGTGCACGTTACATGACTTGGTGTATCTACATTGTCCCAGTCTGAGAGAGTGCATGTGTGTGAGTGCCTGCAATGGAAGGCGTCCTGCCTCGTGCCCTGAGCTGCTGAGACAGGCTCTGGTGCCTCCAAAAAGGAATAAGTGGGTTTGAAAACTATTATCTTATATGTCTTTATTAATCTTAAATGTATGTATAGCTTACACTTATTTCAATACTTCATATTTACGTCTTTATTTAAAAGTTTGGTGGAGTTTTTTTGGCAAAAAAATATACCGTTGGAAAATAACTCCTGTATATCAATTAACCAATGGTAATGCTGTTTCTTTACATGCTGTTTAACTTAAAATCACAGGTTCCAAAACCTATAGCTATAGTTAAGTGAGGATATACTCTATACACAGAAACACACGGGTACCCATATACATACATGCATATGTGTATCTATATTTTGCCAAGCAGTATCATTAAGAAAAAAACTACAACTCTCTGTTATCTCCATTATTTTATAAAATAAAGTGTACTTTTTTAAGTTGGGGAAGGACATTATTGCAAATAAGATAAGTCCTTCCAAGAGGGAGAAATTAATTTTCAATCTAAACAGATCATGTGTTGAATATATTATACTTTTTAATTTTGTTTGTCATTTTTCATGGATTGATCAAAATTCCATTCCGACTAAGGTATAGGAAGCATTGGATCAGCGGTTAAAAGGTACGATGCAGGGCTTTTCCCAGTGTAGCTCCAGCTACCTTTCTGCTCTCATCTTCTGTGAGGTTTACCCATGAATCCTCAGCTTCAGCTAAACTGAACCCCTTGTGACACCCAAAAGCGCACGCACTGTGGAAAGCACAGACATGAAATCTGACCTTCCTGTGAGCCACTTCACTTTCCCTGCAGCAGGACATGCGCACACGATCATGCTTTGTGCTCAGGCTCCACCACTTATCACTGTGACTTGAGATAGTCACTTAGCCTCTGTGTGCCTCAGTTTCCTCACCGATAACATGAGGGCAAAAACACTACCCGCCCCTTGAATTGTGCGCATTAAAATGAGTGAATACAAGAAATGTTACCAGCTTTTTATAGCTGTGGAACAAACCACCCCCAAATTTAATGGCTGAAAACAAAAATTTAGCATTTTTCACTAGGTTTAGGTTGGTGGGGCAGTTCTTTTGCTCCACATAAGTCACCTAGGATCACTCATGTAGCTGAGTCCAGCTAGGGGGTGAGCTGGGCTGGAAGGCTCCTGGTGCCCTGTTTCCCACATCCGGAGTCTTGGTACTGACAGTCAAATGGCTTGCCCAACACTTCTCCACATGTCCTCTTCTCCACATTGCCTCTCCTACATCAGGTGTCTTATCCTGCATTGCTTTTCCACATGATATCTCTCTCTCTCTCTCTCTCTCAAAATATCCTGGACTTCCAAACAGCATAATGGCTGAGTTTCAAGAGAGTAAAAGCAGAAACATCCAGACATTGCAAGGACTAGCACAACTTCACTTCTTTCTGCTGTGCTCAATTGGTCAACTCAAGTGACTCTAGGGGAAGGGAATAGACTTGGCCTCTAGCTAAGAGGAAAGCCACACTCATTCAAGAATGGGAGAGATTGTGGCAGCCTTATATGCAGACAAAATAGCACAGAAGACAATAAGGTTTTGTTATTATTATTTATAAAGTGGAACTCATGCTTTTCATCCATTCAAATCATTGTGAGGATTAATTAAAAAAAATATGTAAGGCCCTGCCATTGCCATTGACATTATTAATAATGATTTTCACTTGTAAAAGATTCTCATTCCAACTGTGATTTTGGAAGCTCTAGTAGCTGGGATGCTGCTGTCGCTGAGTCATCCTAGCACAAATGCTCAGGCCTTGGGCTCTGCAGCAACAAGAGACCACATCTCTACTCCTTACCTGCCTGGGCCCTGGGAATGTTCCCAGCCACAGGTTGTCCTGAATCTTCCCACCAGTTGGTAGAGCGAGAGATGTTGGAGGGTATTGTATCGAAACAAGTGGCTTTATGAAACAATGTCTGCCATAGAAACAAAATGGTGATTATGTTTTTTAGAACATAACATTTAAATATGCATGTGGTATTTATAGAATGATTTGAGTGGTTAAATTTTCAAGAGTGTTTTTTTTTCCGATTTTGAAAATTGAAGTTTTAAACCAAGGCTGCCTCTAAATTGGGACCTACAATGTCAAGGAGGTAGACTTCAGACCTCATTTTTATACAGACCTAATTTGAATAAATATTACATATAATTTGCAATTTATAATTCACTGTTTTTCAAAAAGACTAAATTTACAAAATCTCTACTCTCTGCCTGTCCCTTATTTTTTACCCTCTTATCTTCTGTACCAAACCTCTTTTATTCTGTTAATGCTCACTCCAGTTAAAATGAATAAAATTCAAATTGTAACACATTTTAATTTAGGTAACATCTGAACTTCTGAGATTTTCATATGCCAGTATTTGACTTCATAAAATAATAGATTTAAGAAACACGCTGCAAAGACATGAGAAAATCCATTCTTTTGGGATTTGTGCAATTAGGACAAGCATATCTAAAATTATACATATTTCACACCTCTCCACATCCAGAGAGTGTGTTTATATCACCATGAACACCATTTATCTTAGGTGATTAATATTCCCACATGAATCTCTAAATAACGATTGTTATTGGTCTTCCAAAGGTTTAGTGTCTTGATATAGCAACTTTGATCAGTTTATCATATTTAAAAATGTGTAAGAATGACTTATATGTACAGCTTTACTCAGTGCATTTCTTTTTTATTCAGGCTATCTATGACTTTGACTCTAAAAGCTTCATTTCAAATAAAAGTTGAATTTTAACCAATAGCAGTATTTCAACAAAAGTTATAAAGGACTATAATTTTGTACTGTCAACTATTTTCACAGCCATTATAGATTATAGTAAAACAAATGATTAATATAATCTCCAATTTTATTATGAGTATTATGTGCATAATGTCAAATTCAATTTTAAAATGAAGTATTTTTGTAAGTTCTAGGATTATTGCAGATATTGATAGAGCTATGTCAGGCAACATATAGTTGATGTTAAAGGAACTACCTTTTTTGTTCCTTAAAATATCTTACTGCCTCTGAGACCAGCTATGGTACTCCTAGCTCACACTGTAAAGTTCCTGTCTCGTCATGCAAATGTGACACGTATCGCATGAGGCAAATGCAAAGTGGACATCAGATTGCCACTTGCAGAACTGAGGCTAAAACTATTGCCTCTTCCAGAGAAAAATTCAATACCGCATCAGCATGAATCTAGAAGTTCTCCTGGAGATGTAGGATTCCTACAATGTTATCAACCATATAAGCACATCTAAATTTTCAGATTTGATTAAGGCTCTGAAACCAATATAGGCTCTGAGGGTAAGGGCTCAGGATTATTGCTTCTGGTGTACCAGCTCCTCAAAAACCCTTACTGCACACACAGCTTCCATCTATTGCCAGACACTCTTACGGCATTCTTAAAGGCCCCTCAGCATCCATTCACTTTCCTTCCTTCCTTCCTTCCTCTGTTCTAATTCTTACAAAGTGATTATAAGTCAGTCTCTCCATCTCTCTTAACCTACTTTAATTTTATTGAAGGCAAAATATTATTTTAATTATGCTGATATGTATAAAAGTACTATGAATGATGTCATCACATTGAGATATAAAGAAATCATAGGAATTTGCCCCATACAATTTATTTTCACATTTTATTAATTATAAAAATAATACATTAATATAAAAAATGCTTTATAAGCCCATCACCCTATGTAACCAATATATTTTTGTATAAACATGTTAATCTTTTGTGTATGTGTATATGTACATACAGGCAGGCCTTACTTTGCACAGTGTTAAGACTATAAAAATGAACATGCAAGCTTACCCCATACAAAGTGATCTTCATGATCAATGGGAAAAATTGCAAACATTCCCAAATCGGTAAAAATTTTGTCAAAATATTAAAAACTCTTCTAATTAATTATAAATACGTTTGGAAATTTACTCAATAACGCATTTAGTAAACTCTAATTTAAAATATTAAAATATTGAGAATTAAAGTTTATTTTTGTAAAACATGCAAATGTGTTTTTCAAATAGTCTTATAAACACACACAAATGTTCTTAGTCATTATCCATAAGAGCCAAAAGTTGGAAACAACCTAATGTTTGTCAATTGTGAATCGATAAACAAATGTGTGTGATAAATCCATATAATCAAATATTCTTCAGGAGTAAAAAGAATGAATTAATGATACATGATACAATGTGGATTAACCTCAAAATCATTATGCTACGTGAAAAAAGGCAAACAAAGAGATTACTTATTGTATGCTTACAAGTACATGAAATGTCCAGAACAGGAGAATCTATGGAGAAAAATTATCAATTGCCTAGGGTGGAAGTTGAGGGGAACAGAATTAACAGTAAATCAACATGAAAGTTCTTATTGAGATGAGGAAAATTTTCTTAGAATTCTAATGGTTGCATAACTTGGTAAATTTACAAAATAAAACAAAACATTGAATTGTACTGTTGAAATGAGGGTACAAGTTGATGGTAAAATATTCCTTAATAAAGCTATATATTTTTTAAAATCCATATCAAGAGTGATTTGAATAGTGATTGCCTTCTTCTTATCCATATAGCTTATGATCAAAGTAATCATCTTTTCTATGCCTTGGTAAAATATTATTTTCCTTTTCAAGTCTGAATCCATTTCCACGATTTTATCCTTTACACTATCAATGTTTCTGAGTATTTATTTAAACAAGTTTTTTTTTGGTATTGGTGTTTTTGTTTTTAGGGGGTTTTTGGTAACATTGTTTCCTCTGGGGCATCTTCATCTTTTTCATCATGACCACTTTTCTCATTTATATCAGTAAATTTCTCTACACTAAGTTCCTCTGGCACATCAGGAGTCTCTCAGATGTCTGCAGTGCCAACATTCCCATACTTAGCTTCTTTTCCTAAAACTTCATTATATTTGACTGGAAGTTTACTTGTAGCATTATCTCTTTTCATATCTGCATTGCATTTCTACCTTTGTTGGACAAATCCCTCTTTACATTATCCATTTTTAAAAAACATTCAATGAATTTATCACTGAAGACAACACAACTACATACTTTGCTGTCTGTGTGTGAAATGAGCAACATGTGTAGTGACTAGTCACTAACAGACTTTTGAAGAGGGGATATGATTAATCATGGATCAAAATGAGCTTCTGTTTTTTGTGTAGTAATTTGTAAGGCGAACAGCTAGCAATGGAGTTTTCACTTAATTCAATAACTCACTGCTAATATTCTGTAGTAACTGAAATGAGAACTGTAGTCTTGAAAACTTGTGATTTAACTATAGTAACTGAAATATATTTATACTGAGTCTGTGCAAAGCTAGGACTGCCTCCTGTGTTTGTGTGTGTGTGTGTGTGTGTGTGTGTGTATGTGTGTGTGTTTACAATCACTCTTTCATTTAATTTGTTTTATCAGTTGTAGGTTGCATTAGACCTAAGTAACAAGCCCTGAAAAAATATATTTTAACATAATAAATAAGTACAGGGTAGATAGTTACCAGGTAGCCAAGCTCCTTCTCTTTATAGTGATATATCCTTACTAGGTAACTTTTATTCTTATATATTACATCATGGTTTCAAGATGGCTGCTCTATGCGTAGCATGACAGTGGAGTTTTAGGCAGAAGGAAGAGAAAGACCAATGGCAGAATATATGCAAACAGATAATGCCCTTTTTCTAAAAAAACTTCCCTGGTAGACTCTCTCCTCTCATTGACTTCCATTTCCATCTGAGTGGCCAGAAATGTGTCATATGACTAGCTCTGGCTAAGTAGACTAACAAATGTTCATTTATTTTGAATCTATAATATTGTTACTTTTTGAAAATCAGAGTTCTGTTAACTAAAAAAAGAATAGAATGGATATTGAATAGGTAGCTAACAATGTATGCCAAATTAAGTCTTTTACAATTTTCCTTTATTTTATCATAAGCATTTTACACAATGTTACTCATTGTTAAGAGCATTGTGCTGGAATACTGTATAGTATTCCATCACAAGTGGGTATCACTAATAACATCTATTTTTATTTTGTTGAGTACTCATTTTATTTATTGTTGATTTTTTATTTATTTGGATATTTTCCTGAATTAGAGATCAAAGAATATTAACATTTTATCTTCTTAAAATTGTCAATTTGGAAAAGTCAGTCATCCTCTATTAAAATTAAATTCTACAAAATAAAAAGTACAAAAATGCCCCTCTCTACATTTAGATCTACCTTTTCTTACTCCTTCAATTAAGACAATTTTCTTAAAACTTCAACATTCAAAATTTTAAAAATCATTGTAATTCATTTTTGGTAGTTTTTATTTTCTAGAATTGGTAAAGTATTATTTTATACTATTTTCTTAGGCAATATACATTAATTAAAATGCATGATTCAGTAAATTGATTAACTATGGGCTTAAAACTAATAATTATCATTGTTTCTTTGAATTTTATGGATTCTGCGTAAAATGCACATTTTTTTGTATACAAATTTAACTATATGTACTTTCCAATGGTGGGGGAGGGGAGTTTTTATATAAGATGGCCCCTAATGTAAGCTATGTGTTGTATCTTATGCTCAACAGGGGAATCTGTGGTCTATTCCTGCTTGGAGGAAACACTAAGCATGTTGAGACCCTATCAAGAGGCAGTTCTGTTTACAACAAAAATCATGTAGGGAAGCCCATATGTGTGATTTAGGATCTCTTCTGGGATAAGTTTTTGTCTAGCTGATAGTCACATTAATCATTGACTTTATAACCTAATCTCATGTAAGATATGATTCCACAGAAAAATATTCTGCATTATTTAGAGCTGATTTCCTTTTGAAACTGTGTCAGGAACTTCCTATGTTATCTTAGATCCTTCTTTCAATGTGGTTTCTAACTACTTGATGTGTGTTGATGACAGTTTAATTTTTTTATTCAATTTAGAAAGGAGAGAGAGCGTGTGTGTGTGTGTGTGTGTGTGTGTGTGTGTGAGAGAGAGAGAGAGAGAGAGAGAGAGAGAGAGAGATGGGGGGAGGAGCAGGAAGCATCTATTCCCTTATGTGCCTTGATCAGACAAGTGCAGAGTTTTGAACTGGTGACCTCAATGTTCCAAGTCGATGCTTTATCCACTGTGCCACCACAGGCCAAGCAATGATAGTTTAATTTAATTGCAAACTAATGAAGAGGGAAAATCTTAAGAATCCAATATAATTGATGATTTTGAATCTAAGTGTTGCCCTCAATATATGAGAAACTTTGCTAGCTGTGTATTTCTTAAATTAAAATAATGATTAATTTCAGTTTTCTCTCTGGGCAGTCCCTAGAAATTTACTGACAGATAAGACCAGATGACGGTGGGTAAGTTGTGTAAATGTACGCCACACAGTTGTGGGGAATGGTCATTATCATATTTGAGAAGTTGTATAAAATAGATATATATGCAGCAATGACTAAGCTTACTCAAGTGCATAGGGAAAGCTGTTGGATTTAATAGAGAGAGAGAGACTGCTTTCTACCCACGCACATTGCCCTCCACTGCCACCTCCACCCCATCCCCCTTCACCTCCGGCTATTGCCACTCTGTTGTCTGTATCAATGTGTTATCTATATATGTATTTTAGCTATCTCTTTACCTTTTTGATCCAGTCCCCTTTTCCTCCTTCCCTCTGACAGCTGTCCATCTGTTTCTTGTGTCCATGTCTCTGTTTCTTCAGTTTATTTTGTTCATTAGATGTCACATGTGAGTGAGATCATATGGTATTTGTCTTTCTCTGCCTGGCTTGTGGTATGTAGACGGTGTTCTATTGAGTTGTACACTTGAAACCTGTATGGTCTGGAGAACCATGTCAAACCCCAAAATTAAAAAAAAAAATAGAGAAACTGGAGCAGGTTTTACTTTTCTTTGTGAATAAATTTTTAGATGTTTACTGAAGGGCATTTAACAGTTTTCTCCATATGAACACAACCAGTCTGGTGATTTTCAAGAAAATGTTTTCATTTACACACAGTAGTTAACAGGTGGAGTTTGGAGCCATACTGCTTACATTCTAGTCTTGACCCCTGCACTGTATGTGTGACTTTAGTGACTTACTAAGCTATCTTATGCCTTAGTTTCTCACTGTGGAAAAAAAATAATAGTAGTTGCCTCATAGGGTAGTGAAATTAAATGATTAAATGAAAATACACAGAAAATACTTAGAACAGTACCATGGAATTGAAAGTACTCAATAAATGTTAGAATTATTATTATTGTTTAATGGGACAAAAGAGCATCAAGAGTATGTCACCCATCTTTCTATGGTGGAATTGCTTCTTTCCATGTCTTTCTATTTCAATGTACAATGTGTATTTCCTTGTCCTGGTTACTTAAAATTAAATTATATGCACAGTAACTGTTTTACCAGTCTGTCATTCACATCATATGCTCATGGAATTTCAATGGCAAAGGGGATTTTAGAGGACATCTATTCTAACCTCCTCTTTGTCACAAAGGGTCAGGAGGACTCCAGGACTGCCCCCTCTGCCTTATACAGTGACTACCCACTTCCCATAATGCTTTGGCAGGAACATCTCTGTTTCTTCCAACTTTTTACAGCAGAAACATTCCTGAAAGAAAGTGAAGAGTCTCTGTGATGATTGTCATCCCTCCGTACTCTGGAGAAACTATTCTTAATGCACTTCTGTCCTGGTTTTACTCTTGTTTCTTTTCTTGCTGTTGTCTTTAACATATATCAAAAACAACTTAAAAGCAAGGAAGTGCAAACGTTCCTGTTCTAAGAAACAAATCTGAACTGTTTCTCTGATCAAACCATGAAAAGCTGCCCTTGGAGACAGCCAGATAAAACAAGGGCTGTGGAGACCTTCCATGGACCAATGTAATAACTCATTTTTGTGCGTTTGCAATGCTAGGCTTTACTATGCAGTTCTACAGACACAAGCCAAGAGCAGTAGTGTGATTAGATTTTTAATCCCATTAACTCTAATTGCTTCTCAGAAGCTGTGTATTTACAGTATGTGTCTGGTTTTAGAAATGCAAGGGAAGGGGAAAGTGATTAAGTGTTTTTCCTTCATTCTGGATAGAAAATGGAAAAGCAAAGAAAACAGTATATAGGCAACGAGTTGTGGAGAAATGCTGGCAGAGTTTTTAAAGACTATTATTATATACTCTGGTTTCTCTTCAGATCTCATAAATCTTTTGCCTTTTAAAGACTCTATTATGATGATTAGTTATGCTTTTGGATATAGAAATCCTCCTTACTGCTCTGAAATTTTAGTATAGGAGGGCTCATTTCCCTGCTGTTCATTCCTTGGGGTTGGACTTTGACACCCATATTGTGTTTTTAATAGTTTGCCCACAAATTAGAGCACTGAAGAAAATGGGGCTCCAAGGTTAAACACCTTCTGTTTCAGAGGATATAATCCCAGCAATATCACTGTGATTGCAAACAAGCTCTATTACACACAGAGCTGACCTGGTGGAACTGATAAACACGGTCACTGTGAGGAAATGGAGATGAATTGTAGCTAAGGTTTAGGAAAATAGGAAAGCATAATTGCGTAAATTAAAAATAATTTAAAATTACAACTCTAATAGTGCTTCATTTGTTTTTACCCTGCCAGTTTCCTGTCGCATGGTTTGTAATTTGAGATGTTTCAGTGTGGCTAAATGTACTGTTTAAAAAATGAGGTTATCAACAAGAAAATCCATTTTGTTTTGCAGAATATTAATTCATTGGAGAACACTGGGCTAAAAGTTAGGTTGTTTTTTTAACTAAGAAAATTACAATTTTGAAGTGTCTGTCACCGGTGAAAAGGGGCTATGTTATTTAAATGATGAGAGAAAAGAAATGAAGAATGAGTGGAAAAGAAAACACCAACAAGAAAACCCATCCTCTCTAGAGCCTACAGAACAGGAAAAAGAGGGGAGGGGAGGGAGCAAAGGTCAACTACATGAATGTGTCAATTTAGTTAGAACAGGTATACTTATGAAAAGGGCATGCAAATGTTTCAGAAATAAAGATCCTAGGTCTCCTGCCAGGAAAGGTTGGACCCCCTTTTGCACCCCCAGTTTTGATGATCATTATGCCCATTCTCACAAATGAAAGGAATATTGGAAAGGAATCTGTACACCATTCTTGAGAGGCCAAATTTATAAGGACTCACTTCAAACTTCCTTATGAATCTCAGATTAAACAGAGCATGTATTATTGGAGGAAAACTTAGTAAGGGATTTTAGCCTCCTTTGGGACTAAGGTCGTTTGCTTATACACATGAATCAGAGATTGGAATCAATATTATTTATCTCTATGTGAGCAGTTATGAGCATAGTTAATATTTACAAAATACTTGATAATAAACGTCCAGTCAGGAGCTTTTTAAAGGATTTTATTAGAGAAAGTTGAATAGTATCTTTTTTTCAAACGTCCTATTTTGAAGCTCTTACTGGCATATTGTAACCATTCTGGACTTTTATCTCCTCCAGGCATTGACTAAACTCATTGGGAGGACACTGACTTGTGCCATTCGAGACACATGATTGCCATTAGATAGTTCAGTTGAAGTACTACCATTGCATCACATCACTACATTTGCTTAATTAGCATATCATGAATACAAAGCGTGCTGTTAATATAAAGTGCCACTGCACACACCCTTTCTCTGGGACTCTGTGTGGTATTCCATGGATTTATTGGCTAACTTGTAGCTAAGAAGAGAATATTTTGCAGAGGGTTGAGTTAACCCTTGCTCTGGGTGAGAGGATCAGAGTTGTTAACAACAATGATTGAGTCATTTTGTATCAATTATCATTTAGAGCTTGTTTCTTCCCTTGGACAGAAAGTGACCTGCCCAGCATCAAAATGAGCTATGTCAGAGAACACTGAAACATGCCTCATCTAAATTCATCAGAATAGCATCAAATGAAAGCCTCAGACTATTTCTTTGAGACTTCAGGATTGATGTCCAATAAATTTTAGGGCCATGGAGTTTCTTTAAATTGCCTTAATCACTTTGAGTTTACATTATTAGTTACTTAAAAAAAAGAGAAAAATAATCAAATAAGAATAACTTCAAATCTTAGAGCTGAGTTTGCCTTCGAACTGCTAATATAGCTGTATGTTTATTTTGTATTCGATTTAGAATACAAGGAAATGAAATGTGCTATATGCGACAAGGGAATACAACAATAATTTTGATCAAATATGCTTCCTTGTTCTATTTTGTAAGGAATAGACAATGGAAACATTACTGTTCAAGTTTAAGAAGTAAAGGCCTAGAAAAGGGACATTACATCTAAGTAGAAATGCCTCTATCTATAGATCCACCAGATGGTCAACTTCACCCCTCATTTCCCTAAAAATATCTTCTCTACTTTTCTTTTAAGGAGCAGAACTCTAATTCAGTATACCTGAAGATTCTACCATTAACTTTACTATTTTTTTAGATTAGTTAACAAATGTAAATGTGCTACGGCTAATGGAACACATTAAAATATATGTAATAATCTACTTTAAAAAACTTACATGAACCCTTGCCTAGTAGGGAAGATAGGGATGACTCAAGAGTAAATCCAGAGTCAGTTAAGGAATCTTAAGTTTAGTAGAAGAACTGCACTATGTACCTGAAGTGTGACTAGAGCCTAAAACAGGGTCAGTAAAGGTCAGTAGGAGTTTAAAAGAAGATAAAATATCTTTTCAATTGTCCAATGGCAATGCTATTAGCATCTTGGACATTATAGAATTATGTTTAGAATCCTTCACTCCTGCTACCTACCAGTCTTGAAAAACTTAAAAGGTAAAAATATTCACAAAGCCCTGGCCGGATAACTCAGCTGGTTGGAGCATTGTCCCAGAGCACAGAGGTTGCCAGTTCAATTCCCTGGTCAGGGCACATATAAGAGCAGCTTGATATTCCTCTCTCTCTCTCTCTCTCTCTCTCTCTCTCTCCCTGTCATTCTCAAAAAAAAAAAAAAAGAAAGAAAGAAAAGAATAAAAATATTCACATATTTCCAAAACCCATCAAACAGGCTGAATTGCCATTGTTCAAAATTAAATATTTCTAGAGTATTCAAAGGAATTTGGGGGAAGAGATAATCTTGAACTGAGCTTTTGACTCTAAAGATGTTCTAAGCATGCAAACTGTGGTGGAAAATTCATGTAGGGAATAAATCTAAAGAACAGCATAAGCAAAACCACAGAAACTCTAAGTATGCTTTACACTAAAGCTTGGAGGGGGCTAACAGTGTATTGCTCTAGGATACACAGAGGCAACTTTACCTCATTAGGACTGGTTTGTTATATAAAATCTAAATTATCCAGAGTGGCAGAAATAAATGCCTCATACATGTATAACAGGAAATTCTTTGTTCAATTGATTATAATCATATGTTCAAAATTTATTTCAGACTAGCTTCAAAAGATAAAAATAATCTAGAAAAAGTAGTGCAAAATATTTTATTGAACAAGATAAAAATATGATACAATAAAGAAATGCCTTGTTAAAGTTTATTAATTTATCACAGGGATGATCCAAGATTATGAGAGTTGGGTTATTTTAACTTTCCAAATGGGATTCTTAAATAATTAAATTCTTCTAAATGTTGCTTAAAAAGTTTATATGGAATATTTTTTATTTCCTGGAAGGGGTTATGAATTAGAACAACTACCAAACTGGTCTCAGAATCAGTTTAGACCAATTTTCTTTCTCGCATCTTAATGCTAACCATTCAAAAATAAAAATGTAAAAAATATAAATAAAATCTGGAGTGACTTATAAGCAACACATATCCCAACTAGCGCCAAATCACTATTTGGTTATTCATATTTCATTTTGACAGTTTTTTAATTCATCCTCTCATTCATTCATTCATTCACAATACTGGAGATTCATAGATGACGAGTCTATCACTCCCAGAGTTATATGTTCAGGAAAGGGTAGATTAAAACAAGTAAATAACTAAGACAACTTTAAATAGGTAACCATAAGTGTTAATGAAGGCAATAAAAAAGTGATCACAAAGACTAAAGAGGTGGGGGAGGAAAGAATGTTTTATAAGGGATGGTCAGACATTACATGTCTGGAGATGAGATATCTGAATAGAAATCTCAAAGGTAAATAAATCATCAATGCAAAGATTTTGATTAAGAAAATTTCAGGTTGAGGGATAAGTTATGGCAAAGGAACCAAGGCAGATGTGGAATGGTTTTAGGATCCTAATATAAGTCCAACTGAAGCAGAGCCAAGTAGAGTACTCATGGAACAAGAAAAAAGAGAAGTAAGCAAGAGTTATCTCATGTAGAATTTTTTAACTTATGGTAAAGTATTTTCACTTTATTTTTAAATCACTTTAAAGATCCTGAGATCTTTTGAACAGAGGAAGTTTATGATGATTCTGACTGCTCCAAAGAAAATTGAAGCAATAATGATGGGAGGCAATCACAGTTGTCCAGATCAAGAGATGGTGTGTTCTATAGTTAGGAGTATAAGGATAGAGAGATGGGATTGAAGTCAGGATATGTTTTTAAGATAGATCTGACTTTTAGATAAGTGGATGTGGGAACTGAAGGAGAGCAAGTACAGATGACTGATCTGTTTGTGTTCAGAAGACATAAGGAAGTTGGGATTGGAGTAGTCATTGTATTAGGCATTCTAATTTGATTCTACATATATGCTGACTCTAGACATATGAATAAAAAGTAATTGGTATGTGAATTTTTACTACAGCAACTGGTATAGATCACTTAAAATGATGTGGTTAACATTTGCAAATATCCAGTTGTATTAAGTATACTGTCATTCTGTTAACAAAGTGTATAGATGACTTGTGTGGTAAAGTAGAAGGATGTCACAATCAGCAGAAGATAAAAGGTTTAAATTCTGATTAACATAATGTTAGGGCCATCTAAACTACAAATATTTAAAGAAATGTCAGTGCTATAAATGAATATCTGATATTAACCCAACTTAAAATGTTTTAATTTGACTATCACAAATAGAAGGTTTTAAGTGACTTGCAATAAAGAGTAAAACTTATCTACTAAATGCATTTAAAAGTCAGTTGAAAATAAGTTTGATCCTGATCTCCTTTTACTATTTCTCCACCTAAGTTACTCCAAACCAGTGGGTCTAGAACTATCAGCCTTGTGCTCACATGTCCACCTTTATAAGCTAATTAGACAGACTGGATCTTTTTCTCCACTCTGAATTAGCTGTGTATGTGTATATATAGTTAACCTTCATACACATTTCAAGAATGTTAGACAATATTTTTAATTAAGAAGGTTGTCTAAGGCAGCCATCATGAGCTCACTCTGTTCTACACTTTGTCCACTTAAATCATCCAAATTAGATTTAATTATGCCACAGAGACAAACAGTGCTTATAATGAAGTGTTTTCTTTGTTGTTGTTGTTGTTCAGGCTCATGCTATATATCTACCTGAGGATGTTTTGCTCATTGTAGTCATTAAGATTTGGTCTTTCAAAGGAATAAGAAACCTGGACGTTGCCTGTTGACCACCAGGAGTAAAGAGCAAGGAGAATTCTACATAAATCATCAGTTACTGCAAACCAAAGTTAATGTATGTCACTTATACTTACAACTCAGTAAACAGAACAGGTCATGTGGCTCAACCCAATAATAACTGGTAATTCTAGCTGTTAGAAGGCAGAGTCAGTAATATTTGATGACTAACACACCTTCTGACTAGCATATATACATACATATATTTGATTTTGATGTTGGTATGCAAGTCATAAAGTATATTAGTCATTCCCCAAATATTACTGATGTTTTATCTATCTTTATGTCCATTCAGATATAGAGAGAAAGTCAATACCTTACATTTTACACAATGATTATGCCAGACCTTTGCTTGGCATTGAATGTCCCTCACAAGAGTTCTAGTGGTTTATTCACTTTTATAATTTTATATGAGCAAAAATAAACAAGTTAGGATTTCTAGAATATACCAATATCAAATATAAAAGCCAATACAGAGCTTAATGGCTACTCAACAATGATAGATTTGTATAAAATGCCAATGTGCCCACAGAAGATATTTTGAATTCTACACAAAACTGTGTAACTTAGCCTACAGATTAATGCACTGAAACTCTGATTGTTAATATTTGGCATTTATACATTTCAATATATTTTTATAAGTACCTTTTAAAACTTTTATAACCTTAGGAGTATGGCACTCAAAGAAGGGAGATAAGGTACATTGTGCAAGAGAAAGATTCTTCTTCTAGCTGGTGATATTTGGTGAGCCAGTCTTCTACTTATATGTCAGATATTATAGTTTACGCAGCCCTGCAGAGGTTCAGAGTTGTTACCTTGATCCAGATCCACTCATAAATGTACATTAATTCATTAATCTCAAGGTTACCTTCTGGCCATACCATTAAATAAGCAGACAGGAGAAGTAATAGTGTTCCCACCTGACGTTTTCATACTTTTGATCTTTTGTTTTGCCTTCATCTTATGCTTCCACTCCATTTTTAGGTGACCTCTTGAGTGGGTTATTGGTTTTTATATGTTCCATCTAATTCTGCTACTGTAAAAAGCGACGTGGAGCTTTGAATCATGAAGATGAGTGACAGAGGAAAGTAAAGGCTCTCTAACTGTTCTGATGTCAGGGCATAGATAAGACCATTTGCAAACAAAAGTCAATCTATATTTGTACATATTTAAGCTGTATATTTCCTAGCACCTTGCTGCTCAGTGTGGTGTCTCAAATCCACTAACTCTGATTGTGCTTCTTCACAAGGTCATTGGGTAATTTGTATGCACCCAAAAGTTTGAGAAGTATTGCTTGCAGTCAATAAAGCACTGTGTATTTATCTTTCTTCTTTCCTGCTTTGAGTTACATTACAAAATGTCACTTTCCATTGCATTACCCTTGATAGTTATCAAAATCCTAGGGTAGTGGGAAGAAACAACGCATTCCATCATCCTAGTTAAGAAAACATTAAAAATAAGTAAAACAAAATATTTGCAGAAATCCTATAGCATGTTTTTATAAAATACAGACTCACTCTTAAGATTCAAACAAAAAAACCTTTCACGTTTTTGAAGTCTTTTTTGGTTGGGAAGCTAAAGTGTTTTGAATGATATGAAATTAGTTTAAAGCAACATAGATGAGCTTTTCAGTTCATGTAACTCCCAGGGAGCAAAAATGACATATTACAAAGTCATGTGAGTTCACATATTGATCCTGTTTTTCAGCACAAAGTAGTCTAAGCTCTTCAGAAACAGTAATGGGGAGATGCTTTTAGGACTTTCTCTAGCATGCCGGGCTAACTGATCAGAAAGCTGACATGAAGAAACGTGGTACAAGGAGACCACTTTTTCCTCTGCATGGAAGACAAATGCCTTATGCTCAGACATACCCCTGTATAAGCACACAGTTTTCCACTAATCACTATTACATACTCTTATCAGAACTGTGACTTTAAATTAGTAGAAAGTTTCATTTCCAAAAAAGAATAGTTTTACCATTTCAATCATGCCCCACAGAGCTATATAATAGTAAATGTAAAATAATTTTACTTATGTGACCCTAAAATGCAACAGTGATAATTTTGAAGTCATTGAATCTATACCAAAGAAACACTTGTTTGGTTTTAAGCTATTAAACTGCTATCTAAATGATTGTGTGTTTTAAGAAAATCTGATGGAAGTAAGCACAATATGATGACTGAGTATAGCAGACTTCTCCAAAAGAATGTATTTAGCTATAGATGAGTATCTAGAACTTCAAGGAATAGCTGAAGGCTAACTTTATAGATGGAGATACTAACCACCAGAACTGTATGAAAGTAGAGTGAGCTTCCTAGGAGCTAATGAGTTCTTTGGCAACAAAAAAATTGAGGAAGAGACTCAACAATGACCTTGAGGACATGCTTTAATATCTACCCAATATAAGAAAAACTTTCTAGTTCTGAAACTTTTAGATTTCAAGTGTTTCAAATCTTTAACATCAAACTGATGTTCTTTTTTCATATAATTGGATATGCGAAAACACTTAGTGAAGAATATCTAATCATGGAAAATTTAAATATTATCAAAGAGCATCTTGGGAAAAACCATGCAGAGAACAGACAGAAAATCTATCCCTTAAGAACTTAAAGTAAAAGGGGCAAGGGAGATGTTGAGAGGAATAAGGGGAGGGGGGAAGCATTTGTGGCTACACTAGAATCTATGTAAACACAATAAATTAAAATCAATAAAAAAATAACTTAAAGTAAAAAAGTCAAGAAGCTTATTTATAAAGGACATAGGATTCCAGATGTTCTGATGTTCTCCATATGTGCATGCCTCAATCATGTTCCCCTCAAACCTCTAATGTTTAATTTGGCATAGAATCCTAGGATATTAAAGCTAGATGGAAACTTCTAAATCATTTGTTGCTAAGTCCTTTTACATATTAGAAAACATCCTGAAGCTG
Source organism: Saccopteryx leptura (assembly GCF_036850995.1). Taxonomy (NCBI): domain Eukaryota; kingdom Metazoa; phylum Chordata; class Mammalia; order Chiroptera; family Emballonuridae; genus Saccopteryx; species Saccopteryx leptura. The sequence goes on from NC_089509.1 coordinate 52,922,739, forward strand.
GTCTATTGCCACAATGTGTCTTTATATTGAATGTTCTCTGTTTTTAAAAATATGGGTAAATCATGCTAGAGAGTTAACTCTTAAAGTTAAGAAATTTGATTTTTTGGTTGGCTTAGTGGTAGAGCATCAGTCCCAGGTTCGATTCCTGGCGAAGGCACACAGGAGAAGCACCCATCTGCTTTACCACCCTTCCCCCTCTCCTTTTTCTCTCTCTTTACCCCTCCTGCAGTCAAGGCTCCATTGGAGCAAAGTTGGCCCCGGAGCTGAGAATGGCTCCATGGCTTCTGCCTCAGGCACTAGAATGGCTCTGGTTGCAATGGAGTGATGGCCAAGATGGGCAGAGCATTGCCCCCTGGTGGGCATGCCAGGTAAACTTGGTCAGGCACATGCAGAAGTCTGTCTCTCTGCCTACCCACTTCTCACTTCAGAAAAATACAAGTAAAAAAAAAAAAAGAAAGAAAGAAATTTGATTTTAATATTTTCTATTTTTTTCTAGTACAATAACATTTGTGAATATTTTTGACAGAAATAAAGCACACTAAATGTTACAATAACAACATTTATAAGACTGATTCACATCCAAGTTTTGTTAATGAGTTGGCTTAAAGTTTAAAATGTCAGCTTTAAGGGTCAGAGATTTCTAAATAGTTCATTTGATTGAGTCTAACAGAGGCAATTAAGCAATTAATACTTTCAAATGAATAAATCGTTTTAAAATTAGGGCAATGATATTTACCAAAGGAGGGTCATATCACTCTTTGATTCAGTATCCTAGGTTCCAAAAGAGCTTAAATAATAAAGAGAATTTATTTCCTCACATAACAGAAAAGTCTGAGGCCAAAACAAGTGTCAAAACAGGTTTTATGAAGGTTTGGTTCTTCTTCTCTGCAAGTCTCACAACTACACCCTACTGCATGTGTCCATTTTATCCTTAGTCCTCATGGTGGCATATGGTTTCCAGAGGATCCTGGGCCTATACTTTTCCTCATTCCCATACAGGAAATAAGTGAAATCATTAAACAGAAGTCTTTCTATGAAGCATCAACTCATAGTTGCATCACTTTATTTGTTCATAGATTGCTTCTCATCTATGCCTTGAATGGGGGCTCTGACTGGGCCAGTGACCCCTTAATTAAGCCAGTGGCCTTGGCCTCAAACCAGAGACCTTTGGGCTCAAGCCAGAAACCATGGTGTCATGTCTATGATCCCATGCTCAAGCCAGCGACCCCGTGATCAAGCTGGTGAGCCCACGCTCCAGCTAGCAATATCCCTGGGTCCTTAGCATCCCAGATCAAGGCTCTAATGTGCTACCACCTGGTCAGGCTGAACGGAAGTCTTGAACATCATTTTGATGAGAGAAAATGAGGTATATGCCAACTTCTGAAGCAATTGTAGTAGCAAGGAGATAGATTAATTCCACCCAACTTCAAGCCTGTGACACAGTGAGGAGGAAGTCACAGGGGTAGGGGGACAGCACAGTGTGAACTTATTTATGTATAGTCAGTATTCACCAATTACAGAGGTTACCTTTTCATGTGTGAAAGGAGTATATAAGAGCTTCAGCCTTTAAGTTTGATAAATAACTGCATATTAATATGAAATGTGATAACCCATTAAAATAATTCAAAAACCCTGCTGGGGTTTATAATGTCTTTTGCAGTGTACATAAAAATAAATCATATTGCAATAAAAAACTTTTTAATCATTGTTCCTTTAAAAACAGTTAGAATTTTAAAGCTTTATATATGAATTTTCTAAAAATATTCTAAAGCATCCCAACTGGGAAAGCAATTTCATGCTTTTTAAAGAATCTATTCAAAGAACTCATTAAAACCATTCATTTAAATAATCTCGTGTATGTTCATTATGTACTGTCCTTTGGGAGAAAAAAAAAAGTATGCACTGCTGACAGAAGGCAAATGAAGGGAACAAATGTTATATGTAAAAGGTTGGCCCTTCATTAAAATTGTTTAAATAAGCAGTAACTCCTCCTTTCCCCTTAGAAAATCTTTCCAAGAAACATTTGTACACACTTAAGACAGCAAGTTAAAAGCAGAGACAGTGGGGAAAAAAAAAATCTATAGGTCAGTTTCATAAACTGTTAGCATTTGGATCATTTTTTGTTTTTCACTTTGGTTCTAGGTGACTGAAAGGGACACAGTCTGCCCATATAATATGAAATGTTCATGAGCAGTATGAACCTGAATATTATGAAGGTCCTAAAAATGGCAAATTTTAGAAACTCATGTTTTGAAAAGCATCTGTATTCAGTGGTGAGATTCAAATAATTTAATCACCATTTCTCTTCCTAATGACCATTTAAGTATAAAAAAACAATATACCGAAGTCATTTATTACTTCATGCCTTTAGTACTTAAATAAGAACAATAAAAGACATAAACAAAACTAGATTATATTATAAGAAAGAGTTTTAAAATATTAATGAAAAAATATTAAATAATACCTGACCAAAAAACAATAAAATTGTTATTTAAGATATTTCCAATGACAGCTTGTCACCCCCTGGTTATTTGACACTTTTTCTCTTTACATTATAAGTTTGTTTACTGAAGTAACAAATGTAAGGGAATTAAAATGTAGTATTTCATCAAAGGTATAAGGAGTTTTATGGAATGAATAAATAAATATTACAAGCATAGTTCCATCAATTTTTTTTCTCCTATGTACAGAATGAATGTTACTATAGGCGCTTAGAATACACTGTTGTGCAGGTGAACATTAAAAAAGAATAAAATGTCTACTTGTGATTTCCACATTGGGCGGCTGCCCAAGCACCCACCTTAAAGGGAACCCTGATTACAAGTGCCATTTTAACAACCAGTTCACCGAACTCAACAAAAAATTAGATATCAGTTCTGCTGAACCGCTGCGAACCAGCTGAATTCCAGCACTGTCTGTACTCTACTTCAAATCCTTTGCTTACTGTATGTCCTTCAGGCTTAACATTTTTAACCTTGCTCTTTGATAACAAGCATTAGGATCTTAAATGGTCTTGACGAGGGAGACATGAATAATTTTAAATGATTTATTTACCTTTTAGAGTTATAATAGGGTTATATAATATTTATTTACCTTTTAGGGTTTCTTTTACTTCTTGACTAAGTATAGAAACCACTGTAATTTTACGTGATTGTTAACATATGTCTTAAATGATATGCATTCTTGGCAAGAAAATTTCTTGTTACATTTTTTTGGTTGTTATTTTTACATTTTTCCCTGTTAAATTCAGTTAAAGGTTGGTAATTGATAGAGTAACATCATGACAGGTTGGTCTTAGTATCTGATTCTCTAGTCACTGTTTCTCAATTAATGTGGTGAATTATTCTCTCTTTTAGACTTTATTAAAGGAGAACATAATGGTTACATTCTCAATGAACGGATATGCACTTGAGAGACTCATAAAAGACATGAACAAATGAAAAGATATACGATCGTAGGAATATTTAACCTTGGGAGATGTCAATTCTCCTAAGTTAACATGTAAATCTAAACTGGTGATTCCAATAAAAATATCAATAATATTTTTCTTTGATAGCATATAAAATTGATTCTGAAGCTCATATTTTAAAATAAATATATGATTATACATGTTATTAAAGTGTTATAAGACTATAATGAAAACAGTTTACAAATACAGAAATGAAACTGAATACAAAGCCTAGAAACAGAACCAAATACATATGCCAAATATGTGGTATAGTGTCATCTATATTTCTAGGGAAAGAGATAATTTAATGTAAATATAGAGATAATTAAAATTAAAAAAAAAGTAATAGCCTGAATGAACAAGGAACTAAGGAACATTAAGAGTAGCAGTACATCTAGCCCTGGCTGAAAAGCTCAGTTGGTTAGAGCAGTGGTCCCCAACCTTTTTTGGGCCATGGAACAGTTTAATGTCAGAAAATATTTTTATGGACCAGCCTTTAGGGTTGGACGGATAAATGTATCATGTGATGGAGACAAGCATCAAGAGTGAGTATTAGATGGATGTAACAGAGGGAATCTGGTCATTTTTTAAAAATAAAACATCATTCAGACTTAAATCTAAATAAAACGGAAATAATGTAAGTTATTTATTCTTTCTCTGCGGACCGGTATCAAATGGCCCATGGACCGGTACTGGTCTGCGGCCCAGGGATTGGGGACCACTGGGTTAGAGTATTGCTCCAAAGCACAGAGGTTGTTGGTTTGATCCCCCATCAAGGCACACACAGGAACAGCTTGATGTTCCTATCTCTCTCTCTTCTTTCTTCTCTCCCTAAAGTCAGCAAATAAAAAATTTTTAAAAAGGGTAGTGCTTCTATTATTTTTCTATGTTACATAATCTCTTAATAGTAAATCTCTTCTTCTGAGCATTTAATACAAATGTAATTTTACTTTAATTTTTTTTATAGTTCAACCAGTATCTTTCTTTTTCTGGAATATATGCTACATCAGGGCATTAATTGTTGATGATTTGGCTCATTGTTTTTTAGAACCTAATATACTCCCTGATTCATTGCAAGAGCTCACAAAATATTAGTTGAATAAATGAAAACTAATATAAAATACCCAATTTTTTTAGAAGATTGTTTGAAGAAAGGAAAATTAAAGTGAGTAAATTTAATTAATTTGGCTGATGATATTAATTTGGGGAAAAATTTTTAAGCTCAAATATTTTGGTTCACTAGAGCAAAACATGGATTAATTATTTCTGATATTTTGGACTCCCTACTCAGCCACTCTCTTCTACAAGTTTGTGACCTCTGGGTAATAAATAAAAAGTATTTTACTTGCTGGACGCAATTACTTCCCTTTAAGGGTACAACAATATATTACTATATGACGTTTTTCAAAGTGGTCATTTTGTAGTGGCCTTCTCTAAGTCCTTGTTGACCTACAAGACTGAATGTAAGACTTCAGAAAATGTAACAAAAAACATTTTGTAGGTATCTTAGATATCCTTAGAAAATTCTTTTTAATGATCAAACTCTGAAACAGGATATTTGAACAGTCAATGTGGCACTGTAAAAGTATTGTAAAAGTAGTTAAAAATTTGGGTAAAGGGCATTGCTTTTGTACAAAGTAGGGCCTATAATCAGCTTAACCCTTGCATGCCACTCTTAAACTCAAGTAACACAAAAGTACATAATGTAAATGGAAGTAAGCATAAAGAACACTTATTACGAACAGAATGTTTTTCCCAAGATCCATATGTTAAAACGCTAATCCCCAGTGTGATGCTATTTGGAAGTGAGGCCTTTGAGAGGTTATTTGGTATACAGATAAGGTCATGAGAATGGAGTTCCTATGATGGGATTATAAGGGGAGGAAGAATCAGAGCCTTCTCTATCTCTGCCACATGAGGACACAGCAAGAAGTTTGCTGTCTACAAACCAGGAAGAAGGCTTTGATCAGACGCTAAATTTGCCAGCATCTTCATCTTGTACTTTTCCACCTCCAGAACTATGGGAACTAATATTTGCTCTAAGCCAACTAGTCTATGGTATTTTGTTACAACTTCACAAAACGACCTATGCAGCTATTTTCTAACGTACTACATGTCAGGTAGAGTGATCTCCGCATGCATATGAATAATCAGCAACTCAATTATATCAACAGAAAAACAACTACCAGCTACTAATTGGCTTAAACTAATCAAGATCTCTACCTCTTATTGGATCACCTTCCCAGCTTCCCTGGGGAAAGATTCTGTTAAGAAAAAAAGAGGAAAAAGATGCATTAATGGGCACTGGGTAGTGTGCACTACAACACTCTTTGTATTCTATAACCCTGGCCCATAAAACAGTTCTTTGAATAAAAAATATACATATAGATTGTAATAAAATGAAAGCATTTCAAAACTTTATTTTACTATTTATGAAAATACTTATTCCCTGATAGATAACATAAGAAATTTATATGGTCAGAAGAGGTTTTTGCATATAAAATTCTGGCACTCTTGTTGGGTGTAAGAAGCATAGCAACAGCTGTCTCCAGGGTACTGTTTTAATCTTTATTCCACTATATTGTCATTCAAACTTAAGGTCTAGCTAGTAATAAAAGGGAGGGATGAATTCCAGAAAAAAAGGGGACTTGTCAAAAGAAGAGTGGCAATTTTTGTAATAAATCCTTTCATGTTCCAGATATTTTAATAATGCTTTCTAAATTTATCATTACTTATCTAATATGATGCGAATTTTGGAAGTACACTTTGTCTTTCAAAAAGATTTTGCTTTTTTTATGAGTACAGTTTTTATTGTTTTATTCTTTATTTTTTAATTGAATTTATTCGGGTAATACTAAGTTAACATAATTATACAGGTTTCAGGTGCTCAGTTCTACAATGTTTTCCTGTATATCATATTCTGTGTTCATCCCCCCCAGTCAAGTCTTTGTCCATCACCATTTATGCTGCTATACCCTCCTCCACCTCCACCCCTCCCAGCAACTACCACACTGTTGTCTGTGTCCATGAGGGGTTTTGTTTTGTTATGTTTTGTTTGTCCTATCCTTCCATTTTTTTTACTTAGGTTTTTCTAGCAAATTCATTTTGTTTGTTTGTTTGGCGAGCAAGTAGGAGAGAGAAGGACAGACAGGAAGGGAGAGAGATAAGAAGCATCAACTCATACTTGCGGCAACTTAGTTGTTCATTGATTACTCCCTCATATGTGCCTTGACTGGAGGGCTTCAGCTGAACCAGTGACCCGTTGCTCAAGTCAGCAACCTTGGGCTTATAGCCAGTGACCTTTACCCTCAAGCCAGTGACCATAGGGTCATGTCTATGATCCACTTTCAAGCTGGCAACCCCATGCTCAAGCTGGTGAGCCCACGCTCAAGCCAGCAACCTTGGGGTTTCAAAACTGGGTCCTCAGTGTCCCAGGCTGTCACTCTATCCACTGTGCCACTACCTGGTCAGACTCTAGCAAAATCTTTGAAGGGTTAAGTCAATCTGGCTTAAACTATTTCCTCATATTATACTATTTATATTTCATCAACTATTTCCCTTTTGTATAAATTTGCTATTTTTTGGCAAAATAATTTTTTTAAAAGGCAGAAGTTATTATATATTTGACAGGGAATATAGCATTTTAATAAAGAGGTATTAAATGAGAAGCAACTGCTTATGTGGAAATTTGATGTTCTTTTAAGAAAATTTTAGAAAATATATTTCTTTCTAGCATAAGATTTTCTCTTCAACTATTCAAAGCTCTGTTGTTATCTTTTCACTCTAGGCTTTATTTCAAGTACCTTACAAATATTAAAAATATAAATGTGGCAACAGTTTTATCAGGTGGTATAACTGCTCTCTTCTCCCATATATTTATTTAAGATAGTAAAATTATCTACCCAAAGTCACACAGGTACTAAGTCACAGATTAGGGTGCCAAACACAGGTTTGTCTGACTACAAGACCAAAAGTCTCTGTAATGCCACAGTGAGAGATGAGAAATATCCCCTTTTCCTCTTGATTCCTTTGGCTGGTCAAATAAATAAAGTGACATAAGGCAGATTAACAGGAGAAAATCAAGTTTAACAGCTATGCAGGGGGAATTCACATAGCATGAAAATTCCAAATACAGTCAGGTAAAATGAAGTATATATATCATTCTGGACTAAGTAGAAGGAAGTAGGTGTCTGAGACTTCAAAGAGAAGTAAGCAATATAAAGAAAGATGGAAAGAATTACCGTAATGCTTTCTGGGCCATATAGAGACAGCAGGGCACAGAGAAGACTTTGATCAAAAGAGCCTTTCTAGAGTCCTCCCTGATTACTACTCCTAATTCAGACTAACCTGTAGTTATCTGGTGATAGCTCCTTCCTCAAAGAGCTTCCCATATTAAATTCTTTTAGCCTTCTGGGTCTGAAATTTAATCAGCTTAAAATAATTAATATCCCAAAGAGGTGTATTTTGGGTTAGCAAATCCTGTTCTCCTTAACCGCTCTCCACTGTAGGGTCTCACCAAATGTGTTGCTTAGACCAGCAGCTTCAGTGTCACATGGGCACTTCAGAGTACTGCAAAACCTCAGCTCTCACCTGAGAAAACTGAACAGAATCTGGGTGCTAATAACTTTCCATTAAAGTGTTTTAGGTGATTTGTGTCATTGAAGACAAACCTTGGCCCAATAATGCAGTGTCTCTCTTATTTTCCATGTATGGGGTAGGAAATAAACATGAAAGTTCCACAAAATGTCTAACATTACATTCAGATCGTTAAACATGAAGTCATTGGGTAAACCCCTTATTTTACAGAAAAGAAACAAATAAATATAGAATGCTATCTTTTTTATTTTTATTTTTTTAAAAGATGATAAACTAAGCAGAAATGAAATCTTATATTGCGGGGTGTAAAAAATATATAAAATCAAATACATACACACATAGTTATGCTGCCAAGCTTCCTATATTTTATAGAAAGTGGTACAATAGTAACTCTAAATGGATTTTGATAAAGATAAAGACTGAGAGAGATAAAATGGTTTGTCTTAGAATCCATGGACATTTAACCAAAACTGAATCATATAGCCACATATTTTCTCAACAAATACTCTTGAAAATGTACTTATGGACAGATGGATGATTCTATTAATTTTTCACTAAGTTCTGGATATATTTATCACTAATGGTTATTTATAATAGAGAACCCTATAATGTTATAAAACTGAATTTTAAAATTGAGCAAATGAAGGGGTCTAGCGTCAGTAATGGCAGAGTGCCTCAAAACAGACAAATCTGTCAGAGATAAAACTTATGAATTGAGGACAAATTAAAAAACACAACTATGTAAAGGACCATCAGAGCAACCAAATGCAGGCAGAAACTGGGAGATATTTTCCACTGAAACAAGAGGAGTATGTGCGAAGTGCAATCTGCACTGATATGGCTTTTTCTCTGAGATCACTCCTGTCTGCTCAGTGCAAGCTGGCTAGATGCAAGCAAAACTCTGCAATCTTCCTGGCTTGAGGTTTTAAAGGACAGAGTTTGTGGCAGATGCATACAGCAAGAAATAATAAAGGACATCCTTCAGGATGAAGAAAAATAATACTAAATGGAAACTCGGCACTAGAGTAAGGAATAAAAAGGATGACAAATGACAATATGTGGATGAAATAAATATAGAATGCTATCTTTTTTTATTTTTTTAAAAGATAATAAACTAAGCAGAAATGAAATCTTATATTGTGGGGTGTAAAAAATATATAAAATCAAATACATAGTTATGCTGCCAAGCTTCCTATATTTTATAGAAAGTGGTACAATAGTAACTCTAAATGGATTTTGATAAAGATAAATATTATAAACAGTAGCACTATTAGTAAATAGAAAGCAATAATTAAAGAGGTAAAGCTAAAAGGAATTAAAGCATATTATCTATAATTGATTATATGACGAGAAAGCAGAATAAGAGCAGAGAAACAGTTTGGACAGTACAAAATACTGTAAATATAATACACCCAAATTCAACATCAATAATAACATTAACTATAAATAGAATAAACATTCCAAAATGCAGGGAGTCAAAATAAATGAATAAAAAAAAATAAAGGCTAACAATATACTACTATCTAATCAAATAACATAAAAAAACCCACAAAAAATAAAAGTGCTTAAAATCATTCACCATACAGACATTAAATACAAGAAATCTGGTATAATTATATTAATATCAGACAAGATTTCATGGCAAGAAGTGTTTGCACAGATCAAAAATATAATTTCATAATGATTAAAGGTCAATAAATAAGTGAGATAAAATTATTAAATATATATATAAAACAAAAGAAATTCAAACTAGATGGAGCAAAGACTGACAGAGTTAAAGGGAAAATTAGATCCACATAGTTGCAGATTTTAACATATTTTTCTCAGAAACTGATAGAAAAACTAGAAAAAAATCAGTTAGAAAGTAAGAAAAGTAGACCTGTGGTGGCGCAGTGGATAAAGCATTAACCTAGAAAGTAAGAAAAGTAAACAACTGCTGAACAATATCACCAGACATTGTGAAACAATACATAAAACAAGTATAAACAAAAATAAACATCCTGTGGAGTATAGGTGGTATATTCTTAAGACATACCATATAGTGAAGCAAAATGTTAATCTTAATAAATTTCCACTCTGAAATCTACTAGAATATGTTCTGTGACCCCAGCTGATTTAAATTAGAAAACGATGCAAAATAGAATTCCAAAGTAAGGCCAAGTAATTAGCATTAAACAACATACCTCTGATGTATAAGAGAAGAAATCACTAGAGTAAATATAAATGATTTCAAACTAAATGTAAATAAAAACATATATATAAAAAATTGTTAGATATATAGTTTTTTTAAAAAAATTCTGTAACTTTAAATTTATATATTAGAAAAGAAAATTTAAAGCTAATTATGTAATGTTCCACCCTCAAAAGCTAGAAAAGGATAAACATAAAAGTAGCAGGTAAGAAATTCTAATGCTGCCTGACCTGTGGTGGCGCAGTGGATAAAGCATCGACCTGGAATGCTGAGGTTGCCAGTTCAAAACCCTGGGCTTGCCTGGTCAAGGCACATATGGGAGTTGATGCTTCCAGCTCCTCCCCCCCTCTCTCTCTGTCTCTCTCTCTCTCTTCTCTCTCTCTCCCTCTCTCTCCCCTTTCTAAAATGAATAAGTAAAATAAAATTTAAAAAAATTAAAAAAAAAAAAGAAATTCTAATGCTAGAACAGATATCAATGAAAGAGAAACTGCAAAGAGGAAAAAATTAAAAACACAAAAGCATTTTTTGGAAAATTTAATAAAGTTGATTTATGCTATGGAAACTGATGAAGAAAAAAATACACAGTATCAGAAATGACAGAATAGATATTATCACAGATCCTACAATATTGAAAGGACAATACAAGCACATCATAAGAAAACTTTTACCAATAAATCTGATAATTTTGATATGACAAATTTCTTACATAACTAATATAACAGAACTTATTCAAAAGAATATAAAAATATGAATCATCATATGTCTATTATACACAGAATCTTGTTTGTATTGAAAATCCTTTCCAAAAATAAAACTTTAAACTGAATATTTTAATTTCTGTACTCTTGACAGTATCTGTGAAAATCTTGTCTGTGGAAATCCCAAAGTGTATACCAATCTCCCCAAACTTGATGTGATTCAGTCCAATTTCTGTCTTCAATGAAGAACCTTGTAAATTATCCCAAGACAAAGAACCGACTCAGACATGGTACTCACCTCAATAATTTCCTTCTCATAAATAGTGAAGAGTTTTGCCACATGGTGTAGAAAGCTCATAATTGATCATCTTATATATTTTGTACATATCTATAGTTGTGTGTAGGAAGGTTGTCTGGTGTTAGTTATGGCCAGATGAGTAAATCCCTATTGTCTCTCTACCACTTTATTCTGTCAACATTTAAATATTGTCATATCGCTTTCAAAATAAATAAATAAATTACAAACACAGCCCTTAAAATCACATTTCTTCCTATCTATCACTTTATTTCTCCACTTTTCTCTATCACCAATCTTATTAAAGTATTGTCCAATATATGTATGTAGTAATCTAAACTCAATATTCATTCATTTAGGTATATCACACTGTAATCTGCCTTTCAGCTTCATCAGAGGACTGCAAGTGGACATTGATGACTATCAATTATTTCCTTGTTAGAGGAAAATAGATAAAGAACATTAAAATAGAGGGAACAAGTTCCCTTAAATCTTAAGAAAGAAGAATTTTACTTATATCTGAATCTTTACAAAGTCTCTCATATTGGGAAACTCTCTGATCAATTTATTTCAACAAAAATTTTCCCTTTGAAGAAGACACATCAGCCTGAAATAACTATACTCAGTGCTCATTTTGGAGGCTTCTCATAGTCACATAAAATAATCAATTAAAAAATAAATTAAGGCCTGACCTGTGGTGGTGCAGTGAATAAAGCGTCAACCTGGAATGCTGAGGTCACCGATTCGAAACCCTGGGCTTGCCTGGTCAAAGCTTATATGCGAGTTGAGGCTTCCTGCTACTCCCCCCTCCACCTTCTCTGTCTCTCTCTGTCTTTCTCTCTCTGTTTCTCCCCTCTAAAATGAATAAACAAAAATTTAAAAATCTAAAAAATTAATTAATTTATTAATTCAAAAGTTAACAGTTATATCATCAGTATAGTAGTTATTTCTGGAGATACTACTTCATAATATTAATTTTTAATATTTGGAAATAAACTTTTTAATGATTATTATAATCTTTAATATATAATAAGGGAGGATGAAAGAATAACTTTTTAAATAAATAAAGATTACTATAACATAATATTATAAGATAAAATGTAAGTATCACAAATATATATCTACAGCAGAAAATTTCAACCTTTTGCATCTCACAGCACACATAAACTAATCACTGAAACTCTGCAGCACAACAAAAAATAAATTACCTTTTTTGCTGATCTGAAAAAGAAAAATAAGTATAGTTTTGATTCATTTACACCAGATGGCTATTGTTGTGTTGGCCGTTGTCATTTTTTTTTTACTTAAACAATGGAAGGGAAAACAGGTCAGTGCCCCTGACTAAATAGTCAGGGATTGCATGTTTTTAAAATTCTCTTGAAGTAAACTGATTGAAAATTGCTTATCTACAGTATAGAGATCACAAATATCTATTTACAGAGAAAATATGTTCATTTAAGACAGATATTATCCTAAAGTGGTTGTTTTTTTGTTGTTTTTTTTTTGTTTGTTTTTTGAGTACTTGAGCATCAGAAACAAATTATTTAAATCTGCTATGTCTAAATAAATTCAAAGGGTACTGAGGATAATGTATTAGGAAACTGTTGTAAATAAAGTAAAATCTGGTTCTGTGATTATGAAAACACTGTGTCAAAGATGCATGTGTAGTATTTGAATAAAACTGTCTTGTGAAATATCAGAGTTGGGTTTCTGTCACTCAAACAGGAGTCCTGACATTGGGGTTAGAAAATTGGCTGAGGCCAAGTCATCTTTTGTTTAAAGGCTGGTAAGCTATTCACATTGTAAGACTCAACTCAAACTTCACTTTTTCTTTGAAATTAGTTCCAATTGTTGTGCCCTGGCCACCACCCATAAATCAAGTGTTCTCGTATCACCTTATTTGTTCTGATTCACTGCTTCTTTCATTGTGTTGTAATTATAAGTCATCAGAACTATTGCTGAATCTGTTATATAATTTTTCATTTTCACATCACATAGAAAGTTAGATTCTTAATAGCAGTTGGATTAATACTAAATAATGTTACAACTCTTTTCCCCCTGTATCTTCACTAAAAATTGAAATCAATTAGAATAGTAACAAAAGTAATTACAAGTAAAGTTATGTGACAGGCAAGTCAGAGAGAGAGGGAGCATACAGGAGGAGAAGAGAGAGGAGGGCGGGGAATGTGGGGAAAGGAGAATAAAAGAGAAAGCTATACAGTTACAAGAGCTTGTAATCATGAGTATCTGCTCAAACAAGTAGCTGTTTTTTTTTTCATGTAGCTGTTTTTAACTCACTCGCTAACATTGCCAAAATGGTTTGTCTATGAGTACTATTTTTAATTAGTCAAATTTCTTTATCTCTCTCTATATTTTATATATATTTAGATAATAAATAATAGCTAGTCTTTAGATAATAAGTAATAGCTAGTCTTAGGATTGGTCTGGGTGTGAAGAGATGTTAGAAATTCTGATTGCTCAGCTCTGAAAACTATAGAAATAAGACCGTCAGGGTCTATTTCCTATGAGGAGGAAGTGTATTTCCAAGATCAAGTAATCTATTTATCTAGGTGGAAGAAAAACATGGCAGAGACGAGCTCTTAATTGAAAATACTGATTTAGCTAGGAAGCCGTGCCCATCTTTCCTATAGCCAGGAGGAGAGGAGGAAAACACCCGATTGCACCAGGGAGAAAAGACATGTCTCGCAAGGCTGTCCAGATCTATCAGTGATGTCTGTGTCTGATCTTGATGTCTAAAACCCACTCTTCAATTAAAGGAATCAAGGCTTCTTATAAGAATGGTTGGTTCCAGGAATTGGAAAGGGAAAGTACAAGATGTACCTGGAACATTTTGATGAGCCAGAAAGTAAGGAAGTGTTCAAAAAATGATGAGGACGTTTTGTCCTATTTGAGGGAGTTCCCAATGTCCAAATACAAGACAACTTGAAAAACAAAATAGGTAACGATAGTAACAGATTATAGCCAACAGAATAAAGTGGCTATCCATGCATGAGTCCATATTAATATAAATAAGAATTGAATACATAAACATGGCAAGGAATATATTCTTCCATATAGTAGATTTCAGTTAATGTGGAATATATTGTGGAAATATAAAATGACCATTAAGCAAACCCATAGCAATTGTGGCAGGCAAGAAACACTGACGGATTCTAAAGGAACCCTCATTTACTGCTTGTGGCAATGTAAACTGGTACAACCATTATGGAAGAAAGTACATAGTTTCTCACAAAATTAAGAGTAGAACTACTGTATGATCCAGCAATGCATCTACTGGGTATCTACCAAAAAAACCCGAAAATATTGATTGGTATGTGAAGACACGCACCCCCATGATCAGCACAGCGTTAGTCACAGTGGCCAAGACATGGAAACAACCAAAGGGTCCTTCGATAGAGAATTGGATAAAGAAGGTGTGGTATATATATGCAAGGGAATACTACTCAGCCATAAGAAATGATGACATAGTGCCATTTATGACAATATGGATGGACCCTGAGAACATTATATTGAGTGAAATAAGGAAATCAGAAAAAGCTAAAAAATATATGATTTCACACATAGGTGGGATGTAAAACTGAGACTCATGGACATAGATAAAAGTGAAGTAGTTACCAAGAAACAAGGTATGTGGGGCACGAGAAGGGGGAAGGGAGTAAAGAGGGACAAATATAAGGTGATGGAAAATGATTTGACTTTAAGTGATGGGTATACAACATAATCAACAGTTAATATGCTTATAGAAATATTTACCAAAGTCACCTGTTAAATATAATTTTCTAAAAAGTATTTTTTTAAATTTTAAAAATTAAAAAATTAAAGTTAGTGAGCAAAAGTATGGCGAAAAATACTTGGTTTCCTTAGTCTCAAAGCATCTTCCCATAAGATACTCTTTAATTACAAAAAGAATAAGTTTGCATCAGCACTAATAAGACACATGAATATCAGGTGCATCCTGCTAGGACTCACTGAAAATGGCACAACATCACTTCTGTCATCTTATTGTTAGATATGTATAAATTTAATCTAATAATGAGGAAACATCATACAGACCCAATGTGGGGTGCATTCTACAGAATACCTGCCAGTGTTCTTCAAAAGTGTCAGGGCCTAAAAGACACAGAAAGACAGAGGAACTGTCACAGATGGGAGAAGACAAGGCAGATATGACAATAAAGTACAATGGGGGACCTCAGATTGGATCCTGGACCAGAAACAAGTATTAATGGGAAAACTGTTAAATTTTGAGTAAGAAATGTAGATTAGTTACTACTACTATATCAATGTTAATTTTCTGATTTTAATCAGTATACCATGGTTATGTTAATGGTGCTGTCACTAAGGGAAACGGATTAAAGAGTTGAAAGAAAATTTGTACTATATTTCCAACTATTCTCTAAGTCTGTAAATATCACAAATGTAAGTTAAAAAAACGAGAAAAATGTGTGCTTTGATTTTTCCTAACAAAATCTCCATTAGAACATTTGACATTTAACTTTAACTTTAGTACTTTTAACTTTTTTAGTTTCCTAGAACTTCTTATTGGTTCTAGAAAATGGCTAGTGTATATACAATGGTAAAAATGACCATTGGGCAGTTGGGTATGGGGCTTGTTACATGGTCAAATTTGATTAAATTTAATTTTTACAGAAAAAACACTTTAGTGACCTCCTTTCTCTAACTGATGCCTTACCACAAATGCTGCCTCTTTAAATTGCTGGCTACTCTCAAGAAATCTTGGCCAGAATCAATTAGGATTGACAATAAGTTGTGATGTGGCTTTAAAGATACATGATCAACAAGAACCTTCTTTTCTGTGAAATTTGTCACATCATCTATCAGATTCCTGATACTATTTGTTCTATTGCTATAAATCTTAAAGAGATTGACAAAATGTCTCTTCTGAATCAACTATAAAATTAAAGACACACTTCAGTTTCATCATTTCTTACAATGGGGAGATAAAAGAAGACATAAAAACAATTACCACAGATCAGTTTTGTTGTGAAAGTGATTTTCATATATAAATTTCTTAGCAAGTGTATAGCATATTGCCATCAACCTTTTAAGCTGGCATGAAATTTGTAGCAGATTGAAAATTTAGGAGAATTCCTTCCCTTGGCTGTTTCCTTGAAGGTAATTGGCATTAACCCTCTGCCAAATCATCAAATGCACTTTTTATCTCAGCCTATGTTTAATGTCCTGAAGTTTGCTTTCCTCTGTCTTCCCCAGCCTAACTTGTATTATTCTTTACTTTTCAACTCATCGCCTTCATTCTCTTCCAGATACCTCTTCTTGATACCTGCCACCACCACACTCCACTCCTCTCTCCTGTCTTCCCTTTGAATGGTATGATCAAGGGACCAGTCACAGTGATTTATAATTACTTCATGTTTCAGGCTCCCTCACTAAATTGTAAGCTCCTTGAGTCTTATTCAAGGGCTGAGTCTTGATATTTTCATGTTACTAGTCCTTAGTAGAATACCTGGTACATATCATATATACAGGAATTATTTGTCAAAGATATGAGTAAATGAATGAATGACCTGGGAGAAAAGAGGAAATACTGGTAACTGTGAAATGAAGGATGTGTTAATTAGCTTGATCATGATAACCATTTCACAGTGTATACACGTATACACATATCAAAATATCATGTTGCACAACTTAAATGTATACAAATTTTATTTGTCAATTGTACCTCAATAAAGCAGGAAAAAATAAAATCTATTTTGCTCTATAAAAACAAAATTCAAAATAATAAAAGATGGAAAATGATTCAATTCAGAAGAGTAAAACAAGCCCAAGTTTCAAGCTCATATAATTTGTCAACATATGCAAAATTCTAAAATTTCTCCTTGGGCATATTTTGAGTATAATTTAGAATTCTAGGTGTCTAGTGTAAACAGGTAAGATTATAGTCAGCCTGCACCAAAATGATGCATTGCTGTTCTCAATTTGGTTCTCCTTCACCACCACCCCAATTCACAGTAAGACACGTATACATTTGCGTCCCAGTTCACAGAAATGTGCACACACACAAACTCACCTCTCAAATTTAGGAACTCATCTAATCTGAAATTCTGGCTACATCTCATCTCCATTTCAAAATTAACCTTACCAGCTCCCATTCCCAAAAGACTAAATTACTTCAAGAAGGAGAAATATTTGTCCTTTTATATAACATTTACATCATAATAGAGAAGCCTTAAAAATAATATACCAAAGTGAAAATACCTAGATATGACTGAAAAATGAATGAAGGTAAATTTGCTTTGCTTTGCTTATACTAGGAAGAAGGATGTTAATTTGACCTAAATATAGGATCGCTCTACATCTTTGGGGATAATCAGAACACATTTAGCCCTGATATATTTCAAGAACATGAAAAGTTATTTTCACATAATTTTTGAATAATTTCTAATTTAACAAAATACCTTTTATTCATTACCACATTCTTAACCTATTTCCATCATAATTCTTTGAACTGTTCTTTGCAGTTTCTTTTTTGTTTTACTTAAAGAACCTCAGCTTATAATTATGTAAAATTTTCCATGTCCCACCTTGTTTCTTGAGAGCAAATTAATAACTCATGTAGATTTAAAAAGCTACACAAAATGGTTTAAATCAGGAAGTAGGTTAGTTGCTAAGAAAATCTGGTTCAATGTGTCATTCACACAGGAAATGGGTTCCATTTAACTACTTATTTCTTTTCTAGTCTTTGTCACTTTATAAATATAAAATACTCAGAAATAACATTTTGAGGTGACTTTTACAGAAAATGTATGCTTTGCTTCTGCACAAAATAAATTTCCATATAAAGTCCAGTTGACTGAAGATTACTAGGAGACCCTTTGGTGTAGATGTTGATTTCTGTAGGTCACATAAAAGAGTTTCAACTTGCCTGACCACTGGTGGCACAGTGGATGAAGCATCCACCCAGAACGCTAAGGTTGCCAGTTCGAAATCCTAAGGTCACTGGCTCTGAGTATAGGTGTCATAGCGCGGGGTTCCTGGCTTGAATAGGGGATTATACACATGATCCTAAACCTTGCTAGCTTGAGCCAGAAGGCCACTCATATTAAAAACCCAAGGTCTCTGACTTGAGCAAGGGACAATTGGCATGGCCCTGGTTAAGGCACGTACAAGATGCTCAATGTACAACCAAAGTGAAAGCGATTACAAGTTGCTTTCTCTCCTCCCTCTCTCTGAAGCAATCAATGTATAACTAAAGTCAAAGCAACTACAGGTTGATGTTTCTCATATTCTCTCTCCCTGACTGTCTCCCTCTCTTTCTCTCTCAAAAAGAAAAGTTACAACCTGAGAAAGATAAAATGTGAAGTTCATAGATGGCTTTATGCATTCCTTATAATTTTTTCATCACACATAACAAAAGCATGTAACTCTATTCTCTATAATTAACTCAAAACTTAAAATATCTTCATAGTTATTTTCTGGAAAATGAAGTTTAAAATCTCTAATTTCTTAATTTAAATTTTGTTTTTAAGTAGATTTTTACCTTTTAGTCAATTTTTGAGAAAATGTGCATCTATTGTTAATATTAAGTTAAATAATTTTGATTTTACAATATAAGAAAAATATATAACTAAGCATGCATACAAACATATACACACCAAAAATATTAAAGCATGAATACCTTTTATTACAAACTCAATGTAAATACCTATGGATTATTTTACTCAACTCTGGATGTAGCAGGTTTATAATAGCTACTCCACATATATTTGAGTCTCACTCAAGTGCTATATTTGCCTGCTGGGCTTTAAAATTCAAAGGAGGCACAGAAAAGCATTTTAAAATATTTAATTATAAATTTTAAACAATTAAAATACCTTAAAGTTAATGTGGTTTGCAAACACATATTATTTTCAAAACACAAGTTTCTCCCATCTCCCCCACCTTCACAATTACAATAGAACTAAACCACAATAGGTACATATAGCAGAAAATTCCAATCTTCTCTTTAAACTAGAGAAGAAAGCCATAAAAATACTGTATCCAGAAATTTCAGTGACTTCTCTTTGACACACTGTAAATTACACTAAATTATTGAAGGTTATGGTCAATTTATAAGTCACCTATTATAAGTCACTGTTATATCAGAAGGAAATCAGTAAAATCATGGACCCCTAAAAAAACACTAAACTTGAAATATCAATAGCTAGAGCTGGGGTGGGGGATGGTTGATGAGGTCAGCTGGAAACTATTCAATTAAAAAAAAACTTTCATAACTGTAAATCTTTTTAGACATATGATAACAGCAGAGTCAGGAATCAGAAAACATCAATGAGCAAAAAGCCTAGTGGCCATTGTAGTGGATTTTGATGGCTCTTTCCCTGAAAAGTGGTTATTTTTGATCATTCAGTTTAGTGCTTAATTAAAAAGTTCCAGTTGCCAGGAAGCAGTACAGGTTGTAGAAGTCAATACTGAGCACAGTATTTGTGGCAATGGGAGGTTTAGTTGGCTGCTGTGATTGCCAAGCTCTGGAGGAATGCTGTTTCAATGAATTGCTCACTTTTGGTGATACTGTTAATGACTATCTTAGGAAACAGGACTTGGACACTATGCATACAGGCTCTATACCTATTAAATCGTCTAAATCAAGAAGCACTTTTGAGAGTTAAAGTGGGTGCTGTTAATATTAGACAAGGATAGCAGACATATACAGGGACTCCTGGATGCTATTGTCACTCTATCATATCTGGCAGTGGGCCCTGGTCTTTGCATAGGTCAAGAAATTGCAGCTGCTCTCTCAGTTAGCAGTCTCCTGAAGCATTGAAATTATTTGTTTCTTCGACTCTGGCTATCCTGGACAAAATATAGAAAATGATTACTTTTCAAGCTTGAAAAATGTGTCAAATTGTGTTTGTAACTTTGGAGAATGGCTTTACCTAAAGAAGAGAAGAAACTGAAAAAATGAATTTTTCCTTAAAGATTACTCATGACCTCCCTAATGCATACTATATTTTGAAAATCTGGAATCAGCACTAGAAAATGTCCATTAGTCTTGAATGCTAAGGAAGGTCTCTAAACCAATTTAAACAACAAGGTGGGGATTGCCCAATTTTTGCATTATAGCTATACCTTTAAATATCTCCTCATTTTAGGATGAAGTATTGAAAAAAACCCAAATAGATAAATAAATAGATAAGTTAACACAAAATGAATATAAAAAGGAAATTTATATATATATATACACACAAGTAGGTTTATAGTTATAAGTACACAAAATATAGTTTATTTTGTATTATAATTTATTAATTATTGTATTATTGTCCATACAAACAACTGTAAACCTACTTTTGCTCATCCCATATATAAAAAGAAAAAGGAATAAATTCTTGGTATGTCAGTCTTCTAATTTTATGTAATACAAACTTTCTCTGGCTAATGGAGAGAAAAGGCATAAGGGTTTTGGAGGCTATCATGTAGTTTAGAGAACTTGTAAAAATCTGTAGAATAAGTCTTGGAAAATAAGCAGGAGTTCTACCTGACAAGGAGAAGTGAGTGAGAAGATCTAGACATGCAGTTTCATAGGGAGACACGGAGGCTTTTCCCCCACTAAGACCCATAAAATGTGGATTCCCACCAAAATAGGAAGAATGCTAGCAATCATAAAGCTGCTACTCCACCAGGGTCTCTATAGCATGCACACAGAGATAATTAATTATTAATTAATTAATAAATTAAATAAGTTAACAAAAAGAAAGAAAGAAAAAATCATGTCGATCTCAGGATTTTTGAAATATATCAGAGAATAGAAAATTCATAAAACTTTGGGGTAAAAAGCTTGAGATTTAAAATTGTTATACTCAGCCAAGTTATCATTCACAGAAGAAGACAGCAAAAATACATATTGAAACACAAACCTATCTAGAAACTATGTAACTCTGCACCCTTTATGGAGAAACGACTTGGACTGGTGGCGCGTGCCTTTGGTAGTCCTACCTACACCGCAGGCTGAGGCAGGAGGATCTCTTGAGCCCAGGAGTTCTGGGCTATAGTGAGCTATGCTGACTGGGTGTCTGCACTAAGTTCCGCATCAATATGGTGACCTCCGGGAGCGAAGAACCACCAAGTTGCCTAAGGAGGGGTGAACGCGCCCAGATCAGAAACGGAGAAACAACTAAAGCCTAGCAGGAGGTTAACAGAAAGAATTGGTACCAGTACTGAAACGTATATAAAGCATGGAATTACCTTCCTAATTGTAAATACAGCTTTAAACATAGTTAAGTTGAGAGTTATTTATAGACAACATAAATAATGTAAAATGATAAAAATAAATTTAAACATATTATAAAAACAATAACCTAGGATTCTCTAAGGACCCCTAGGATGGAAACATATCTTTTGACTTTCAGATATCTACATACTTAGCTTTGATTTATTATATTTGTGATAATTATCTTCTTCTTCAGACTTTATAAATTCTCAAATGTAAATACTTAAAGAATCACAAATGAGAGATCAATGGAGAACTTGTCCATTCTTTCTGATATTTCTAAAATATTATGTAGCACACTTAAATTGATGTTCTTATTTTCATCATTTTACCTTTTATATCAATCAACCATAGTAAAAAATTGTGTTTAATGTCAACTACTTTATTTAAAATATTGTATTTTTACTTGAAATATTTAAAAAGTTGTTACTTAATTTTGGCACTAAAGTAACATTTTCTTGCAAAATGACCTGACTTCTTAGAGAGAAATGCAAATAATTATCAAAGAATTTTTTAGTTTTACATTGCTTGGTTCAGGTCAAATGTGGCCCAAATATAATTAGATGACTATATGACAATATTAATTTTCTGAAATTTTAATCAAATTTTAGTTATCTAAAATACCCAGATTAAAAAAAATGAACAGTCTCAACCAGAGAGAGAATCAATCATAAGCCTGGAAAAATATGTTATAACTCTAGTGTTTTATAATCTATCATTAGACAAACCAATTAGACTTTGACTCAACATCTAGTATTTATATAGTTATTGTCACACCATAATGTGAGTCATAATATTATTCTTGTAACTTAAGTATGTCTAAAGTTATTATGATAGGTTTTAAGATCCATGTACTTTCTTCACCAAGAATAAAGAAAAAAGACAAATCTTGAAATGTTAAATAGGTGGTAATTTTTAATTACCACATATCCAGAAACTATTGTCTTAAGGTATAATTTAAAAGTGTCTTTTCTATTTCTAAAAGGGAATTAGCTTCCGTTACTTTGAACTTTCATTGTATTCCATTATTATCTCATGTCATTTATCAATATTCAGCTTATTCAAATTCATGCCTTTTATTACCTCTTAGAATTTAAATTATTTGAGAGCAAGAAATATTTCCCAGAGCATTAGGTCTAGTTTCTTGTACATAATAATTTTCATTAAATATCTGTTGAATAAATGAAAAATTAATTAATGTAATTATGCCAGTAAAATAAAAGATGCTAATGTTATCTTTGTCTAATAAACAGCTCTTTATATAGTCAAGTGCAGCCAATGTGGTATTATTGTATTTCAGGACATATGGTGCATCCCATTTGATGTTTGGATTGTCGAATGCTCATGGCTTATTAACCCTGTATCTTATAAAACTTGAAATACTAGCTTACTAGTGTATTTACATATTTCTCAAAACCATTATTTTCTATATTACTCCTATTGAATACTTCATAAAATAAACAGTTTTAAGTACAAATATCAAGAGAAAATAAAATATGTCTATATTAGAAAGAAAAGAAAATAGAGATATAATTTGACAATAAAAAATATGTAATGTTCATTAGTTGCTGGTAAACATTTCATGCAAAAGAGTTTCATTTATTTAGTCAGTGGACACTTGTGTAGAATTGGCATAGGCAGAAAGAAATGATTTTAAAAAAAATCAAAATCACTTAAAGAATACTCATCATTAAATTAACAGATAGAAATATAAACCCTGCATACAGTAAGATGAATTAAATAAGTTCTGGGAAAAGATGCCTAAAGAGCACCAAAGGAATATGTAGAAGGACAGAGATACTAAAAAATCTGTTGGGGTTGGTCAGGAAACTTCAAAGTACAGGTGGCATTTGAGTTGATTTTTAAAGTACACAATATATATTGTATCTGTTGAGAATCTGTGTAGAGAGAGGCAGTGAGAAGTAGTCCAGACACAGAGAGAAGAAGTGAAAATTTATGGAAGGAAAGAAGTGTGAAAGATTAGGGAATAGGACATAATTAAGTATGAGTTGGGGTATAAATTACAAATAAATATTTTGGAGTTGGAGTGTTTTCTCCTAGAGAAAGTGACTTAAAATGGCACCAGAAAACAAGACTTTACAAGAGTTTGTAAATGTAAGACTTTATTCTTGAGAAAATGGAAAGTTGTTGAAGGTTTTAGCAGGTAAATAGCATCATGAGATTTGTATTTAAACTGATAATACCAGCTGATGCTATATTAAAGGTAAAAAATACAAGAATGTATTTAAGCATATATTTTGGCCCTTGTCTTAATATTTATACATTGTGTGTCTGATAACACCTTTATTCATACTAAAAAAATTGAAATTTAATTCAAGATAGAAGTGGTTTAGGTGGATATTACACTCACCTCCTCCAAGGACCAAACTGGAATTTCCACTAAAATATAGAGCAATCAACCTGAATAGCCAACTGAGGACTAGCTGAGGAGAAGTCTTATAACCAAGAATTTACAGAAGAGGCCACATTGAGACTGGTAGGAAGGGTGGAAACACAAAAGGGCTGGCCCCACTCCCATGGGTGGTGGCTGGGATTCCTGAAGGATAATTCAGCTGCCAGCATTCCCCCTAAGAAGCATGGAGTCTCAAACCCAAGCTTGGCTCCCAAATTTCAGATCATCGCGTGGAGAAGAGATACCTACACAACATTTAGCTGTGAAATTCAGCGGGAATTCTCTCTACCAGGGATGGAGAAAGGCTGCTAGTGATAGCATAGAAGCCTGCTTAAAAGGCCAATGAATGACATTTGGTTTGCGCTGCTCACCCTGGGCTCCAAGGAGACTAGAGCCACATGAGGAGAGACTGGGGTTTGTGGCTCTGGGGAGAAAGCTGAAGGAACAGTCACCAGTATCCCTGTGTTGAGTCACTACCCTACATTGCAGAGGCCATCTTTCTTTGGTGAGCACACCCCCCCCCCCCCATATAGCACCAACCTGGGAGAAGCAAAAGCTTCACACTCTGGATTCCCTATAACCCCACCCTGTAGAGCTTGTGCTCTGCCTGAGCCAGGGCATAAAGATCTGGGCAGACACAAGGGGTGCCAGTGACTGAGTTGTGTAGGTTTTTCACAGGTGCCATTTTCTCCACTTTCCTGTTAACCTGACTAGCACCTCCCCTTCACAGGAGATACACTAGTTACATCTTCCTGACTCCCAGTGGTCCCAGCCTACTGAGATTGTGTTCCTGGCAGAATCTGGGACAGATTGAGTCGTGTGGCTCCAAGTTGGAGACCGATTTTCCCTCATACTTCTAGCAAGTGCAAGGCTCTCCATTCATCACACAAAGCCAAATCTTACTCTGTTTGGGCCTGATAAACTCTGCTGGCCTCAGCTTGATGACTCCCTGAAAACTGACTCCACACAAATGTGAGCAAACATCCAGTAGGTGGCAGCTGGATTTGGCATACCCTGGGACATTTGCTGGATAGCTTCAGACCCAGAACTGGCAAAAAGTTTCAATTTGTATCAATCTGTTGACTACAACCGATCCCTCCCTGGTGATTCACTGAGAACCTAATTTATGCAACTCGAGTACCATGATAGGCTCTTAGAGTGACTGAACCTATCTAGCAGCCAGTAGGTGAAAAAAGGCAGAGGTAGACTTTTGGGTGTCTTGGGACTTTCCTTGATATGCCCTTGGGCCCAGTGCTGGTAAAAGCTGTTGTTGATAAAGCTGGTGTTGATGTGCAACTTAGTCCTTTCCATGCACACTCAGACCCAGCAGAGGCAGCCAGAAATTTTGGATTGCTCTGTAGCTCCAAACTGGTTGTCAGCCATAGGCAATATCTGACATTGGCTTCCCGAGAGGCCCCAGATCCAATACACCCAGTGGCCAACTTCAGAAAACATCAGAGCAGGACCCAATTAGCTTCATAAGTAATACATCCAAAGGGAGATCTCAGCAGGCACCAAACCCTGCTAAAGTGAATTCTGCTTCTTGTGGTCATCACCTGCATGGTAGCTCCTCCTCTGTAGTCGAGCTTGACCCCCACAGTCATCCAGAGAAAAGATCATCCCATGTACAAATGGGCCAAGAACAATGAAGGCTCAGTTACAACCAGAGGGTCCACAGAACTCACACAAGGGACATTTCTGGAACTCCCAGCTAAGGTAATCTAGGAGACTGCATCCCTGGGTCCCACAGGACAACTACTATATAAAGCCACCCAACCAAGAGGGGGAATCATAGCAGATCTATCTAATACATAGAAATAAACATAAAGATATAGTTAAATGGGGAAACAAAGAAACGTGCTACAAATGAAAAAGCAGAACTCTCCAGAAAAAGAACTTAATGAAATGGAAGCAAGAATTTACTAGATATAGAATGCAAAAAAAAAAAAAAAAAAAAAAATGTTTATCAGAATACTCAAGAAACTTATTGAGAATTTCAACAAAGATAGCAAGCATAAAAAATGACATAGAAACCATAAAATAAAATAAAATATCTGAAATGAATAATAGACTAAAAGGAATAAACAGTAGGTTAGATGAAGCAGCGGATCAAATCAGTGATTTGGAGGACAATGTAGCAGAAAATGTCCAATCAGAGCAGCAAAAAGAAGAAAAAAAATTTTAAAAATGAGGAAAGCTAAGAGATCTTTATAAATTATAATTAAAATGCCAAAGGTTAAAAACAAGAAGAAAATATTACAAGCAACAAGAGAAAGATAGTTACCTATAAGAGAGCTTCCATAAAACTCTCAGCTTATTTCTCAACAGAAACATTTCAGGCTAGAAGGCATTGACATGAAATACTCAGAGTGATAAAAAGCAAGAACCGACAACTATGACTACTTTATCCAGCAAGGCTCTCATTTAAAATTGAAAAAGAAATAAAGAGCTTCCGAGACAAAAAAAAAAAAAAAAAAAAGCTGAGGGAGTTTATTACCACCAAACAAGTATTACAAGAAATGTTAGGCCGACCTGTGGTGGCGCAGTGGATAAAGCATCAACCTGGAAATGCTGAGGTTGCCGGTTCAAAACCCTGGGCTTGCCTGGTCAAGGCACAAATGGGAGTTGATGCTTCCAGCTCCTCCCCCCTGTCTCTCTCTCCTCTCTCTCTCTCACTGTCTCTCTCTCTCTCCTCTCTAAACTGAATAAATAAAAATTTAAAAAAAATTTAAAAAGAAATGTTAAAGGAACTTTGTTAATAAGAGAAAGTAAAAAAAGAAATATTTAAAGAGAGGAATATAGGTATAAAAAAATAAAGTGGTAATATTATAAGTACCTATTAATAACTGTAAGTGTAAATGAGTGAAGTGCTCCAATCCATTTCAGACCCTTCAGAAATAGGGTAGCTGAATAGATAAGAAAACATCACCCTTCTGTATACTGTCTACGAGAGACCCATCTCAGAACAAAAGATACACATAGACTGAAAGTGAAGGGATGGAAAACTATTTTATGAAAGTGGAAACAAACAAACAGAAAAGCTTGGATAGCATTACTTGTATCAGAAGAAATAAACTTCAAAACAAGGTCCTAACAAAAGACAAAGAATGACATTACATAATACTAAAGGATAAATCTAACAGATTATAACCCTTGTAAACATATATGTACCCAATATAGGATCATCTAAAAACGTAAAGAAAATCTTGGAGGACATAATGGGAGTAATACAGTCAAAGCAGAAAATTTTAACACCACATTGACATCTATGACTAGATCTTCCAAACAAAAAACAAAATCAACAAGGCAACAGAGACCTTAAAAAACACAATGGACCAGATGGATTTAATTGATATTTATAGAGCATTACAACCCAAAGCAGCAAAATATACATTCTTTTCAAGTTAACATAGGACATTTTAGGACACAAAGCATATCTTAATAAATTAAAGAAGATTAAAATCATATAAAGCATCTTCTCTGACCATAATGGTATGAAACTAGAAATCAATTACAATTTTTAAAATACCTGAAAAATACACAAATACATGTAGGCAAAATAACATGTTACTGAACAATAAATGGGTCTACAATGAGATCAAGGAAGAACTCAAAAGTTACCATGATACAAATGAAAATGAACATATAATAGTCTAATATCTATGGGATACAGTGAAAACAGTCGTGGGAAGGAAATTCATAGCAATACAAGCCTACCTCAAGAAGCAAGAAAAATTTCAAATCTAGAAGAACCACAACCCAAGCTTGGAGTATATAAAAGGAGGAAAATAATAAAGAACAGAGAGGAAATAATTGACATAGACTCTTAAAAAGGCAATACTAAAAATCAATAAAACCAAAAACTGGTTCTTTAAAAAGATAAACATCATTGACAAACCTTTAACCAGACTCACCAAGAAAAAAGGAGAAAAGACCCTAATAAAATAAGAAATGAAAGAGGAGAAGTAGCAACTAACACCATTTGAACAACTATTTGCCAACAAATAGCACAACCTAACTAACCTAACTAAATTCCTAGCAACATACAATCTTCAAAAACTGTGCTAGGAAGAATCAGAAAATCTAAATAGACCAACTACAACTAATGAAATCAAAGCAGTAATCAAGAAACTCCCAGTACCCTGACCTGTGGTGGCACAGTGGATAAAGAATCTACCTGAAATGTTGAGGTTGCTGGTTCAAAACCCTGGCTTCCCTGGTCAAGTCACATATAGGTGTTGATGCTTTCTGCTCCTCCCCCTTCTCTCTCTTCCTCTCTCGCTCCTTTCTAAAATGAATAAGTAAAATATTTTTTAAAATTCTAAAAAAAGAAACTCCCAGCAAAGAAAAGTCCTAAACTGGATGGCTTCATAGGTGAATTTTATCAAACATTCAAAAAACTAACACCTATTATTCTTAAACTATTTCAAAAATTTAAGGGGAAGAAAAACTCCCTTGCTTATTTACAAGGCCAGCATTATTCTAATTCCAAAACCAAATAAAGACACTATGAAGAAAAAAAATTATAGGCAGATATCCCTGATGAACATAGATGCTAAAATCCTCAACTAAATATTAGCAAACCAGATTCAGCAGTACATTAAAAAGATCACACACCACAATCAAGTGGAATTTATTCTGGGGATGAAAGTTGGTACTATATCTGCAAATTAATAAATGTAATACACAAACAAAATGATGTATACACAACACATAATCATATCAAAGATGCAGAAAAAACATTTGATAAAATCCAGCACCTATTTATGATTTAAAAAACTCTCAGCAATGTGTGAATAGAAGGAACATATACTATATATATAGTATATACTAAGCATATATATACTATATATATACTTCAATATACTGAAGCCATATATGACAAACCCACAGCATACATTATACTCAATGGGAAAAACCCAGAAGTGTATCCCTTAAGTTCGAGAACAGGACAGAGATGTCTGCTTTTACCACTCTTATTCAACATAGTACTGGAACTTTTAGCCATAGCAATCAGACCAGAGGAAGAGACAAAAGGCATCCAAATTGGAAAGGGAGAAGTAAAACTGTCATTATTTGCAGATGATATGGCACTGTATATAGAGAGCCCTAAAAATACTACTAGTACTAATAAATAAATTCAGTAAAGTAGCAGGATACAAATTAAATATCCAAAATTTAGTTGCATTATTATACAACAGTAATGGATTTTCAGAAACAAACTAAAAAAAAAAAATCCCATTCACAATTGCATCAAAAAAAATACTCATTAATAAATTTAACCAAGGATGTAAAAGACCTATACTTAGAAAATCACAAGACACTAAGGAAAAAAAGTTGAAGAAGATACAAATAAGTGGAAACATACACCATATTCATGGATAGGAAGAAGTCACATCATTAAAATGTCTATGCTACCCAAAACAATTACTGATTCAATACAATTCTTATCAAAATAACAATGGCATATTTCACAGAACTAGAAAAAAATTTTCAAAAATTAATATGGAACCACAAAAGACCCCAAAAACCACAGCAATCTTGACAAAGAAGAACAAGGTTGGAAGAATCATATTACTTGATATCAAACTATACTACAAGGCCATAGTGATCAAAACAGCATGAGACTGGCATAAAAACAGACACTATAGATCAAAGGAACCAAATAGAGAGTCTAGAATAAACCCATGTATTTATAGTTAGTTAATATTTGATAGAAGAGACAAGAATAGACAATGGGGTAAAGATATTCTATTCAATACATGATCCTGGGAAAATTGGATGAACATGCACATAAAAATAAAACTAGAGAGCCTGACCTGTGGTGACGCAGTGGATAAAGCATTGACCTGGAATGCTGAGGTTGCCGGTTCGAAACCCTGGGCTTGCCTGGTCAAGGTACATATGGGAGTTGATCCTTCCTGCTCCTCCCCCTTCTCTCTCTCTCTCTCTCTCCCTCTCTCTCTCTTTTCTAAAATTAAAAAAAATATTTAAAAAAGCTAGAATACCTTCTCACACCATACACAAGAATAAACTCAAAATGGATAAAACACTTAAATATTATACTCAAACCATAAAAATCCTAGGAGAAAACATAGGCAGTAAAATTTCAGACATTTCTCATAGCAATGTTTTGTTCTTTTTTTTCTTTCTTATGTATCACCTTAAGCAAGGGAAACAAATGAAAAAAACAAATGGGACTAAATCAAATTAAAAAGAATTTGCACAGCAAAGAAAACCATCAATAAAATGAAAAGACAAACCACTGAATGGGAGAACATATGTGCCAATGATACATCTGATAAAAAATTAATTTCCAAAATGTGTAAAGAACTTTTAACACTCAATACCAAAAAACCAAAACAACACAATTAAAAACTGGGCAAAGGACCTGAATAGACACTTCTCCAAAGGACATATAGATGGCCAAAAGGCATATAAAAAAATGTTCAACATTACTAATCATCAAAGAAGTACACATTTAAATCACAATGAGATGTCACTTCACATCTGTGAGAATGGCTATCATAAGTAAATCAACAAATACTAAGTGTTGGAGAGAATGTGGAGAAAAGGAACCTTCACGTATTGTTGGTGGGAATGCAGATTGGCACAGTCACTGTGGAAAGCAGTATGGAGTTACCTCAAAAAATTTTAAATGGGCCCTGGCCGGTTGGCTCAGTGGTAGAATGAATTCTTCTTACCTTTTATGACAGCAGGGATGGACCTGGAGAGCATTCTGCTAAGTGAAGTAAACCATTCAGAGAAAGACAAGTACCATATGATTTGAGTTATATGGGAAATCTAATGAACAAAATAAACTAACCAACAAAATAGAAACAGACTCATAGATATTGAGAATAAACTGACAGCTATCACAAGGGCGGGGGTTGTGGGACTGGATGAAAAAGGTGAAGAGACTAAGCAAAGAAGAAAACCTCATAGACACAGACAACAGTATAATAATTGTAAAAGAGAAAGTTAGGTGGGAAGAGGTAGGAGAGGGGGAATCAATGGTGATGGAAGGAGACTTAATTTGGAGTGGTGAATACACAATACAGTATACGGAAGATGTATTACAGAATTGTATACCTAAAACCTATATAACTTTTTTAATCAATGTATATTGGTAGATTTTTATATATATAAAAACTTTCTATTCAAGGCTAGAAAATAATTTCTGTATTCTTTTATTCTAATAAAGCTGTTAACTGTCTTAACTTCAAAGGCTGTATAAGATAGAAGAAAAATTCTATGGGATATTTTTGTTTGTAGAGTATTATAAGGAAAACCAAAACCCATTTTGACTTAGAGGGCACTCAACAGTATAAGAAGGCAGAGGCCACCACCAGTTATTTAATACATATTATGTGTCAGTCACATTTTTATCTGCAGTTATATACATGAGTCCATTGATTCTTGTGTAAGCCTGTGAAATGAGTAGATATGAAATCGGAGGAGAAGAGAAATTGGAACCTTCCCCAGGGCCATCACAATAGTAGTGGCAGAACCTTTTGACCTCAAAAACAAAGTTATTAAATAAGTTTCAAATAACAGCTATTTTCAAGATATCCTATTAGTGAATTTTAACATTTAGAATTGCACAATATTAGACCATAAACTAGTTGGAACATAGAGCCATTTCAAAGAGAAAAATGTTCACTTTTGTAACCAGATTAAAGGAGTCCATATGCCTGAACACATCAAAGCCCAATCAAATGTGAACAGGAGTTTGCAGCCAAGAAAGTAAGAATTTACTAGTTGAGGTAATAATGCCAAGCCCAGCACTAGCTCAAAGACCTAGCTCAGCGATGACTTCCAGGAGATGGTTTAAAATCATGAATCATGGTGGCTAAAGGGATTGGAGTTGTTGGCTCTATGAATTGGTTGGGGCCAGGGAAGGGATGAGTTGATCAATGTATCAGGTTCTGATGTCAGCCATAAGTCTGATTTTCTGAGTGTGTGGCCCCTAGGGTCATTTGCTTTTGTAAGCCTGGGGGATGAAACATAAATAAGTCAAGATATTATCTTTAGCTTGACCAATTGAGATGGTCAACAATCCTGAGGTATTGGTCTTATGGCAGTTTGATATTGACCGAATCTGATGTAGTAAGAGTTTAATGATTAAGAAAGGGAGTAGATATCAACAGAAAGAAGAAAAAGTCATGTTAAAAAAATGGAGTTTCTGTGAGATCACACTATCTCAAATAAAACATGTAAAATCTCTTGGAAATGGGATTTTTTAAGATCCTGACAATAGGTCTTCATGTATAATCTTCATTTATAATTGACATCTAGTACAATGTTAAGGTGACCAATTTTTTTTTATTTATTCATTTTAGAGAGGAGATAGAGAGAGAGAGAGAGAGACAGAGAGAGAGGGGGGGGAGGAGCTGGAAGCATCAACTCCCATATGTGCCTTGACCAGGCAAGCCCAGGGTTTTGAACTGGCGACCTCAGCATTTCCAGGTCGACGCTTTATCCACTGCACCACCACGAAGGTGACCAATTTTTTTACAATGAAAAGGAGGACAAAAATAAATTGAAGAAAACAATATCATAAATAAAAGAAACATTTTATTCATTGCAACAATAATACACTATAATATGATAAATGCATAATAAAAACATTTGTAATATTTTATCTTGTAATTATGCTTACATTCCTATTAGTTTTTAATTATAATTGTAAGAAAATTATTATTTTCCATTGAATGAATATTTTTTGTCAATGTATCATCTTGTAACAATATATTGGAAATATCTGAACAAGAAATATCCTTCATATTAAATTTTACATGAATTGCGCTTACCTGTCTGTGATTGAATATTCACTGAGAAAGAAATAATCATGAGTCTACAATGTCGTATGTGCTGTGTCGTGTTTCAGTAAGAAGTACAAAAAGCCATTTGTGTGCTCGGTATATCGAGCACTCTCTCAAGATCTCCCGTGTGGAGCGCATGCATCTCATAATCGCGTCTCGCTGCACTGTACTGATCCTTGATGAATTGTCATGTCAAATACAAATACATCACATCTCACCCGATCGATTGATTTTGCACCCATCAAATACAGACATTTACAAATTAGTCTTCCAATATCAAAAGGGAGGACATGTAGGAGGATACTTTTCAAGGGAGGACAGAACTTACAAAAGAAGGACTGTGCTCCCTAAAGGAGGACAATTGGTCACCTTCCCATTGTGTTTCCCAAATGAATTGAAATCACTCTTATTATTACATGGCATTGTTGGGGCTTTTATGTAGAAAATAGTCCAAGCCTCTATTGGCAAGAAATAATAAATTCAAAAAAGAAAACCACTAAAATATTTAACATTTTTAAAAAATACCATTGAGGGGGGCAAGATTTTTTGTCATAACTTTTTGTTGTGAAACATTTGCAGGTAAGACCTTAGAAACAATTCTAAAGCTTTTCTAATTTTTCTGAAAGTCATTCTTCATATAACATGATAAGAAACTGAGTTACATTTCAACCTAAGTACATATTCTACCCACCCATTCTTAAAATGAAACAAGAGTGAATTTTATAGCATTCTTGAGAGACTAGATTAGCCTAAAGCAGGGGTCCCCAAACTAAGGCCCCCTGAGGCCATTTATCCGGCCCCCACTGCACTTCTGGAAGGGGCACCTCTTTCATTGGTGGTCAGTGAGAGGAGCATAGTTCCCATTTAAATACTGGTCAGTTTGTTGATTTAAATTTACTTGTTCTTTATTTTAAATATTGTATTTTTTCCCATTTTGTTTTTTTTTTTACTTTAAAATAAGATATGTGCAGTGTGCATAGGGATTTGTTCATAGTTTTTTTAATAGTCTGGCCCTCCAATGGTCTGAGGGACAGCGAACTGGCCCCCTGTATAAAAAGTTTGGGGACCCTTGGCCTAAAGCATAGGTACTATCTTTTTTTCTGTTTTGTTTGCCCTTGCAGTCATTATAGGTGATAAATCATGGGATGATCTAGCTGGAGGGAACCTTGTAGGATAGTACTGTAGTTCAGCCCAATTATCTGCAGGTAAAGAAACCAAGATGTAAAGAAATTAAGGTAACCTAGAGAGATAGTGGGAAATGACTATGTTGAAAATTATTTAGAAAAATCAAGAATTATTTAGAATAATTAAAATTTTATAGACCAATTTATGAAGATTTTGGAATTATTCAAAATACAGTAGAGAAAACTGTAGGATTAATGACCACATAAGTAATTAATAGAGATGGCTCAGTAGGAAAAGTAACACAGCTGTTATCCATTTATACAGAGATTAGCATAGAGCAGGATGAATTAAAGTTCTTTGGTGGGTAAAAAAAAAGACAAAATAATAACATCTGGAATATACTTCTTTGTCAGGTTTTAGGTGTAGCAAGAATCTCTTTATTGAAATAACTGACCAGCTATGCAACTATTTGCTAAGCCAAAACAAGAAGCAGCTTAAAAATGAATGTCATCTCTCTATCTCTGTGTGTTTGAGGATGATAATGTTATTTTAAAACTATTTAGTTTGATGCATACTATGTCAGAATCATAACTCCTCTCAGTTGTAACTCTTTAGAAGTATTAATGTGCTAATTTAATGTCTGTTATATTAATGTAATAGGGCTGTCATACAAAAAACACAGATGGGGGGGCTTAAACAAGAAAATTTATTTTCTCACAGTTTTGGGGACCAAGATCAAGTATTGGCAAGTTTGGTTTCTTCTGAAGCCTTTTTTTTATGGCTGCAGATGACCAGCTTCTCACTATGTTCTCAAATTGTTTTTCCTCTGTGCGCATGCAATCCTTGTTTCTCTGTGTGTCCAAATTTCCTCTTTTTGTAAAGACAGATTTAATTAGTAAGATTTAATTAGTGCATTCTAATGGCCTTATTTTAACTTAATCACCTTTTTAAATTTCCTCTCTCCAAATACTGTTCTGAAATACTGAAAGTTAGAGCTTCAACCTATGAATTTTATGGGAACACAATTCTATCATAACATCTGTCTTAACTTTAGAATATAAAATTCATAAGGCTATCATCTGTATTAATTTTTTTCCAGATCCTAGATTTTTGCCTTACTTGTTTCAGATGTTCAGTGCTATTTCTGAATGAATGAATAAATGAATGAATGAATGAATGAACAAATGAATGAACAAATATAAGATTGAAACAGAAGTCACAAAAAAAATTTTGAGGCAATGTTTGTAATATATCTGAAAATAAAGGTATTTAGAAACTTGCTAGTATTTTTGTATTCTACAAACTATATATAATATTAGAAGCTGTCAAAAAAATTGGGGCAGAGTTATAAAGGATGGAACAGATGGCAAAGAAATGGATAATTCCAGGAAATAATTATTGGAGTGTGTAGAACAAGGTAGTCAACCTCTTTATACCTACCGCTCACTTTTGTATCTCTGTTAGTAGAAAAATTTTCTAACCACCCACCAGGTCCACAGTAATGGTGATTTATAAAGTAGGGAGGTAACTTTACTTTATAAAATTTATAAAGCAGAGTTACAGCAAGTTAAAGCATATACTAATAATTACTTACCAAGTAATTTATGTCAAATTTTCGCTAAGTTTGGCAGAATAAATCTTTATAAAACAATTTACTATAGTTAAATCTATCTTTTTTTTTTTTTGTATTTTTCTGAAGCTGGAAACGGGGAGGCAGTCAGACTCCTGCATGCACCCGACCCGGGATCCACCTGGCACGCCCACCGGGGGGGGCGCTCTACCCATCTGGGGGGTCACTCCATTGCGACCAGAGCCACTCTAGCGCCTGGAGCAGAGGCCATGGAGCCATCCCCAGTGCCTGGGCCATCTTTTGCTCCAATGGAGCCTCAGCTGCGGGAGGGGAAGAGAGAGACAGAGAGGAAGGAGAGGGGGAGGGGTGGAGAAGCAGATGGGCACCTCTCCTATGTGCCCTGGCTGGGAATCGAACCCGGGACTTCCACACACCAGGCCGATGCTCTACCACTGAGCCAGCCGGCCAGGGCCTAAATCTATCTTTTTATTCATACTTTGGTTGCTCCGCTATCGCCCACCATGAAAGCTGGAATGCCCACTATTGGGTGGTAGGAACCAGGTTGACTACCACTGGTGTAGAAGATTCACATTCTTTGATAAAAGAAGATGCCACAATCTTTGGGAAAAGTTAGCTAAAATCTTGTATATGAAGAACTGTCACATTTTTTTTTAAAGACCCCTGTCACCTACTTACAGATGAGAAATAGTCTTCTTTGAAAATAGAGTGCATGTATGTCATTTCTGCTTTGAAGCTGTACTGGACGATATTTCTATGTTCAACCAGCTGATGAGCTAAATGGTCCCTTCTGAGGTTAAAAATGATGCTGTGATGTTCACAGCCAAAGCCCATATGTCAGTCCTTTAGGTGCAAATGAGACCAAGCATCCCAGAAAAATGCATACCACTTTCCTGTCAGGAGCTGGATAAATAATTCTCTGAGTGAATTGAAAGCATCGTTAAAATCTCATCACATCAGTAAATTTTGTTTTATTTGTAATATTTTTCTTCTTTGAATAATATCCTGCCCATCATAAAGATTTGTCTTTATGTATTTTACCTTTCTCATTCTTCTTATAGTTTCATCTTTATATTCTTCTTTAAGAATTTTTTGCTTTAAAGCTATTCATATTTTACTTATGTAGAAAAGTTAAATTAATAGTAAAAATGAAGAAATTTTTCATGGGTTACAGAATTAAAACAATTGCATATACTATATCAAAGGGAAAATACCCCCAAAAACTTCACTTTGACTGAGCAGCAATATATTATTAAAAATCACACTTTGTTTCTCTAATTTATAGGTCTTTTGGTTCTTCAAAGATGTTGGCAATAATTTCTATGTTATAAGATGTATCTAATTACCTCCAAAAAGATTAAAGATACACCTGGAAATCACATTTATGGCTAGAAGTTGAAATGAGATTAGAAATGAGATAGTCCCAGATTCAGAAATCTTGAAGTTAGAAAAAATGGCATTATCAGTAATGAGATGTGAAGCTCAAATTTCTAAATTATTTAAAAAATACCTGGTCAACCTTGCTAGAGAAAAAAAATGAATTAACTTTCTAATACCTAATAGCAAATTATACTACGAGATTATTATCCCAAAAAGATATAGTGAAATGAATGCAGTCAAAAATATAGGAGCAAAGGCTCTGGCTGTGTGTTCAGTTGGTTAAGGGAATCCAAGAATCAAGCAATGAATGCATAAATACGTGGAACAGCAAATCAATGTTTTTCTGTCTCTCAAATCAATCGATTAAATATATATATATATATATATATATATATGGAGAGAGAGAGAGAGAGAGAGAGAGACAAAAGTATTACACGGTATATCAGACATTTGACTAACTAAAACAGGCTAATTTTTGGATTTTATAATAGCTGCTGAATTTAACATTTTAAAAAATTATTGGTTGATTTTAGATAGACTGGGTGGGGAGAGAGAGAGAGAGAGAAATATCCATTTGGTGTTTCACTTAGTTGTGCATTCACTTCCCATATGTGCCCTGACCAGAGATCAACCCACAATCTTTGTGTTTTGGGAGGACATTCTAACTGACTGAGCTAACTGGCCAGGGTCAACATATTTACTTATTTATTTGTTTGCTTATTTATTTATTTTACATGAGAAGAGGGGAGATAGTGAGACAGACTCTCACTTGCACCCAGACCAGGAATCACCCGGAAATCCCCGTCTGGGGTCAATACTCAATAAACTGATGTATTTTTAGCACCTGAGGCTAATGGTGGGACCTACTGCACTATTCTTAATGCCTGAGGCTGTGCTCAAACCAATAAAGCCAATGGCTATGGGAGAGGAAGAAGGAGAGAAGGAGGAGAGGAAGAGGGAGAAAAGCAAATGTTCACTTCTTCTGTGTGCCTTAACCAGGAATTGAACCCTGGACATCCATACACCAGGCTGATGTGCTATTAACTAAGATAGCCAAGCAGGGCCCAACATCTTTTTAAAATGTATATTTTATTGGATAGTTTCTCCTTCTAAATATTTACTTAAATATCCATTTTTATATTCCAATTGTGTATTTTTATTTTCTTTTTTAAAGATGGCCCTGCAAAAGCTTCAGCCCCACAAAGCCAAGAGCCACCTATGGATTTAATTTGCTTTATCACCAATATCCTTTCACCATAGGACATGTTTCTAGAATTTTTATTAATTTATTTCTTTTATTTATTGACCCAGGCTTGATCCTCAGAAGCCAAACACAACAAATTTAATTTTTATTTCAAAGTAGACATATCATTCCTTTATTCTGTCTTACTTTTGCTGGAAAGTATCTTTAATTTCTTCAGTTGCTTTTAATATGGAAATATTAAAGTGGTTTCTCTTTTCTATGCTTTATGTCACTCTTAAAGTATGTTGACTAAAACTATAATAAGCAAGATATAATATGATTAATTTATAATAAAGTCATAAAATGCTGTAATAATACAAAAGTATTTTGGCTACCCATTCTATATACTATTTAAAATGTAACTGAAATAAAATCAGCTTTTGTTGGTCAGGGTAGCCTCACTATTAACCTCTCTTTTTGATAATCATCTTATTCTCATTAAATAAGGTATAAATCCACCATTATATTCTGTTCAATTTTCCTTAAGGAAATTTTCTAAACTCCAGATATATGATATCTGCCAAATATCTCTGCTCTTCAAATAATAATTCCCTTTTCTAAGAGGAAACTCTTAGCTACATATAGCTTATCTCTGTAAACTCATTTTTATTTCCAGTAATCTTTTTTGAAGTGCTTACTATAGTTTAATAAAATAATATGTAACTCTAGGAATGGCATTCATGTTTTATTAGACATTTAATAGGATTTGCTTTCTTCCTACTTTGAATATCAAAATAGTATGGTTGGGATATTCTTCTCCTTGGATCTCTCCTGCTCCTACACATCTTGCTGAGGGTGGGTATGTAGGAACAAATAGTCCTAACTTCTCCTTACACAATTTCACAAAATTGTGTTTATAGCAAGCAACTTCTAAGGATGAAGTAAATACTCCTGGAAAAAAAAAGCTAGCTTGCTTGCTGACGCTACAAAATAGTGAGTTTGTTAGGCTCAGTGTTCTTCTCATGCAACATAACATGCTATGTGCACTGATATTCCTCTAGGCCCATTGGCATCACCTCTGCTGGAAATGCAGTTTGGGAAACTGACACAAACACACAGTGGATATAACTTTCACTCTAATAAATAAAGTTTTGTTTCTGACCTAGGAAACTTATGTCTGCTAAAACCATACATGACACTATGACAGGGTAAGAGTTTCTAAATAGGTTTGTGACAATTATACAGGACAGGATTTGGCAAAAGTAGGTTTACATGTCAACAAAACAAAAAGTCAACTGACCAAATGTAAAATATTTGCAAATTATAGCTCCAACAAGGGGTTAATATCCAAAATATTAAAGAACACATACAACTCAACACCAAACAATCCAATTAAAAAAATGGGCAGAGGACTTGAACAAACACTTCTCCCAAGAAGACATATAAACATCTAACTGTTATATGAAAAGATGCTCAACTTCATTAGCTATTGGAAAAATGCAAATAAAAACTGCAATAAGATAACACCTCACACCTATTAGATTAGCTATTATCAACAAGACAGGTAATAACAAGTGTTGGAGAGGATCTGGAGAAAAGGGAACCCTCATTCACTGCTGGTGGGAATGTAAAGTAGTACAACCATTATGGAAGAAAGTATAGTGGTTCCTCAAAAAATTAAGAATAGAACTACCACATGACTCAGCAATCCCTATACTGGCTGTCTACATGAAAAACTTGAAAACATTTATTCACCAAGACATATGCACCCCCTTGTTTATTACAGCATTATTCACAATGGCTAAGACAAGGAAACAACCAAAGTTTCCTTCAATAGAGGATGAGATAAAGATGTGGTACATATATACAATGGAATACTACTCAGCCATGAGAAAAGATGAAATACACCCATTTGCGACAACATGGATAGACCCTGAGAATATTATGCTATGCAAAATAGTCAGAAAGAGCTAAGACTCATATGATTTCACTTCTATGTGAGATATAAAACTGAGACTCATAGACATATACAATAGCATGGTTGTTATTAGAGGAAAGGGTATGGGAGCATGAGACATAAAGGGGGCCAGATATATGCTGACAGAGATGGTTTGACTTGGGATGATGGGCACACAATGCAATATATAGATCATGTATCATAAAAATGTACACTTGAAACCTATATGATTTTATTAACCAATGTTACCCCAATAAATTTAATAAAAAGTAAAATTATATTAAAAACATTAAGTTTATAGCTGTGAGTTCACAAAACAATTTATTCTGTGTTATTATTTATTTGTTAACTATTGTATTGTTTATCTTTATTTGTCTTATTCTTATTGTTATTTCATATCTTTACTTATGACTTATGATTCATTTAGGTAATGATGGCTGGTAATTTAACCTATTTTGCCCAACCCTACATTTCTTTATGGTCTTCATCTCTTTATCCTCATTTTACAATTTCTCAAAGAGTTTAATAATGGCAATCGGTAGATTTATTGTATAAAATGTCCTCTAAGCAATACTTTCTGTTTTTCTTGGAAATCATCCAAATGAAACAAGAAAAACTAAAAAGAATAAAACCTTAACTTTCACTTTTGATAAAAGTGGGCGATGCTCACTATTGCATTTTCCAAAGTAGATGTAAAAACTGCCCAAATCAGCCATGACTGAATAGATAGATGCCCTGCAGGAAGAAATGAAATCATGGAGAGTGGTGAGAGAGCCCAGCAGCAATATATTAAGCAGAAATACTTTTCCTGAAAGGGAACCCTGAGACAAAATAAGTATAAGTTATGCATTTTATTTTTTGAAAACTAGCGGAGGAATGTGGGGATGTGCTGGTATAGTGGCAGAATCCTCAGCAAACCAAGTTTGGTTTTGAGGAGTTAGAGATACCTAAACAATTGTCTAAACAGGTAGTATACTCAGGAAGCTCCCTGGCTATATCTAGATCAGAAATAACCTACATGCCCATTAATACAGATCTACTTAAATAAATTATGATGCATCTATACAATAGAATAGTATGCATTTGTTTTAAAAAGGCAATGTAGTTGAATGAGAAAATACAAGGCAATTAAAACTTCAATTCAAATATGATTACAGAAAATTTAAATATTTAAAAATTTGTGAATTCAAAATGGCAAAAAATATCCAGTCAGTCACTCTTGTAGGATGCTGGAACACCAATTTGTTATTCTAAAAAATGATAAATATCATATGTTTCCTGTATGTATTTCATAGTACCCAAGTTTTTGTTTGTGAGTAAAAGTCCTTTATCAAGTAATTACACCAATGTAAAGCAAGAGAGATGCCAAAATTATAAAAATCACCATTTTGCAACTCCTTGAAATAATGGATCTAGGCAACAATCATCAATGGCTTCCTAAACCATCAGGGGAGTGTTGAAGGGGAACTGACTGAATGATTCTGGCTGATATCACTTAAATCTTCTGGTCAATCACTACCAGTGTAAGTATCTCATGGTATGTGCATCCTGCTAGATGCCTCAGGAAGAAGATGGAATCTCTTATGAAGGATGCTTATCAAGAATTATACCTGAATTTAATAAAGCAACTGACTCTAATAAAGCCTCTAGTTCTAACCATCTCTTTATAGGAAGTAGAGTTAAGAAAAGGAGTATACATTCAAGCAAATTTTAATGTGAAAATAGCTAAATGTTAATGTGGGAAATTCTATAAGACAAATAATCCTTAGATTAAAAAGAAGAAAAAGGCCAGGGAAAAAGAGAGAGAAATATTATGGATTAAAAGAGGCCTAAGAGACATATCAACTAAATGCAATGTGAAGGTTTATTTAAGTAGAAATTCAAATAAATCAATTGTAAAAATTAATTTTGAGCAAAAATTGTAGGACCTGAATGTGAGCTGAGTTTTAGATTCTATAAATGAATTATCTGGCTGTAATAGTGGCATTGTGGTTATACACATAAATAAATATTTTTATATATTAGAGATACATACTAAAATATTTATTGAAAAAATAAAATCGCTGAGATTTTAAAAAATATTTCAAGAAAGAATAGAAATTGGGAATAGATGAAGCAAGAGTAGCAGAATATTAATAATTATTTTTGGAACTTAATTATACTATTCTGTATACCTTTATATATTTTGAAATTTTCCATAATAAAAAATAAAAACAAAAATGAACAAGAAACCTCCTTATATGTAAGTCTTTATGTGAAAAGATTACCAAAACACAATGAAGGAGAGGGATACCAAATTGGAAGAGATTGTGTATACTATGCTTCCATTTGTATAAAAAAAAGGGGGGAAATAGGAGTAAAAAGTAGATATGTATTTGTGTAGCAAAACATAGATAAGTGGTGAAAGATTACATAAGAAACTCATAAAAGTAGTCAGTTATGGAAAGTAGAAACTTTATTTGCATCACACAACTGAGAAAAAATAAGAAATAAATTATTAATATATACAATTGTGAAAACTTAAACCTAGTTAGACAATCATCAACATGGAATTAAATAAGAACAGATTTAGTTAGTATCTTTGTAAATTTTAACTGTGTTTAAATAAGATCTATTCCAATATAAGCAAAATGTATAGAAAAATAGGAATTTGGCATTTTATTCTTCATATCTCTCAATTACTTTGTATCCATTTAGTGAAGACCAGGATATTGTATTTACTATCTCTCTTCTCTGAATTTAGTAGACTTTCTTTTCACCTAAGATTATATTTTATAAAATTGTAAAAACATTATTTAGTCATCAAAATAATACTTTTAAATATATATATAACAAGTTTTAAGAGATACATTTTATAGTAGCAATTGCTGCAATTCCCTATTGCTAGTATTTAATCTTCTCTTCATTCATTCAACAGAGTTGACTGAGTTTCTACTTTAATTTCACAAGTTTCTACTTTGATTTAACAAGTTTATACCATACTCTGATAATATCAAAATGAATCAAGCTAGATTTCTGTCCTAGATTTAGTAAGAGAGACAAATGTGCCAAATAATTATAATACAAGTAAAAAGAGAGAAGCAAAGTAAGAGTTGAGTTGAGTTATTCAGCTTTTTTTCCTCGTGGCTATTAAGATTACACCACAATATTCACATAATAATCTACATTTGTGGTCTATCTAGATTTGAACTTTATTGTCATTATTTTGACATAATTAAGCAACATGTTCATTCTTTATGTCTCCTCTCTGTCTATGTCCTTATAAAGCTTACTGGTCAGTACCAATGGTTCCAATGGCTACTACAGCTCTCTTCTTTCTTCATTGTAATTATAAGTGACAACGTTTTTCAGTGTCTCCCTTTTGACTACTGTTCTTTTAGAGTCTCGGGCTAAGGAATCATATCTTACATTATTTTTTTTTTAATTTACTTCTCACAGTCTAGCTTGTCAGTGTAGCTATGCCTAAATTTCCCTCATTATTACAGACTTTAAAAACAGCTAACCATCATTCTCCAATGTCCTATTATTTCTAATTCATCAACTGGCTCTTCCATGATAATAAAATAGGACAATAGCAGTAAAACTTCTTGTCAGTTATTCTTCTTTCTCAGTGATAAAATCAACATTAAGTCATCAATTAAAGTGAAAAATGTATCAGCTATCCTGCTTTTGTGCTGAATCATCCAGAAACTGTCTATCTAGTTAAAATGTCCACCATTACTATATTTTACCTCTGAGTTTTGTCATCTCTAATATGATTGTGCCAGCTATTCTGTTTGCCTTTATTTTCACCAGTCTTTCAGTACATTTCTGTGCCCCAAAACACGGATTTTTGTGCAAATTATGACATGAAATGGTAATCATTGTTCTTCTCTAAGCTTTTTTATTTCTTCTGAATATATTATACCAAAGCTTCTAGGATTTTGAAGTATAATTTTCCACATAAAATACATCATAAGGAAAAACTAGTTCTAGAATAAAGGATATGACTTGGACTTTTGCTACCTACTAGTGTGGACTTTAATGAGCATAAGCATCAGCTGGGAATCTTGTTAAAATGCAGATTCTAATGCAGAAGGCACTGAGATTCTGTACTTCTAACAAGCTCCCAGGTGATAATGATAATTCTGGTGAGATTTGTATAGCAAACTCTTCCTCATATTAAAAACTGTATACTGAATACATTGATTATACAAAGAGCAATAAATTAATATAGTGACTACACATGTGAAAATACGAATATAGTAATTCAACATTATATTTTATATTTGTTAAAGACAAATTTGTCTGCCAAGTACAAGTCCTGTTGGGCATGAAATGCATAGAGGTCT
The DNA here is from genome assembly GCF_036850995.1 of Saccopteryx leptura. NCBI lineage: Eukaryota > Metazoa > Chordata > Mammalia > Chiroptera > Emballonuridae > Saccopteryx > Saccopteryx leptura. The sequence continues at coordinate 52,967,033 of NC_089509.1, forward strand.
CTGATTCAATTCATATGTCACATCATTATTTAAAGGCGGTATCCCATCTTTTCAGAATATTACCTCTAAGTTGTTGCTTCACTTATGTGGAGAAAGCAGCTGTGTTAGGCTTGCTCATGGGTGTACCTGCTGCAAGCACTTTGCCTGATCGGTGCACGAGCATGTGGCAGCTCCATGTGTGTGTGGTCTGTGTAGGGCTGTGGGTGCTTGCCCTCGGCAATGGTTCTCTCAGATTGTTCTCCAATATCCTACAGTGCGGTTTTCCTCGCTCCCTTGTCCTTCAAAGAGAAAAGCAGATTTTCCTTTGTTTATTAGCTCTTTTCCTTTTGCTGTTTATTCGCTTACCTGTCTTTGAGAGCCTCCAATAAATGTGTATGGCCCTACGCTTTCCGGCTCCACAGTTCCTCTACTGTCTGCCCAAATTCAGTGAGAACCTGCCTGCCCTCAACTACCAGCATTACGACTTGCCCATTAACAAGCCATTATGTGCTATATAAGTTCTATTGATTCTGAAATGAGCAAAAGTTATTTTGGTATTTTCTTGGGAGTGATCAGCCTTAACCTGTTTTCTTCCATTCTTGCCTTTGTCTTATTTGTTTTTCAGTTTTTATTTTATTTTAATTTATTATGTTAACATGGATTTAAGTGTCCCCCTGAACATAACACCCTCACCCCTTCCCCATGTCCCTATTTATACCCCTTTTGCTCCCCTCCCCCAAACCACCCCCCTTCCCTCTGGGATTTGCTGTCCTGTTATTTGTATCTCTGTGTTATGTGTATATAATTTGGCTAATCCCTTCACCTTCTCTGATCCTGTCCCCTTGTCCCCCTTCCCTCTGACAGCTGTTCCGCTGGTCTCTGCAACCCCACCTCTGCCTCTAGTTTGTTCCTCAGTTCACTTTGTTCCTTAGATTCCACATATAAGTGAGATCATATAATATTTATCCTTCTCTGTCTGGTTTATTTCACTTAGCATAATCATCTCCAGGCCCATCCATGCCATTGCAAAAAGTAAGATTTCCTTCTTTTTCACAGCAGTGTAGTATTCCATTCCACAGCTGCTGTGTATATGTACCACAGCTTTATAATCCACTCGTCCACTGATGAACATTTGGGCTGTTTCCAGATCTTAGCTATTGTATTGCATTTTTCTGATTGTACATGTTCAGCATCCTTTTCAACTGCCTCTCTAGTTGTCCCAGATATCTGCTCTACTAAACATCTTCATGACTCTCCTTGAGTCAAGCCTTCCTGGATTTCTGTTTGACTTTTCGGTTATTACATTAGTTGCCATCTCCTGAGTTCTGGCAGTTAAGCACGGCCACCTTGCCCCTAACACTGGGAGGGAGGAGTTATCACCATGGATATTGGTGAGCCCAGCTCTGTGACTGCCTCTCCTAGAATCCTCTTTAACCTGCAGAAAACAGTTACCACTAAACTGTTTGATATGCTGGTGTCTCTGTGATGAATTTCCAGGGGTCTTGGTGAGCACTATGTCCTCTGGCCCTTCTTGTGGAACACAATTCCCTGTTGGGTCTTCTGGCCTCACATATTGTATTTATTTGAATATCTCAATTTCCTCAGCTCTATTCATTTCTGTCCCATCTGCCAGTATAATTATGGTATTTTCATTTAGCTCAGCATACATCATAGCTTCTGTTGGTCTGTAAGAACCTTTCCAGCAGCCAATTTACCTCATACCCTCATGTAAGACCAGGATGTTAAATCTTTTGCCCCCCAATAGCACCCCCAAGTAAATAGATCAGATCCTTGATTACCTATTTTATATCTCAACCCATTGAGTAGACACATTCAAAATTCAATCCCAGATTTACTCCTCTTGCTTATTTCACTAACTAATGCTCCTATTTCCTCCAATGTATTCTATCTTCCCTCCCTTAAGCATAATCTCACCTGGAGGATGTTGGGATTTGACTCTAGTTACCAGCCTGGCAGCCAGGGGAGGCTGTTGGCACAGCTTCTGAAGGATGCACATGTTGCCTTGAGAGGAAGAAACCTCTACAGCATCTGCTAGCACAGCAGATGACCTACCTATTATGAGAAAGTGGAGAGCCTTCTCTTCAAGCTCTGATGGTTCAGGGGGTTCTTCAGCACCAACATATTCAGAGATTTATCCAGATACCTTCACCCCGTATTACAGATCGCCAAGGTTTCCCAACCAGAGCCTCAACCTCAGCATAAAGGACATGCCTTATCTAAACATCTGGATATCTTTGGAGCTCTAGGAATCTAAATATCAAGTCAGGAGTTTTTGCCAGCTGGGTCCACAGTTTCACTACTGGAGAAAAAAACATTCTGTAAACTACTAACAAGCATCTCTGGCTCTCACACTTAGCCCTTTACTGCTTGTAATATCCATTAGTTTCTCATTATCCCTTGAAGAAGTCTATTCAATATAGCAATAACAAGCCCATTTTGAGGTCTTTGTGGGAATTTTTGCCTCCATATATTAAAATTCCTGAACCTTTGCACCTGCATGGAGCTTCCCCTGTATCAGGATATTTCCCCAGGTGACAGCCAGTGAAATCTTCAGCAATTAGGCCACCACCTGTGCCAGAGACTATCTATATCCAAATACCATTCAAGATAGTGTCCTCTTCACTTACTGGGCAACAAGGGAGCCAGTGCCCATACCCTATTTTCTTTGGACCTCTTTTGATACTACCTGTGTTTATTCAGGTTTTTCAGGAAACAGCCTCCAAAACAGGATTAGTCATGAAAGAGATGATTTGGGGAAACTAAATATGAATAATAAAGGAGAAGAGGAAAAATTGGAGAGAAATTATTTAGTCCATGATAAAAGAAAAAAGAGGGAAAGGGAAGGAAGACTTGGAAGAAAGATTCTCAGACTACAGCACAATTCTAAAGAAGCTTTATCAAGCCAAGAGGAGAGGAGCCAAAGGCAAACATTGGAAGAGTACCGCATCCCACAGTAATGGGCCCGAGCAAGTATATCACAGCTCGCCATTTCGAGCTCAGAGCAGGCCAAGAGAAGCATGGTGTCTCTCCATGGGTGAGTGATGAGTGAGCTGAGGCTGTCAGTGTACTGTTACCTCAGCAGGAGGCCTGAGCAGAGCATTTCCTTAGCTGGCTGAAAGCTGAAACATCATTCCTCACCACCTGCTGACATTTACTCATAATTTGAAATTTAGCTTAGTGTTTATTTCCTCTAGGAAATTCACTTTCCACTTTCCTTTCCTTTCTCTGTATCCTTATAACATGCAAAACGTTAATCCATTTCCTAGGGTCCCAATGTATACCAAATATCTGTTTGCTTTGGTCCTTGGCGTTAAGCACCAGAAAGGCAGAATTTTTTTTTTATTTTTTAGTCTTTGAGTTCATACTGCCTAGTACAGTTCCTAGGATGTGGTAAATGTGGAACCAGTGTTTCCTGAATGAATAAATCCATGCACAAGGGACCAAAGGAGGTCTACTTAGGTTAGACGTTAAAAACCTGTGTACCATAGAAACCCGTGTGCCAAGAAAATGCTAAAATCTCTTTGTAAGTAGTGAATATTTTCAACTTCCTGGGCTGGTTTGGAGAATTAAAAATTTCAAGTGATTTAAGAAGAAAATGACTCCTGAAAGTTTATTCATGTCCTGCTGGTATCAAAATCTGAAAGTCATACAATTTTTTAAAAAGTTGTATTTACATATTATAAAAAGAGGTATACTCTGATTACAAAATATAGTGACCCTGATAATAATGACATGACTAAGAAACATTAGAAATGAAATGTACCCAGAGAAGGGGAGGAATAGATAATGTTAGTTTAAAGGGTGAGAATTTAGAAGAAATATAAATATAGAGAACCTTGACCTCTTTGCTGCAAATCTAATCTATGGGACAGGGCGGTTGTCAAGAATATTTGTATTTATTAAAGAAGAAATTCAAAGTGGAAAAGAACAAGACTATAGATAATGCATATGTCAAACATGCCATATTAGCCATCTAGGATCAAGAATTTCACTCTTGAATTTAAACTGAGAAATTCATGGTTTGTATTCATTTTTTACTCAGAAGTATCAATGAGGTCAGGAGACTTTCCCATTGATTAATGCAAACTTAATTTTAAAATGTTTTCATAACCTTGAATGTGTCTTAAGACTTTTGGCAACAATATCAGAAAATGAGTTATATACTTCTGGAATTATGAATTTTTAAAGTTATTATACTTTCTCCATCTGAGAAAAATATCACATTTTTATTAATACATTAAAACTTGAATACATTTTATAGCAGTCATTTGTCTAAGTGCTTTTATTTGTACCAAGATGACTTTTTTAAAGCTTGTATTTTTATCTCGTAGTTTTCAATAAACTTAGCTTTTAGGGCATAGATGTTAATATTACTCATTCGTTTAGGCATAATCAAGACCATAATCAAAATATTTCCACTGCTCAGCTTGTTTTCATCTATGTTAGAGCATTTGTTTCATTTTTAATGTGGATTGAATATAGCCAAGATTGAAAGAAAGAGAAAGAGAAAACTAGTATGAAGGAATGTATAGGTGACACAAAATTAATACTGAAGCCTTCCTTTTTTTATCTCAACTATATGGATCTTTCAGGAAAAAGTTCATTAATTAGTTACCTAAATAGTAGCTAAAATATGTTTACATAATATTAAACAATATTCAAATAAAAAGAAAACATAAGGAATAGCTGAACAATAGATTTATAAAGTTCTAAATCTATACTCTTCACTACCATCAAAAAAGCCACAAATCTTTGTTAATCTTTCTAAAATGATCTATTTGTGTGTATATATGTGTGTAGAATATATTTTATTTGTTTCTATATATACATGTATTATATAACACAATGTGTTACATAAATTGTATATGTGTATTCTAACAGGAAAGTTCTTTTTTATTATGATTTTTTGAGAGTGGCAATAAAGTTTACTCTGAAATATTCATGTCTAAAGGTTCATACTGGATAATGCATACTGTTAATTTATTGGTTGATTCTTTATTTTTATCTCTTTCTAATTGATTCATATGAATGAATTTTTCTCAATATCAGGTGGCTTTCTTTGCTATTTCATAACTATTTGTTTTATCCCAGTCTTCTATTTAATGTCATCATACCCCCTTCTGCTCAAAGGGTTAAGTAACATTTATTATTTGTATTATTGAACTTATTGTTATAAAAATAACTTACTTACTTTAAAATATAATTAGTTTATTAATTATCAGTTAGAGACCTGGCCATTCCAGTGGTCTTCAAAAGCTATTTCTTAGATTTTTAAGTTGACAGTTGTGATCTGAATGAATGGGTCCCTGGGTCACCCTCTAATTCGTCCAGAGCACTGGCCACACCTATGTGCATATTAGAATCACTTGGAAGGATGATTATTAATTGTCTGTGAGGCAGTCTAATTTTTATGTATTTAAAACTTTTTAAATGAACTTATATGTAATCATTCAGGCACCTATCATTCTAAAGAAGCTATGATTTCAGATGTGTTTCGTTGTGTGATTGCTTGTAAGATTTTATTGGTCCCTCTACAAAGAAAGTTGAATGTTATGCTTTATTGCTCCATTTGAACGTAGTCCTCTTGTCAATAACTTCAATAATTTTTACAGGAAAAGGTTTATGGCTATATAACTATTTATTAATTATATTCTGATATCTCTGTCCCTAAAGGATACTATTTTAATTGTATTTCTGTACTTGAAAAATGTGTTTGTAGTAGTAATATTGAACTTTATTAAACCTCTCACTTTTGGAATACTACTTTCAAGCTCTGTTATCCTTTTGTTGTTGTTGTTGTTTGGTTTTGTTTTGTTTTGTTTTTTGTAAGAAGAGGGGAGGCAGAGAGACAGACTCCCGCATGCACCCCAATGGTAATTCACTCAGCAAGCCCAAAAGAGGGCAATGCTCTGCCCATCTGGGGCGGTTGCAGTGTTGGTCGGCAACTGAGCCATTTTTTTAGTGTCTGAGGTGGAGGCCTTGGAGCCATCCTGAGCACCAAAGACTAACTGCTGGAACCATTCAAGCCATTGCTGCGAGAAGGGAAGAGAGAGAAAGAAAGAGAAGAGAAGGGGGAGGGGTGGAGATGCAGATGGGCGCTTCTCCTGTGTGCCCTGGCCGGGAGTTGAAACCAGGACATCCACACGCTGGGCCAGTGCTCTTCCACTGAACCAACTGGCCAGGGCCTAATTTACATTTTTTTCAATGGGTGGTTTCTAAATTTTATTCAAATTTTTAAAAAATAAAATGTTGCCATTATATGTGCAGATGATGTTTCGTTGAGTTTTACACCTTAAACCTGTATGATTTTTTCAACCAATGTCACCCCAATAAATTCAATTATAAAGGAATGATTAATTATATGAAAAAATCTGCAAAATTATTGTCAACTTTCTTGACTAGCATTTAGATTTATTTTTTATATTTTATCATATTAATGCTCTTTAACTTTGAAAGTTATCATTCCTACAAAAGTAAATATGCAAAATATGGGATTAAAATAAAATGTTAATAACTTCTTTACATCTAATATATTAATGACCACTACAGTAGTTCTCAATGCTTGAAGAACTTTTCAAAGTAGCTTTAAATAGTCAAGATTTTAATGTAGCATTTTAATTTTTTCTCCTAAAACATAACCACACATATAAATATTAAGATAGAATATTCTTATAGATAATACAATGATAATATATGAAATTCTGAGAATAATAGTATTTTGTGTTTCTGAGACATCAAAAATTTCCAGATAGAATAATTAATCAATATAAAAATTTAAAGGCAAATAAAATAACCTGAAAATAATTTTTGCTCTATATATAAAGGACATGAGTACTTTATTTAACCAATACTATCTTATATTTATTAAGTGCATGTTACTGGGTATTATACTAATTGTTAATTCCAGTAATTTCCCTACAATATCTTGATCATATAATATTATGTATCAATTCTTATACGTAAGAAAAGTGAGTTTTTAAAGTGTTTGTAAAAGAAGAATTATGCAACTGATAAGTGACAGAACTGGAGTTTGAACCCACATTTATTGGTTAAGCATTAACCATAAACAGGTATTTATTATGATCTGTATGTCTCTTATGACTTTTTCTACACTTTTGTTATTTTTATTTCACGTACTTCATTCAGATTATATTTTATTTCTCTATATTGATGCACAAACTGGAAGAGTCTGATTTCTCTATTTTCCACAATTTTGACATAAAACTTTGGCTGCTTTCATATTCTTGAATTCCAACCTTTTTTTCTTTTCTTTTTGCCTCCCTAGGACTACGAGATTCTGAAAACCCTATTGGTCTCTCTGTCTCTCAGCTGCTTCCATCTTCCCAGCTTCTTGGCTTCTTGTCCAAACTAAGAGTAGGCCAATGCCTAGAAGGAAAAAGTAATGTGCAAAATTTTTAGCTTTACTCAGTGAGTTATTTTATTCTCTTTTTCTATCTTTGAGGTTCTTCTCTATTTCTTATTCTTTGAAAGCTTGAAGATGTTTTCAAAGCAAAATTTTTTCTTTTAAATCAGACTTTGTTAGTTGCTCTGTTATTGGTTTGGTACAAGCTTTGCCAACTTGGCCAGAAATTAAAGGGTTCTCAATTTTAAATTCATTTTTATATTAAACTTCTTTCTCTTTTAGTTTACTAGCAAGTGAAAACCAACATAATATTTAGTTAATTGAAAGTATTAGCTATCCTTCGCTTATGTGCTATAAAAATAAAGTGTTATCAGGATGCAATGCCATAGTTTGTATTTCTTAACTACATTTTGTTGCTTTTTTCATAGATATATTTTGCAAATGATAAATATTTTACCCAAAAATTGTACATTTTTTAAATTAAAAAAATTTAATTACAGTTGACATACAATATTATGTTAGTGTCAGTTGAACAACAGATTGATTATACATTTATATTACTTATAAATTTATCACTCCAGTAAGTCTAATTCTCATTTGACATCATATGTAGCTATTACAATATATTAACTATAAATTCCCTATGTTGTTTATACATCCTGTGACTTTTTTTTTTAAGTGAGAGGCAGGGAGGCAGAGATACAGACTCCCGCATGCTCTCCGACTGTGATCCACACTAACAGAAAATGCTCTGCCAATCTGGGTGCGTTGCTCCATTGCTTGGCAAATAAGCTATTTTAGTGCCTGAGGCGAGGCTGGCCATGGTGCCATCCTCAGCACCCAGGGCCAACTGCTTGAATGAGCCATCACTGTGGGAGAGAGAGAGAGAGAGAGAGAGAGAGAGAGAGAGAGAGAGAAAGAGAAAAGGGGGAAGGCTGGAAAAGCAGATACTCACTTCTTCTGTGTGCCCTAACTGGGAATCGAACCCAGAACTTCCACATGCCAGGCTGATGCTCTACTGCTTAGTCAATGGATCAGGGCCCTGTGACTGTTTGTTTGTTTTTTAAACTGGCAATTAATAAAACATAATCCTTTCCCCTTTTTCATCCTTCTCCATACTCCTCTCCTATCTGGCAATATCAAAAGTTTCTCTATATCTATGAGTTTGTTTCTGTTTTGTTTGTTTTGTTTTTTAGATTCTACATGTAAGTGAAATCATATGGTATTTGTCTTTCTCTGACTTATTTTACTTAGCATACTACCCTCTGGTCCATCCATGTTGTTGCAAATGGCAAGATTGTTTTCTTTTTTTTTTTTTTTTTTTTTTTTTTTTTTTTTACGTTTTTTCTGAAGCTGGAAACAGGGAGAGACAGTCAGACAGACTCCCGCATGCGCCCGACCGGGATCCACCCGGCACGCCCACCATGGGGCGACGCTCTGCCCACCAGGGGGCGATGCTCTGCCCATCCTGGGCGTCGCCATGTTGCAACCAGAGCCACTCTAGCGCCTGGGGCAGAGGCCACAGAGCCATCCCCAGCGCCCGGGCCATCTTTGCTCCAATGGAGCCTTGGCTGCAGGAGGGGAAGAGAGAGACAGAGAGGAAAGCGCGGCGGAGGGGTGGAGAAGCAAATGGGCGCTTCTCCTATGTGCTCTGGCCGGGAATCGAACCCGGGTCCTCCGCACGCTAGGCCGACGCTCTACCGCTGAGCCAACCGGCCAGGGCTGTTTTCTTTTTTTATATATATATATGGCTAAGTCATTATCCATTTGTATTATGCATCGTATCTTCTGTACCTATTCATCTATTGATGGAAATTTAGGTTGTTTCCATATCTTGGCTATTGTAAATAATCCTACAATGATCAGAGGGGTGCATATATCTCCTCAAATTAGTGTTTTGGATTTTTTCATGTAAATACCCAAAAGTAGGATTCCTGAAACATATAGTAGTTCTATTTTTTACTTTTCTAAGAAACATTATACTGTTCTCCAATGTGGCTAACCAGCTTAAAATCTCAACAGTACAGGAGGGTTCCTATTTTGACACATCCTCACCAACACTTGTTGTCTGTTGATTTACTGATGATAGTCATTCTGACAGGGGTGAGATAATATCTCATTGTGGTTTTAATTTGCATTTCCCTGATGATTAGTGATGTTGAGCATCTTTTCATATGTCTGTTGGCCATCTGTATGTCTCCTTGGAGAAATGTTTATTCAGGTCCTCTGCTCACTTTTTAATCAGATATTTTGTGTGTCTATGTGTATGGTAAGGTCTATAAGTTCTTTACATATTTTGAATATTAACCCCTTATCAGATGTAGCATTAGCAAACAACTTCTCCCATTTAGTAGATTATCTTTTCATTTTTTTGATGGTTCACTTTATTCTGCATAAACTTTTTGGGCCCTGGCCGGGTAGCATGGTTGGTTGGAGCATCATCCTGATATGCCAAGGTTGCAAGTTAGAATCCCTGGTCAGGGTCCATACAAGAAACAACCAGTGAGTTCACAAATAAGTAGAACAACAAATCAAAATTTCTCTCTCTCTTTTTCTCTCTCCTTTCTTCTCTCTCTAAAATTAATGAACAAATTTTTAAAAAACTTTTTAAAAAACTTTAGTTTGATTGTAGCCCCATTTATTTATTTTTCTTTTGTTTCCAAACACTGCACGTAATTAGTGTAACTTACTCTTTCTTTAGTTCACAATCTTTTAAAATGTTTTCATGACTTCTAAATTTATTACCTTTATGTTCATCTATTAAAATTACTTAGTGCAGGAATTATCTTTTCACATCCATAGTAAAGAAAATTACAACGTTTAAATTAGCTTTAGCAAATTTTAATCTGGCATTTCTGCTGGACATTTTTTTTTTTTTTAGAAACATTAATTCTTTTCAAAGTACCAATTTGTTTTAAAAGAAGAGAGAATGAGAATTAAAAGACAAATAAAAAGTAATCGTGTAATATAGAGTAAAGCTGGTAACGGGAACTACATGGCATAAAGTTCCCTGCTGGGATCCCCTGATGAACGCAGACCCCTTCCTTTCGCTTCAGCTACAGCTGCTATTTACAAGATGAAGGATTTAAGATTTCACATTCCCTCAGGCTTTGATTTGGAAGAAACTATCTCAGGAATGAGTTTTGGATGCTGGCTGAGTTGTCACATTATGGTTATATGTAACATTCCTTCAACTTCAATACTTGAAATTTAACATCTGTCTTCTCTACATGAACAGTATAGTACAATTCATTTTGAAAGTCAGTTGCCAATTTACTTGATTTTTTGTTGTTGTTGTTTTTTTCTAGCTTCTAATGTGACTAGTCATGGACTGTTGTTCTGAGGTGGAAGCTACTTTTCAGCTTTTACATGTGGCAAAGCACACACCAGTAACATAGATGGGATTTCAGCTATGATTCAATCTAAAACTACAAGAGTCTTCAGACTACTTGGTTATCACAGATTTATATGATGCTCATATGAAATATGTGAACATGGGGACTCTAATTAATACACATACAAATTTTAAGCCATAGATATGCAGTTAGCTCCAGTGCTTATTATTTCATTATCCAAGTGAAACCCAAGTGCTAAACAAACTTTGAGTATGCAAAGTAGATTGTGTACCTGGGAAGCCACTATAAGACAAAATGATGTAAATCAAATGATACTTTGGCATAGAATTATTGAAGTGGGGCTATGCATAGGATTTGATGGCACCAAGCAGGGAGTGCTAGAAAGAGCAGTCTAAGGGAAGAGGGTTTCTAGGATTATTCCCTATTGATCATATCACTGAAGAGAAAAGATTGGTAAAGTAGGAGAATTTAACCAAAGATAAGAATCTGGTAAAAGCACATTATTAGTAGAACCAGAAGGACTGAGCCAAGAATGAAATAAAAAAAAAAAGAGGAAAAGTAGAAGGGGTCATCCAATATTATGAATATTGAGCATCTGCCAGCACATATGCTGTATAATTAATTGCTCGAGCTGCCTTGTCAGACAGAGGGAAAGAGACTTAAAATAGATGCACAGGGCCACTGAAAGTAAACTCTATTGTCGACCATAATGAGTTCTAACATTCTGTCCTGAATTCAAACTTCCCCAGTATATATACAAAGCTCTTTAGTTTTTCTAAATCCTCATAATTCCACTTCAGCACTCTAGGCATCAAGTAAACTGCACTATTATGTTCATGGGAAATACCTAGTGCATTCTGTTAGATCTAGCTGTATTTTATACTTGTCATTCCTCTTCATCCTCATATGTACAAGTCTCAGACCTCTTTTAAATCTCAATAAAAATCTCACCTCTTCTACCAGCTAGAGTGAGAATTTCATGAAGCCTTCTGTGTATCACATTAGCCAGAAACAATCCATTAGATTCTAGTATTTGTAAGACATTTATTTGTGTCTTCGCACACATTTTTCTAAATTGCCTTACCATTAATAGTATAATATATATGTCACTTCCCTTAACTCATTATAAGTTCTTTAGTAACAGACATCATGGATTATACATTTTTTAGTGTGCTCAGTTTTTATTAAAGTAACTTGAATATAGTAGACTCTAAAAAAATAATTTTCAGTAAATGAACAATTAAATCAAGTAAATATCATATTTTACTGTGTTTTGAAAGTTTATATACATCATACTTTGCATTTCTACAGTTTTCTCCTTTCACATAACATTTTTTAAATGTATCAATTTTTAAAAGAAACCTTAAGGTAAAATGCCATATGATTCTATTCATAGTGGAATCTAAGGAACAATACAAAGAAATGAACAAAAGAGAAACAGACTCATAGATACAGAGAACAGACTGATGTTTGTCAGAGTGAAGGGGGTTTGGTGGACTGGGTGAAAAGGTGAAGAGATTAAGAAATACAAATTGGTAGTTAAAAAGTAGTCATGGGGATATAAAGTACAGCATTGGGAATATAGTCAGCTGTGCCGTAATAACTACATATGGTTCCAGGTGGATACTGGAAATACTGGGGAGAACACTTGGTAAAGTATATGATTATCTAACTATATGCTGTACACCTGAAACTAATACAAAATAATATTGAATGTACACTGTAATTTAAAAATAAAACAAAAAAAGAAAACTAAAATTAATTTAGCAAAATGTTAATATCTGAGTAAATCATGGTGGTACTTCGTATGTTATATTATGATCTATATTTACCTGTTTGGTCCAAATACTTAAGAATAAAATATTGATTCAGATGGTCATCACTAAAATTTTTCTCAAGGGTGCTTGAAGTTTCTTAGTAGACAATAAGAATCATCAGTAGACCACCTGAATCATCAGTAAGTAAATGATATAGTCTCTCTCTAACTGTAAACTTGTCTCTAGTAAGCAAATGGTGACATTAAATATGAAACTGAACTATCAGGTTAGAATTTATTTTTTGAAATGTTGCCATTGCAACTTATTACTATGAAGAAATTTTATCAAATTCTTTTCTTTTTTCAATGAGAATTTTGAAGTTGTTATTTTACTGCTCAGAAATGAAAATGAAAATGACTGCTATGAGTTAAGACTATAAAAGCACTCTAAAAAAAAAAAAAAGATAACCAAGATATAAACCCCACCCTAAAGACATTACTTTCCAGTAGGGAAAATATATATATATATTACAGTACATTGTGATAAACCTTATCCTCAAAACAGCCTCCGAAAGTAAATGCTTTTGTTCTATTTTTTATATAAATAAGAAAATTAAAGCCCAAGGGGACTGCTACTCAATACTCTACAACTAAATTACTAATATTTAGAGGTTTTTGAGCAAGGAATAGATAGCAATTATAAACTTGTCTAATCCAATTAAAATCTACTGGTTTTTAATATTTCTGTTTATTTCATTCATTTCCCTTGCCTTAAAAGCATGGTACAGCCTGACCAAGAAGTGGAACAGTGAATAGAACATTGACCTAGGACACTGAGGACCCAGGTTCAAAAGTCTGAGGTTGCCGTCTTAAGCACGGGCTCACCAGCTTAATTGCAGGGTCTCCAGCTTGAGTATGGGATCATAGACATGACCCTGTGGTCACTGGCTTGAAGCACAAGGTCACTGGATGGAGCCTAAGATCGCTGGCTTGAGCAAGAGGTCATGGGTTCAGCTGGAGCCCCCTGGTCAAGGCACATATAGAAGCAATCAATGAACAACTAAAGTGCTACAACTACTAGTTGATGCTTCTCCTCTCTCTTTCTTCTTGTCTGTCTGTCCCTGTCTCTCTCTCTCTCTCTCTCTCTCTCTCTTTCTTTCTTTCTCCCTCTCTCTCATGCATGCTTAAAAAAAGAAAGAAAGAAAAAAGCTTGATACACATGATGAGGTAGAAATAAATATAGTTTTTATATCACTAATTTACTGTATTGCACAAGTGATTTACTCTATATCTGATCCTATTCAAAATTACAAAAGATCAAATGTGGTATATAAAATACCTATGATTTCCTTTCATGAAGCTACATAATAATACTTTTTAATTTCTGGAATGATGATTCATTTATTTTTGGCTTTCAATGCCAGACAAGAAATTAGAATATATTGGGATAGATGCAGAGAAGTCACATACACTGCTATAAAATAAGCATTCTGATCAAAAAGTCATTCTAAAATAATTGATAGTAATTATTATGGAAATATTAGGATCATTGTTTTGTGAGGCCTTACACTCAAAACAATTCTTTTTACCCTGACACCCAAAAGACCTGCCTGCCAGAAATGAAGTATTTAGGAGAGCTAGTCTTCTCAAAAGACTTGATCTAAATATTTTCTTTTTAATGCCAATTTATTTAATTCCATCTTGGTCTAGGTATTCAAAAATAAGACCAGGCTTTCATTTGGTAATATATTGGTCCTTCTATTTAAACATTGAGATTTTATATGGAACATGCAGACCAAGCAGCATAGTCAATGAAGAGCTCAGAAAGATGCTGCTCATGATGTTTTATTCTAGTGGCATTCTCCCTCACCTGTTCCTCTATCTCCTGTTTCCATCAATCATTATTGTCTTTATATTAGCAGGATTTTTTCATACAAATGCATAAATTCTTTGTTTTAGTTTCTAAATTTTTTCCAGATTTGCCTTCTACGCTATAGATATAACTGAAAGAATTCATGTCTACAATGTCATACATGGCAGATGGAAAAATTAAAAATACTGGTGGTTATTTACTTCTATGACTATGTTCATATGTGTGTTTATTTGTGTATCTTTGTGCAATGTATATGTAAAATAACTTGTTTTTTCTTCATTTGACAAAATATAACATTCAATTGTGTTTCACTCCGTCATTTAACATTTGGGTCTTTTCTTATTGGTATGTTTTAAAATATCTAACCCTTAGGAGGACAGGGCCCAATAAATAGGCTAACCTTTTTATGTAAGTATCTTGCACAGAGTTAACTATAAAATGAGTATTTAACAAAAATGGGATGATGTATCAGAAAACCAGGTGCTAAATTATATTCTTAGATATAAATCTGACTATTGTTATATGCAATGGAAAGAAAAAAAACATTGTGTACTCAAACACTTTCTTGTGCCATTATGAAGTGGTTTTTAACACTGATTTTGATCATTTATCATGTTTAATTCTAAGCAATTCTGTATGGTAATAGGGTCATTAAACATTGAATTTGAAACTTTCAATTACTGACCTTTGACATCTTACATTCTTCTTAGTTCTCAAAATATCAAACAAAAAATTACTTTGCTTAACATGTTTATCATAATAACAATTTGAGAGAGTCAAATGTTCTTGGTAAGGAGTGAGCTAAGCAGAGACAATTAAAGCTGTTACATTTTGAATAGTTTTCTGAAATCATTTTTTAGGGAAATGATCTATATTATTGCTTAAGAATTGCCTTGTTTTTGCCCTTGAAATTTTTCTAAACCTATTGAAAATACAACTGCAGTAGTTTTCACACTTTGACTTGATAGACTAAAAATCAATAATTATATGATTTCTTAATATTTGATCAGATGATCGGCACGGTATTTTGTGTTTGATTGCTTTAAAAAATTTACTAGCATCATTTTATCACAATATTAATGAAAAAAATATGAAATTCCCAGACAACTACTGAACCTTTATTTTCAACAGAATTGACTTCACATCAACTGTGATAGATGCTTTGCAGTATTTGATTGTTAATGACCTGTTTTTTGATAGCAGGCACTTAACATCTTTGCTCAATGCTTTAGGGAAAGCAATTATTAGACAGTAAAATTCACTCACTAGTGATAAATATATGTTTGGAGATCAAAAGGGATCAGGATCGGGTTTTATTCTAATGTTGACTTACCATACATGAATGAACATTTATTGGCAAGATAATGTATGTGATATTTCCAGAATTAACTGAAAATTCTGTCTCTCTTTCTCTTTCTCTCTTTCTCTGCCTATATCTCTTTCTCTTCCCCACCTTTTCTGCATCCCTCACTCACTCCCTACTAATCTATGTGTTTATAGAACCTCAAAAATATTACTAGTATTTGGACTTACCTTCCCCACTTAAAATATATTATTTTCTACCATGATATATTAGTTTTTATTACATAAAAGACCACTTTGAAACTTATTATTTAGCTTAGAATTCTCTGGATCAGAATATTTATCTGAGCTAGTTCTGATGTCTGAGCTCAGCTAGACTTGCTAATGCATCTGCAGGCATAAAAATAAACGGGTTAGGATAGAATCAGAAACCTAGTCAAGTTACATATACTTTCTATTTTCATGTATTTTTTATTGTACCTTAGTATTCTGTCAAACCTTTGAAAATGACTCTTTTTTTTTTAACCATGCTAAGGCCAACAAAGAGAAAAGCTCTATGTCTACACTTGAATAAAAATTGTAAAAGAAAAAAATAAATAAAATAAAAGAAGAAAAAAAGACAGTATACTACTGAGGACTAAGTGAGGTTAAAGAAAGTCTAATTCAAGAGCAACGGGTGGAGTAACTCAGTCCATCTACTTTTTTTCTGTCTAGTGAAAATCCTTCTAGTGGTTAAACATTGATACTTTATGTGTTTATTTTAATGAAGGAAGCAATTCCGTAAAAGGAGTTTTTCATCTAGGATGCTGTATCGATCACTTCATACAATCTATAAATTGTATGCTATAGGAATAAATATAAGGGAATTGGTTTCATCTGCTGGAGATTATCAGGAATATATCTTTCTCATCAATCTCTATAAAACATATGCCTTGTCTTAGTCAGGGCTGCTATAACAAAGCACCATAGGCTGGGTGGCTTTTAAACAACGGAAATTTATTGTACATAGTTCTGGAGGCTGGAAGTCCAAGATCAGTGTGCCAGCATGGTCAAGTTCAGATGAAGATACTCTTCCAGTTTCAAATTGCCATCTTCTTCTTGTATCCTCACAGGGCAGAAATAGAGCACAGAAGCTCCCTGGGGTCCCTTTTATAAGGACAGTAATCCCATTCAGTAGGACTCAACTCTCATGACCAAACCACCTCCCGAACACTGCCTAATACCATCCCATTGGAGGTTAGGATTTCAACACATGAATTTTAGAAGGGACACAAGCATTAAGCCCCATGCAGCCCTCCTAGCTAAAAATAAGAAATGATGATATAGCCTTATCCCTGAATATGCATATTTTACCTAATATTTTAAAACCCAAGTAAGTGAACAAATTAACGATACTAGCTTAGTATAGTAAAGACAATATATTGGGAGAAAAAAGAATGCTTTTAATAAAATAAATAAAATGTAGTTAATTGGTATAATTCAAAATTCACAACCTGACCTCAGACTAGATTGTTATCATCTTCTACTACTTCTCCATACATGCTTTTTAGGGTAATAGAATAAAGTTTTATCTGCTACCTTAGACTATAAGCTCTAGGATTCAACTTTATATGACATTTATTAATATATTAAGCATTTGAAAATTTAAACAAAAGCTAATTTCATAATTATGTGAAGTACCACAGGCCTTTCTTCATAACTATATAGGTTCAATGAATACCTTCTATTTCATCCTAATTTATTTCTTTCCTCACTAATTTTCACTTAGAAAAGTTAAGATGTTCCTTAATAAGTATATAAAAAAATTAAGCAGTTCTTGAGTCTCCTTAGAAAAAGCACAAACCTCACCTAGATTAGAAGCATTTTAATATGAATAGTGAACAACAGCGAGGGTGGCATTTACTGAGGATATTCAGTACATACAGGGCTTATTGTTGGTCATGGACTTCCAAGTGACTGGAGAAAATAAAAGTGGGCATTCCTCTCATTTCCTGCTAGGAGTCTGAGGTTATAAAGTCATTTTTACAACATAAATGTGAAATTACCTTTTTATGGATTAATTTCTGCTGATTGATTTAAGTGGTTATTTGTTCATTCTGCATGTTCTCGCTATATATATTGAAAGTCTCAATACATTTCTCTCGTTATTTAAAGTCCCTCAGTTTAAATTGATAGCAAGAAATGTGAAGGTTCTTTCTTTTGAAATTTTTTAATTTTTATTGATTTTAAAGAGAGAGAAAGAAACATCAAGTTGTTGTTCTACTTATTTATGCATTCATTGGTTGATTCTTATATGTGCCTTGACCAGGGATCAAACCCCCAACCTCGGGATATCTGGATGATGATCTAACCAACTGAGCTACCTGGCCAGGGCCTGAAGGTTCCTCCTAAATAAATATTAGAAATTTATATTTTCATTTCCTTTAAGCCTTCTTGAGGAGATATCATAATGGACTGGTTATTAACTTAGTCTCCACTCCTAATCACCCTGCTCATAATCACTTGATACCTTTGTGAGCTTGGGAAGATTGCTTAACATTGCTGAGTGTTAGTTTTCTTGGCTGCAAAACAGGATCAAGGCTAATTATTGTATATATTTTATTTGTTTAAAATAACAAAATAATACAGGTATAAAGGGCCTTTTTTGGCTAATTGAGCTAGATAGACAAATTAATTCAGATAACTCCTTCATATGCTCCTTTCCTCCATATCTGTTTTCATTATCTTATAAGGGAAAAGTTCTGGTTGCAAAATTGAGGAGGTGGAATTGGGAATGGGTTGAAAGTGCATGGTGGCAATTAGACCTGGGTAAACAAACGGAGTGGGACATGACACCAGCAAAGCTCTTTGAACTGAATTTGTTTTTCTATGATTAGAAGAATAATAGAAAAAAATTGATGTAATTTCTTAGAAACTTGTTTAATCTTTTTTTGGGACAGACAGACAGGAACAGAGAGAGATGAGAAGCATCAATCATTAGTTTTTTGTTGCGACACCTTGGTTGTTCATTGATTGCTTTCTCATATGTACCTTGACCATGGGGCTACAGCAAACTGAGTAACCCCTTGCTCGAGCAGCAACCTTGGGTCCAAACTGGTGAGCTTTGCTCAAATCAGATGAGTCCGTGCTCAAACTGGTAACCTTGGGGTCTCGAACCAGGGCCCTCCACATCCCAGTCCAACGCTCTATCCACTGTGCTACCACCTGGTCAGACGAAACTTATTTAATCTTGAATAGTTTAAACTCTGTAAGTATTTGATGCTGGTGTATAAATGAAACTGGAATAAAAGTAAAGTATTTGGGCAATCATTAATTAATATTTTTATTACATTATTACCTATGAGACTCTATACTACCTGACCATTTTTCAGGACCCAGATAACAAATATAGAAAGTAACTGAGTAAGAGGTCATTTTTCCAAGTCTTGTTCTTATCTCCCAAAACAATGAGTCCAAAGTCCTGGGAACATAGGAAGATTATACTCTTTGTGTGGATTAAAAATTTTATAATGAGAAATCACAACTATGAAATCTCAGCAAGTGAATTTGTGAGCAGAGACATAAGTGGAGCCAGACCAGGAGAAGGATAGAAAGGTAGCTTCCAGATGATGACTTTTGATAAGCACAGAATACTGAGGTCTGAGACACCTGGATTATATACGTAAAGGCCTTAACACAGTGCAGCAAACATTCAAAAACCAATTGCTGTAATTACTGTCATTGGGTCCACTTTCCACTTATTGCAAGAACCAGATACCTGAAGAAGAAAATGAACTCCTGAAACAGCTTTATTCATCTAAAATAGCAGTTTTCTTGGTACAGCAATAGCTTATGACCTTTGAGTTTAAAAGAACGATACAGTATTGTATTTCCAGCTGGTTAATGGCAATAGAGGCAACCATAAATCCTGGGGGATTTTATGTTCAGTGAGAAGTATAGAAGTATGAGCTAAAACATGTTAAAAATACAGGATACCTTTATAACTTTGCTTAATACTCAATATCTCAACATCTTGAAGGACATGTAGGGTTACAATAGGTAGAGAGGCATACGTATTCTAGAAGAAAGTGAAAACATTAGGAAGTCATAGGGTGGGCAAAATGAAAAAGAATTTATAGAAAATGTGAATAGTCCAATTTATCTAGAAACAGGGTTGGCTTTTGTGCATGTTTCAGTTATTTATTGTTGCATAACAAACACCCCAAAACTTAGTGGCTGAAAACAGAGATTTGTTATTTTTTGAGATTCTGTGGTTGACTGGTCAGATTTTCTAATCCACATCATCTTGGATCAATCACCAGATTGCATTCAGGAGAGTCTGGCTGGAGTACCTCTATTCCCCTTGACATGTCATTTCTCTCAATACATGAAGTCTCATCCACCAGGGTTTCTCCATGTGACCTCTCTGCAGCAGAATTGCCTGGACAACTTTTTAGCATGCTGGGTTCTATGAAGGAATATACCTCTACTTGAATCATGGTTGCTAACACACCAAGACCAAAGCAAATCATGTGATCAAGCCCCTTAAGTCAATGTGAGAAATGGGAGGTATGAATTGTAGGTATACTGTTAATGGACAATGTTGGAAGTTCTAAAAGAAAAGATTTAAAGATGGAACCAACTAGAGTCATTTATCTCATCACCACAGAACCTTATGAGACAGAGCTTATGTGTCAACTTTCATTTCAAGCATAAATTCCAGAAAAAGGATGGAAGAGATATTGGGGGAAAAGTAACAATAGATACATCACACAAAGAAAAAATAATTGTAAATTTAAAAGTTGGTAGATATCATCTTTAGCTAAATAACTTGGAGTTGATTGACTTGTAAAGAAAACTATACTCAAAGGAAACTTGGAAAATATTTCTACAAAAAAAAAAAAAAAAAACCCACAACAATTATTCCAGACAAAACTAGCTTCCAAAAGAGAACAAATATGATTAATATAATCAACTTAGGGAGAATTTTCAGAAAAATATCCCTGTTATATTGGGGATTCCCAATGAAATGCATCTCCATGCTATACACCTTGTATCCTCTCTCCCACATTGCATCTCTCCCTGGCTGTGTAACTTCCTTTTGTCGAGACATCAGCAAACAGAGGCTACCAGAGGCTTTACAATGGTAATCTAATGAAGTGTATCCACATTGGGAGCTTTTATTAGCATCCTGCTGCCTGATAAAGAACTTGGATTATAAGTATCAAAGAATAAGAGAACATATGTAGAAAACCCTGGAAATGCTAGTGGACACCTTGCAAATTTCCATCCCAGCTGAGCTGCCTGCTGAATACACTCACATGAAGGGTCTCAGCTAATGTCATAAGTTGAGAAAAACAGTTCCCAACAAATTCTAAACAAATTACTGAATTTTGAGTAAATAGATACTTGTCCTTATTAACCACTAAATTTCTGGATGACTTGTTATATAGCAACAAAGAAGTAAAAAAAAAAAATAGATGACTGTGGAAAAAAAGACCAGAAATGTATGTAATTCCATATATGTAAAACATTCATGAGATGGGCTTACAGGAAAAAGAAAGAAAAGCAACTTATTTATCCAGGAAAAAAGCACTGAAATGCTCACCACCCTTTCTTAGTATGGCAATTTGGTGGGGGTGGTATCTTCCTGACCCTCTATTCCACAAATAAAGCAAATTTTTCTTGTAAATATGTCTTTCCCACTGATAACTGAACCTTAAAAGGGAACTCTTTTCTCCCTAAATATTTGTTATAAGTTTTATTTTTTTAGCTCTTATGTTTATGATTCATTTTTTTATAATCTTGGTATATATAGTATAAAATAAGCACTGAGGTTTATTCTTTTGCATATAAATATCTAATTGACCCAACACCATATGTTGGAATTCCTCAACTAATTAACTGGGAACTCTTCAGAAATCTTTGGTAATGTATGTGTGGATCTGTTATGGAATATATTGTGCTTCATTAATCTGTTTATCTTCATACTAATATAACACTATCTTAATTGCTATATAATTATAGTATTTCTTAAAATTAGATAAGTTCTTTTTCAAATTTTATTTAATTCTTTTTTTTTTTTTACAGGGACAGAGAGAGTCAGAGAGAGGGATAGATAGGGACAGACAGACAGGAACGGAGAGAGATAAGAAGCATCAATCATTAGTTTTTCGTTGCGACACCTTAGTTGTTCATTGATTGCTTTCTCATATGTGCCTTGATCAGGGGGCTACAGCAGACCAAGTAACCCCTTGCTGGAGCCAGTGACCTTGGGTCCAAGCTGGTGAGCTTTGCTCAAACTAGATAAGCTCGTGCTCAAGCTGGCAACAGGGTCTCAAACCTGGGTCCTCCACATCCCAGTTTGACGCTCTATCCACTGCACCACCGCTGGGTCAGTCTAAATTTTATTTAATTCTTTCTTCAAATTTGCCATGGTTATCCAGGTTTTTCCTATTTTCATATTTTAGAATTAGCTTATCACTTTTTATAAAAATCTTAAAAGAATTTTGATTAGGATTGCATTAATTTTTTAGATCACTTTGAATCAAATTTATATCTGCACTATATTGTCTTCTGACCCTTGTTTATGCATTTTCTTTATTTATGGATATATAGTTTAATTTGTTACAGCAATATTTTACAATTTTTAAGCATATAGTATTAAGCATATATTGTTAAATTTATCCCCAATTATTTTATGTTTTATATAATTGAGACTGCTATTCCTTTTTTTCTTTTTATTAAATTTATTGTGGTGATTTTGGTTAATTAGATTATATAGGATCAAGTGTACATTTCTCTATACATGATTTGCAATCGCATTGTCTGCCCACCCCCTAAAGTGAAATATTCTGCCACCATATATTTGACTCCCTTTTACTCTTTCAATATGCATATTTTCTAATGTTATATATTACACTTCACTAATCCTGCCTAAATCAGTTATCAAAAATTTTCTTGTAGAGATTTTTATCTCTAGACTTTTCATTAGATTCTATTTTCTTGTGAATATCTTTAGCTTACTGTCTATGTTTGCAACTTATTCTCTAATTTCTTGAGCATATTAATCATAATGATTTAAAAAAAATTTTAGCTAACACGAATGTATGATTCACATTTATAACTGTTCCAATTGTTTGTTTTCTCTCTAGGTTTTCAATAATATAGCTACTTTTTTTTAACAAGAATAACTTTTTTTTCAGTTGAATTACAAACTTTGTGTATAAATCATTCTAGAAGCTCTAGAGAAGGTGTTATAAATATTTTTGGTTTTGTAGGCCACATATAGTCTCTGTTGCACATTTTTTATCTTTATCTTTCTTTTTGGTAACAAACTTTTTTAAATGAAATACATTTTAGCTTGTTGGCTGCAAAAAATAAATAAAAACAAAAAACGCTACAGCAAATTTGTCTCAGCGGTAATACCTTGCCAAGCCCATGGTGATTGGCAGTATATTAGTAATCACTTCAGTGCTGTGAGGTCTTGAAAGGCTGGTCTAGACTTAGGAGATAGAAACTAACTGTGAACTCAGAAGTAGGATGTCAATGGTACAGGTGTACACATCCTCCCGAGAGCAGAATTAAAGTGCAGGCGGGAAATAAGGTGGCAATTAAGTAGTCAACTGTTGTGAAATTTAGAACTTTTTTAAAGAAGATAGTCTAGGGGGAGGTCAAAGTTAGGTTTGAACAAGATAGAAATCAGGTGGGATATTTTTAATTACCTAAATAAATATATCTGAAAAATATACAGCACTAGCCAGTTGGCTCAGTGAATAGAGCATCAGCTCAGCGTATGAAGGTCCCAGTTTGATCTCTAGTCAGGGGATACATGAAAAGCAACATCTGCTTCTCTTCCCCTTCCTCTCCCCCTTCTCTCCTTCTTCTCCTCTGGCAGCCAGTGGCTCGATTGGTTTGATCATGGCCCTGGGCACTGAGGATAGCCTGGTCGATCGGAGCATCAGCCCCAGATGGAGTTGTAGGGTGGATCCCAGTTGGAGCACATTCAGGAATCTGTCCCACTATCTCCCCTCCTCTCGCCTAAGGGTGGGGGGAGGACTTTAATACTGGGCCAGCAAAGTGTATTTTGTAAACAGATTTTCAAATCAGATACTAGTAATTTGAAGTAATGTGCTTGAGACTCACTTGTGAATATCTGGTATAGTTCCAGAATACTTCTGAGAAAATATCACCTCTTTTGTCATGGGTCAGTACAAAGTCAACCAAATAATATGTATTTTTTAAATGACTAAGTATATACTTACATAGCCAACTAAATATTCAAAGTCATATTTAATAGTAAGAAAGTAACAAAATTATTAAATTCCATAATTACCCATTATGTAATACACAGCTGTCACTTCAGTAGATTAAATAATCAATTTATCAACCATGGTTCTTCAGCCACCATCTGTAACAGCTTAAATAGATACTTTTAAACCTAATCTTGAATATATATATATAACTCTACCTTTCTCATGTAGAAGTTGTTATTAAAATTTAGCTATTATTGGTAAATCATTTTGGTGTTGAATACTGTTGTAAAATGTTCTTTTATTGCCTTGCTCTAGAGTTTTATCTTCTGTTATAGGGGATTGAACCTTCCTTTTCTGTTCAGCAGGTAGAGGGCACTGATCTCCTTAACATAAGTGGGGACAGTTCAGGGTTGGAGTGGGCAGAGGCCTGATAAATGTTCTGTCTCTGTTGTCACATGGCCCTCCAGCATTTTAAATTAAGAACATGGTATAATCTGCAGAATTCTCCCTCTAGTGTGTCCTAAATTTAATCATCGTCTTGTCAGAATTCCAACATTTCCACTCTACTTTTCAGGGGCTTTCTGCTCAGATCTGTAGTCTCTTCCCTCACACATCCCCAGTATTTGGGAACTGTCCGGAGGAGGAAACTGTCCCTGTGCTCAAAGCCTCCTAAGAGTCTGCTGTCCACCTCCTGCCCTCCACCCCACAGTGGCCTTCCCCAGGGATTCCCATCAAGCTTTGATCTAGATATTGTGTTCTGCCCATGCCCGGAATTGGCATGCACCCCTAAAATAAACTGGCAACAGCCAGCTCACATCTCTAGGTTAATTTCCTCTTTGTCATTTTAGCCTTTCTATTTCTCAGCGTTTCTGCAATTCTCTATCTCCTTCACCCAGATGATTTCTGTATTTCATTTAGCTTCCCTAATTTTTCCAGGAAGGAGTGCTTCCCTATCTCCCTGGAAGCAGAGCTCTTCCAGATGCTTCATACTTAGGAAAAAAAAAAGGTCAGTTTAGTCTTCCACAGACTGACCTCAACGTATATTCCAACATGTCACCTACAATTGTGAGTGTACATGAATGATTCCGTCCTAACTTGCTGAATGCTCCAAATGTTTTCTCAACATGCCTAACTGAAATTCCTTAATCTAACCTCTCTGGATCTCTGCTGTGGAAGTAGATCTCTTACCTCTGTATGTTCCTTGACCTTACAGACCAAGTCTTGCTTATTTCAGGATTCCTTTATGTCTTATAGCTCAGTGCTTTATACAGAGCAGGAACCCAATAAATATTTGATGATCTTAAGAGACTATTCTTTATTTGGCATTTGTACACCTTTACCTTTGCCCCTTTTTTCTATGACCTCCTAATCTATGGAAGTCCAGTGCCAGATAAATCTTTTAGTAGCTAGTTTTGTTTTGTTTTATTTTTCCTATTGACAACATCACATTTTGAGCTTACTGACCTTCTCACTGGGGAAAAAAAATTTTGTTGCATCCACAAAAACACTTGTTCTTACCTAATTCGAGTGTGCTGATCTCAAATCTGACATTAGTTTTTCTCGATAAGCTAC
Source organism: Saccopteryx leptura (assembly GCF_036850995.1). Lineage (NCBI taxonomy): Eukaryota > Metazoa > Chordata > Mammalia > Chiroptera > Emballonuridae > Saccopteryx > Saccopteryx leptura. The sequence goes on from NC_089509.1 coordinate 52,992,489, forward strand.
AGTTTTTTTTCAATTCAAGATTTTAGGTTTTCATCTTATTGTAAAATTTTCAACATTTAGTTTAACATAATGAAGTAGAATGTCTTCTTGGGCATCATCTTTGTGAAAATATAATAATTTATATAATGAAGTAAATACACTAATACACTAAAAGATATGATTGCATCAGAATTTGTCTACAATTTTGAAATAGAACATATTAAAATACTTATTCATAAAATTTGTGCAAAACTTATTTAAATTCTATTCAGGCAAAAATTTGCATTTGTAGCTCTTGCATTTGTGTACTTGTTGAGAACAATCTTATTTGATACTCCAGCAGTAGTCTGTTCATCACTAACCGCTCCAAGATTTTCGGGAAACTTATCAAGGTGACTGTTCAGGAAGTGAATCTTAATGCCCATGTTACATCCTTTGAACCAGAAGTTCATAGTTTTCTGCTTTTTTGTTGCCAAGAAAGTTCTTTGTAACTGCCACAAAAGACTGCCATGCTGCTTTCTCCTCCTTATTCATCTTCCTGGAAAATTCTTCATCACTTATGAGGGTTGGAATTTGAGGTCCATCGAATACACCTGCTTTTATCTTCTTGAAAGACAAGGTAGGAAAAGCAGAAATAATATGTTGAAAGCATTTACTTTCTCTATTCAAAGCCTGAACAAACTGCTTAATTAAGCCAAATTTGATGTGAAGTGGGGGAAAAAATGATCCTCTCTCAGTTAACTACAGATACATTCACAATATTTTGCATCCCTACTTCCAGAGTTTCACGTTTCGGCCACTCCTTCTGTGCCCAGTGTTTCTCCCGAGCTCGGTTGTCCCACAAACACAGAAAGCAAGGATACTTCATGAAATCTCTCTGTTGTTCTAGCAGGAAATTTACCATTTTAAGATCTACACAAATAATCCAGTATGCTCATCATACTTCAGAAAGTTGAGGACAATTTTTACGTCATTATAATCTTCTCGCAGATGAGTTGAATAACCAAGTGGAACTGATGTATAAACGTTACCATTGTATAGGAGAACACATTTCAGACTCCATTTAGAGCTGTCAAGAAATAGCCACCATTCTGTTGGACTGTAAGTGGTAACACCTAGCTGGCTGAGAAGACTACTGATATCATGACAGTAAACAAAGTGTTTGTCTTCAGAAAAAAAATCCACAAAAATTTGTTCACGCTTCCTGAAATGGGACACTTTAGCTGACCAGTGAAGTACATTCTTTTCTTGAAGCTTGTAGGCTAATAACTCAGCTGCTTTCTTTGATAGGCCCAAATCTCTTACTATGTCATTCAATTCGGGTTGGCTAACCTGCTGAGGGGTTAATGACTGGTTGGCATCAGAAGAAGACCCTTCAGATTATACAACCATTTCCTCATGCATCTTATCAAAATACACTTGATCACCATGTTCACTTTCTTCGTTCTTAGAAGAAATAAAACTATTGAAAACTGGAACTGGGAGTGTCTCAGAGTGTGGGATAGGTCATATTGCTGAAGGAATATTAGGATATGCGATCATATGCCGTTTTTTCTTGCCGATGCCCTTTGTATGGATCAGACAGAAATAATAGTCACTGCTGTGGCCCTTAGGTTCATGCCAAACCATGGGAATACCAAAAGGCATTCCTTTGCGTTTTCCTTTTGTCCAGTCATGAAGCATTTCCTCACAATTATGACACACAATATGAGGAGCCCAATTTTTGTCTTGATCGCCAAGAGGAACTTGAAAATAGACAATATATGCACATGTCACAAATGATGAAATATTGCACTTTGACATTGAAGTGTATAACAGCCAGATATATAATAGAAGGTGTCAGGACTATTCTTACATTCACACCTACTCGAAGAAGCCATGATTCAATCTTAAAACAAAATAAGAGGGTGTTTTTTTATCAGATAGTAATTTTTTACATTTAAAAACAACTACAATTATGTAAAAGTGATGTTTGTAAAACATTAATTGCCTTGTGGTTATGTTCAATCCAAGAGTTATTGCCCTTTAACTCCAATTTAAAAACCAATGCATGTCATTAACTATAACAAAAAGAAATTAAAATTGTATAAAAACTAGAGCATACACCAAAAAAATGGATTTCAGATTTGGAATCAGCGATGCAGAAATATATAGAAACAGTTCTAAAACCTCATGCAACAGAAAATGAAAAAAAAATTGTTCCCCAGTGTTATCTATGTAGAACTAAATAAACAAAAAATGCAATGTCTAAATGAATTTAAGTAACTGAGCAGGCTAGTGAAATCAAAATCTTTATCTTTGACAGGTTCTGAGTTTAATGACCGAATATACTTTAGTATTTAAATTTAGATACATTGTTCTTTAAAATGTTCATAAGACAGCCCCCCCCATGGCTATTTCTTATCATTCAATAAAAATAGACTTTCTTTTTTTGTTTTGTTTTGTTTTGTTTTGTTTTTACAGAGACAGAAAGAGAGTTAGAGAGAAGGATAGATAGGGACAGACAGGAACAAAGAGAGATGAGAAACATCAATCATCAGTTTTTTGTTGCGACACCTTAGTTGTTCATTGATTGCTTTCTCATATGTGCTTTGACCGGGGGGCTACAGCAGACCAAGTAACCCCTTGCTGGAGCCAGCAACCTTGGGTCCAAGCTGGTGAGCTTTGCTGAAACCAGATGAGCCCATGCTCAAGCTGGCGACCTTGGGGTCTCGAACCTGGGTTCTCTGCATCCCAGTCTAATGCTCTATCCACTGCACCACCGCCTGGATAAGATAGACTTTCTTATTATCATTTATATCTCTTCTTTCTTTTTATGAATGTTCATTATAGGGAAATGCAATCAGTGTGTCTGCTGGTGGAAGCGCTGCCAATTAGGACTTTTAAAGACTTAAGTTGGAGAAATCTAAGTGTACAGAAAGTTTTTTCTTTTTATCTATGCCATGATTTTGGCATTTTATTTTAAAGAACAAGTTTATCTTGATGCCCTTTTGTAAAATTAATTTAGAAGGAAAAGAATCTTAAATAAATGACGATATGCAATAGCAACAGCTATTGCTTCTTAGAAGTTTCTTATGTTTGCATCACATTTAAATTTTAAATGAGATTACATCTCATTTAAAATTTACAGCAACATCATGAAGTGGGTACCCTTTATCACCCTCATTTTATAACAGAGGTTTGAAAAAAGTAATTAGTTTGCTTAACATCAAACATCTAGCAAGTGCCAGAATGAGGATTTTGCCAACTTTTGTCTGAATTCTAAAGCCTATGCACTTAACATTATGAGTTATTAACTTTCTACCAGGGCATGGAAAGTTGCCAGTGGTGATATTTTAGGGAAGGAGTCAGATTAAAATAATAGATCATGAACATATGTGATTTCAAATGTTGACCTGGATTAGATTAACAGAATATAAATTAATTTTGACTATTGACTGATGTGAATGGCAACATTTTTACCTACAAAAGTTTATGAAGTAATAGAATTGAAGCATTTTTCTCATACTATCTCCATCAAAAAATGTCCATTATTAAGAGTAGCATGTCACAAATGTAAGAATTCCAAGAAATCTCAGGTATTGGTATTGCTGTCCCAACATATCTGAGTAAGCCTGCCTGGAGAACTGGAGAGGACTATTTTTAGTGTCTATTTTACTTAGGAACCAAAATGTTTCCTTTTTTTAAATTTTTTAAAAAATTTTTTATTTATTCATTTTATAGAGGAGAGGGAGAGACAGAGAGAGAGAGAGAGAGAGAGAGAGAGAGAGAGAGAGAGGAGAGAGAGAGAGAGAAGGAAAGGAGGAGCTGGAAGCATCAACTCCCATATGTGCCTTGACCAGGCAAGCCCAGGGTTTCAAACCGGCGACCTCAGCATTTCCAGGTCGACACTTTATCCACTGCACCACCACAGGTCAGGCTCCAAAATGTTTCTGGGAGCAAACTTCTAAGAAAGTTTTGGCTCATGTTAAAGACATCATTTTTTGAAGGAAGAGGGATTCTGTATATAGGGTGGCATCTGTCACCTAGATTCAGCTCCTGGCCCATTTCTTGAACTAGTCTTAAGTGTAAGAAAAAAAGAAATAAAATAGCAATTAAACTGTGTAAGGCAGCACAACAAAAACATGAGAAATAAAAATGGGGAAAGGGTTATTAACCCCATTTCCACTGGAAGCCGGTAGGCCTTTCTGTAGGGCAGCTCCTGAGAATGAGTCACATTGCTGGTGATAGGTGTATCAGATAGGTGGGCATCACCTGTGAGAAATGGATGCATCAGCCGTTCTCAGTGGGCATAGGCACACAGGTGGAGAATCAAGAGCCTCATTGCAGAGCTCATCCAGCCACTATCAACACCACAGCTGGTGAGAAACTTAGCTTATATGTATGCAACACAATTATACTCAGAAATAATTGCCCTGGCCAGTTGGCTCAGTGATAGAGCGTCGGCCTAGCGTGCGGAGGACCCAGGTTCGATTCCCGGCCAGGGCACACAGGAGAAGCGCCCATTTGCTTCTCCACCCCTCCGCCGCGCCTTCCTCTCTGTCTCTCTCTTCCCCTCCCGCAGCCAAGGCTCCACTGGAGCAAAGATGGCCCGGGTGCTGGTGATGGCTCTTTGGCCTCTGCCTCAGGCACTAGAGTGGCTCTGGTCGCAACATGGCGAAGCCCAGGATGGGCAGAGCATCGCCCCCTGGTGGGCAGAGCGTCGCCTCATGGTGGGTGTGCCGGGGGGGATCCCGGTCGGGCCCATGCGGGAGTCTGTCTGACTGTCTCTCCCTGTTTCCAGCTTAAAAAAAAAAAAAAAAAAAAAGAAATAATTAACAGGAACTTAGCAGTGAACTAGTATATGCCATGCATAGAACACAGAGTTTAAAATAATGGTCTCTTAATAAAACAACACAATGGGGTAAATATTTTAAAAATATATAATATGTGAATATATAAAATATATAAATATATATATAGATCTATATATGTGTACATAGGTATATGTGAGTATATGTGTAGTGTGAGTCTCTTCATGTCTGTGAATACATGCTTATACATACATACATGCATATTATCCTGTTTATAAAAACTAACATTTACCTGTCAGAAGAATATTTTATGTATGGATTATTTTGTGAGAAATATATAGAGAAAACAGTGATTTTTGGTAATAAATGGTTTGCATACTACAGGGGAAAACTTATAGTAATTAAATTAGTAAATATGTAATCCCTGACTAGATTACTTCTTCCTTACTTCCTACCTGGAGAACTACTCTTCTTCTGATAATATGGTAGCATTCACTATTCAGAATAGATCAAATCCCACTGCTATGAGATCCTCTGGTATGCTGATTTTCTTTGTCATAGAACTGATTCCACTTGTTTAATATGATGATACCTATATCATATTCTTTAGTATATAGACTAATTATATATACTCTATATTCCAACCCAAGTAGAGTGTCAGGTACCCAATAAATATTTTATTTGAACTATATGTTCTCTTTACTAAAAATCTTTCCTCAAAGGAATATTTAACACTAATACTTATGAGTTATACACTAATCTGGTTTATTACTAGGTAATTATTCAATCAGTAATTACATTGTGAATATCAATGCTTATATAACAACACTATCCTCATGTTAAAATTTTCTATTTTACAAAGCATTTAGGAAATGTCTGAGTGGCCAAGAGCACCCTTCTTAACCTCCTAAGTCAAATCACATAGAAGCCTACATACTCTGCATAAATTATAGACGGCACATTTTATAGTGTAATTTTAAGTATGAATTCCTTGAAACATTATGCATTTACCAGTTTAATCTTATTCTATTGTTTAATTAAAAAAAAGTTCAAACAACCATGATTCACTCAATAGCCAAAATAATGATTTTGAAGATGAATTGATGTTCATCACATCAATTTATTTGTAACACTTTTCAAATGATTATTAATTGACCCTCATAGGTTTGTTATTATTTTTAAAGTGGTTCTTTATTCCTTAATAATATTTAATTAAAGAAGAAATCTTTTTTTAAAAATGTGAGCATATTCCCTTATAAATAACAAATATTTATTTCATCTTTTATTAAATAGTGAAGACACTAATAAATTTAAAAATTTTTATCGATGAGAGATCCTTGTTTCTGTTTTGTAAAATCTTAGTAAGTCCAATAAGCTACTGTATTCTTTCAACTTACTTTACTAAATCTGTCACTAATTTTATTTCAGTCTTTGTCTTAAGCTTTCAAGTCCTGGCAACCACATATCATTGTCATCACATTCATTATTCAGTACCTCAATTAGATTCAATTATTCTTTTGTAGTAAATGTCCACCTGTCTAAACCTACTGGTAAAATTTGAGGCTTGAGTAAAGAGCAAATGGATAAATTAAATTTAGAAAAGAGTTTCCTTGAATGTATCAGTCAAAAGCCCTCTATTTTCATAAATAGGGAATACTTGGATGTTTACATGGTCCTAATTAGAGGGACCAGTCTTCCATTTTGCATTGCTGAAATTAATAATGCCTATTATGTTAAACAGGAAAAAACATAGATGTCTAGACAGTAAACAACTTGAATTTGAACTTCACCTTTGAATGTCAAAACAGATTTAAGATTTTAATGGTATAGTTCAGCTTAGAATCTTTAAAACCTTTTCTTCACTTGACACTTTCATTTGGCTGTTTAATTAAAAGCTTTGTTCTCCCTGAAAGTCAGCATGCTTTAAGGGAAAAAACGATAGGACTAGGCATAAAAAGTCCTAGTTTGTAGTACTACACTTTCACCATTTAATTAAAAGAGTGATCTCAGACATTTAATTGTAAGACATGAAAAATCATCAACTGTAAAATGAGGATTGGATGAATTATCTTCATATTTACTCCCAACTTTAACATCTACAATTTGTTTGTGTGTGTGTGTTTACTCAATCTAAATCTTATTAATCATTTTTTTGTGTCCCAAGCCCCTAGAACACTCTTTGGTCCCTAATGGTACTATACCTTAGTTTGTTTGCTTTTTTCTAAAAGAGAAGGAACAAAAGGCAGAAAAGAAATGGGGGGAAAGGGGATGATAGGATGGGATAAACCTGAAGGGAAGGGGGGAGGGCGCAATGGGGAGGGGGGTAAGGGAGATGTTGAGGGGAATATGGGTGAGGGGAGATGTATTCGAGGAGACACTAGAATCTATGTAAACACAATAAATTAAAATCAATTAAAAAAAGAAAAGTGGGAAAGAAAGGAGGGAGGAAATATGGAAAGAAGAGACAGAAAAGGGGAGAAAGGAAGAAGCGTTTAGAAATAATGGTATACAAAACACTATTGTCTTGTTAGTAAACTTTTCAACTTGGACACACAAGATCAAAGAAAGATTTGGGGACTTATTTACTTTTACAATCTAGCCCGTTTACCCCACACCTGGAACAACAATTCAATCATGTGGAGGCTCATTGTTTCTAAAAGTTTCACAGTTGCTGCTCTATCTAAATATTGTCATTATTTCTTAGCAATAGCCAATTTTATTAGATTGTTAAAGGCTTTGCTTCTTGTATCTCTGGCTTTTATTTTCTCTGTTTATTTTTTAAACACTGTCATTTACATCTAGGACCAGTGTTTTAAGAGAGATTTATGTATAGTCTTGCTTCTTTTAGTAAGACTTGTCTTTTAAGAAGGTCTTTACTTGAATATTTACTTTGTCAATCCAGCAGAAGAAGCAGTTCTTTAGTGGAGTTCTCCTTCAAGGGCAGATCGGTTCCTATATTGCAACCTCTACAATATGAAGAGGGTATCGTGATAGTGGACCACAGAGGTTTACTGATTGTGATAGAAAAAGGCAGCTCACTTCTCTAGCTTCTATTTTTCTGAAATGTAAATGATCTAAAATTATTAGCAATTCAAATGATAGGTGAAAATTACAGTAACACTTCCAAAGAAATTTAGAAGAATTTACATGGCATCCAGGCAATTTCTGCCCTAGAGTATACTTAATCTTTTATTTTAATACTGACACCTAGAACAGAAAATCTTTCATTTACTGTTGAAGTTAAAATAACATAAAAGAGGGAAGGGAGTAAGCTGTTATAAAATACACAATGAATGTTCAGAAAACTCTGTCTGCTATATGCAAGAGAAAACCCATAGAAACGTCAAAAATGAACTTACAAAATGAATCAAGAAATAAAAGAAAGCTAATAAACAGGAAAACAAATGCAGACTGGAGAGGATAGAGATTTTATTAAAGAAAAACAAGGACAGTATCTTCTTTCATTTTATTTTATAAGCTTTATTTTTATTTATTTATTTGTTTGTTTATTTGTTTGTTTTTAATTCAGTGAGAGGAGGGAAGGCAGAGACAGACTCCCACATGGTCCCCACCCCAGATCCACCCAGCAAGCCCACTAAGGGGCGATACTCTGCCCATCTGCCATTTTGCTTCTGAGCTCTTCTTAGCACCTGAGATGGAGGCATAGATCCATCCTCAGCATCCCAGGCCAACTCACTCCAATCAAGCCATGGCTACAGGAAAGGGAGAGAGAGAGAGAGAAAGAAGTAAGAGGGGGAGGGGTGTTTAAGGATAATAAAAAACAATGACTTATCCTGTGTGCACTGACTGGGGATCGAACCCACGACATCCACATGCCGGGCTAAAGCTCTACCACTGAGCCAACCACCCAGGGCAGTTTATAAGCTTTAGAAATATTTATTTTTTAGCTTTTTAAACATTACTTTGTTAGACTTCAAGTTGAGCGTGCTCAGTGAACTGATTAAAAATTCAAATTGTGAAAATTGTTTTTAAAATGGAAGATTCTCTGTGTTCATAAATATTGAATGTATATTCATTTTGCAAGAAAGAGGAGTTCTAAGAAAATATTTTTCTATTTTAAATTAACAGATTCTATATTTAGTTTTTGCTTTGTTTTATTCAATTATTTTGGGGAAAATAAAAACAATTACTCAATAGAAGAAAAATGAATATGAATGATGTAAGTAGGTAAGGGGCATTTTTGTTTGCTTTGTTTGTTTTTTCTAAGTGAGAGGAAGGGAGATAGTGAGAGAGACTCCCGCACGTACCTCAACCAGGATCCACCTAGCAACCCCTATCTTGGGCCGATGCTTGAAGCAATCAAGTTATTTTTTAATGCCTGAGGCTGATGCATCAGACCAACCAAGCTATTCTCAGTGGTGGGGGCCAACACTCACACCAATGGAGCCACTAGCTTTAGGAAGGAAAGAGGGAGAGATGAAGGCATAATGAGGTAGATAGAAGCAGATGGTCACTTCTCCCGTGTGCCCTGACCATGGATCAAAACTAGGACATCCATATGTTGGGCCGATGCTCTATCCACTGAGCTAACTGGCCAGGGCTGTGTAGGTAGGTAAGCTTTGATAGTTTACATTACAAATAGGCAACATAGTCATTTTATTTTTTTTTATTTTTTTTTTTTTAATATATAATTTTATTTTTTTAATGGGGTGACATCAATAAATCAGGATACATATATTCAAAGATAACAAGTCCAGGTTATCTTGTCGTTCAATTATGTTGCATACCCACCACCCAAAGTCAGATTGTCCTCTGTCACCTTCTATCTTGTTTTCTTTGTGCCCCTCCCCACCCCCTATCCCTCTCCCATTCCCCCCTCCCCCCCGTAACCACCACACTCTTATAAATGTCTCTTAGTTTCACTATTATGTCCCACCTACGTATGGAATAATACAGTTCCTGGTTTTTTCTGATTTACTTATTTCGCTTCGTATCATGTTATCAAGATCCCACCATTTTGCTGTAAATGTTCCGATGTCATCATTTCTTATGGCTGAGTAGTATTCCATAGTGTATATGTGCCACATCTTCTTTATCCAGTCATCTATTGATGGGCTTTTTGGTTGTTTCCATGTCCTGGCCACTGTGAACAATGCTGCAATAAACATGGGGCTGCATGTGTCTTTACGTATCAATGTTTCTGAGTTTTGGGGATATATACCCAGTAGAGGGATTGCTGGGTCATAAGGTAGTTCTATTTTCAGTTTTTTGAGGAACCACCATACTTTCTTCCATAATGGTTGTACTACTTTACATTCCCACCAACAGTGTATGAGGGTTCCTTTTTCTCCACAGCCTCTCCAACATTTGCTGTTACCTGACTTGCTAATAACAGCTAATCGAACAGGTGTGAGGTGGTATCTCATTGCCGTTTTGATTTGCATTTCTCTAATAGCTAAAGAAGATGAGCATCTTCTCATATATCTGTTGGCCATTTGTATTTCTTCCTGGGAGAAGTGTCTATTCATATCCTCTTCCCATTTTTTTATTGGATTGTTTGTTTGTTTGTTGTTGAGTTTTATGAGTTCTTTGTATATTTTGGATATTAGGCCCTTATCTGAGCTGTCGTTTGAAAAAATCATTTCCCATTTAGTTGGCTTTCTGTTTATTTTGTTATCAGTTTCTCTTGCTGAGCAAAAACTTCTTAGTCTGATGTAGTCCCATTCATTAATTTTTGCCTTCACTTCTCTTGCCATTGGAGTCAAATTCATAAAATGCTCTTTAAAACCCAGGTCCCTGAGTTGAGTACCTATGTCTTCTTCTATGTACTTAATTGTTTCAGGTCTTATGTTTAGATCTTTGATCCATTTTGAGTTAATTTTTGTACAGGGGGAGAGACTGCAGTCCAGTTTCATTCTTTTGCATGTGGCTTTCCAGTTTTCCCAGCACCATTTATTGAAGAGGCTTTCTTTTCTCCATTGTGTGTTGTTGGCCCCTTTATCAAAAATTATTTGACTATATATATGTGGTTTTATTTCTGGACTTTCTATTCTGTTCCATTGGTCTGAATGTCTATTTTTCTGCCAATACCATGCTGTTTTGATTGTCGTGGCCCTATAATAGAGTTTGAAGTCAGGTATTGAAATGCCCCCAGCTTCATTCTTTTTCTTTAGGATTGCTTTGGCTATTCGGGGTTTTTTATAGTTCCATATAAATCTGATGATTTTTTGCTCTATTTCTTTAAAAAATGTCATTGGAAGTTTGATGGGAATTGCATTAAATTTGTATATTGCTTTGGGTAATATAGCCATCTTGATTATATTTATTCTTCCTAGCCAAGAACAAGGTATATTCTTCCATCTCATTATATCTTTTTCGATTTCCCTTAACAATGGTTTATAGTTTTCATTATATAAGTCCTTTACATTCTTTGTTATGTTTATTCCTAAGTATTTTATTTTTTTTGTTGCAACCGTGAAGGGGATTATTCTTTTGAGTTCCTTCTCAGTTGTTTCATTGTTGGCATATAGAAAGGCTATTGACTTCTGTATGTTAATTTTGTATCCTGCGACCTTACTGTATTGGCTTATTGTTTCTAGTAGTCTTTTTGTGGATTCTTTGGGGTTTTCGATGTATAGGATCATATCATCTGCAAAAAGTGATACCTTTACTTCTTCTTTTCCGATATGGATGCCTTTTATTTCTTTGTCTTGTCTGATTGCTCTGGCTAGAACCTCTAGTACCACATTAAATAAGAGTGGAGAGAGTGGACAACCCTGTCTTGTTCCTGATTTAAGGGGGGAAGCCTTCAGTTTAGTGCCATTTAATATGATGTTAGCTGATGGTTTATCATATATGGCCTTTATCATGTTGAGATATTTTCCTTCTATACCCATTTTGTTGAGAGTCTTAAACATAAAATTGTGTTGTATTTTATCGAAAGCCTTTTCTGCGTCTATTGATAAGATCATGTGGTTTTTGTTCTTTGTTTTGTTGATATGGTGTATTACATTAACCGTTTTACGTATGTTGAACCATCCTTGAGATTCTGGGATGAATCCCACTTGATCATGATGTATTATTTTTTTAATATGTTGTTGTATTCGATTTGCTAGTATTTTGTTTAGTATTTTAGCATCTGTATTCATTAGAGATATTGGTCTGTAGTTTTCTTTTTTTGTGCCATCCTTGCCTGGTTTTGGTATGAGGGTTATGTTGGCTTCGTAAAATGTGTTTGGAAGTATTGCTTCTTCTTCAATTTTTTGGAAGACTTTGAGTAGAATAGGAACCAAGTCTTCTTTGAATGTTTGATAAAATTCGCTGGTATAGCCGTCAGGGCCTGGACTTTTATTTTTGGGGAGGTTTTTAATGGTTTTTTCTATTTCTTCTCTACTGATAGGTCTGTTTAGGCTTTCTGCTTCTTCTTGACTCAGTCTAGGAAGGTTGTATTTTTCTAGGAATTTATCCATTTCTTCTAGGTTGTTGAATTTAGTAGCATAAAGTTTTTCATAGTATTCTACAATAATTCTTTGTATATCTACGGTGTCCGTGGTGATTTCTCCTCTTTCATTTTGGATTTTGTTTATATGAGTTCTTTCTCTTTTTTCCTTGGTAAGTCTTGCCAAGGGTTTGTCAATTTTGTTGATCTTTTCAAAGAACCAGCTCCTTGTTCTATTAATTTTTTCTATAGTTTTTCTGTTCTCTAATTCATTTATTTCTTCTCTGATTTTTATTATCTCCTTTCTTCGGCTGGTTTTGGGTTGTCTTTGTTCTTCTTTTTCTAGTTCCTTAAGGTGGGAAGTTAAGTGGTTCACTTGGGCTCTCTCTTGTTTGTTCATATATGCCTGAAGTGATATGAACTTCCCTCTTATCACTGCTTTTGCTGCATCCCATAGATTCTGATATGTCGTATTGTCATTTTCATTAGTCTGTATATATCTTTTGATCTCTGCACTTATTTCTTCTTTGACCCATTCATTTTTTAAAAGTATGTTGTTTAGTTTCCACATTTTTGTGAGATTTTTTTCCTCTTTTTTGCAGTTGAATTCTAGTTTCAAGGCTTTATGATCAGAAAATATGCTTGGTACAACTTCAATTTTTCTGAATTTGCTGATGTTGTTTTTGTGGCCCAACATATGGTCAATTCTTGAGAATGATCCATGTACACTGGAGAAAAATGTATACTCAGTCACTTTGGGATGAAATGTCCTGTAGATGTCTATCATATCCAGGTGCTCTAGTGTTTTGTTTAAGGCCACTATGTCTTTGTTGATTCTCTGTTTGGATGACCGATCTAGAGCCGTCAGTGGTGTATTGAGGTCTCCAAGTATGATTGTATTTTTGTCAGTTTTTGTTTTAAGATCAATAAGTAGCTGTCTTATATATTTTGGTGCTCCTTGGTTTGGTGCATATATATTAAGAATTGTTATGTCTTCTTGATTCAGTGTCCCCTTAGCCATTATGAAATGGCCATTTTTGTCTCTGAGTACTTTTCCTGTCTTGTAGTCAGCATTATCCGATATGAGTATTGCTACACCTGCTTTTTTTTGGATGTTATTTGCTTGGAGTATTGTTTTCCAGCCTTTCACTTTGAATTTGTTTTTATCCTTGTTACTTAGATGAGTTTCCTGTAGGCAGCATACAGTTGGATTTTCTTTTTTAATCCATTCTGCTACTCTGTGCCTTTTTATTGGTGAGTTTAATCCGTTTACATTTAGTGTAATTATTGATACTTGTGAGTTCCCTATTGCCATTTTATAGATTGCTTTCTGTTAGTTTTGTGTCTTGTTTGATCCTTCTCTTTTGTTTTTCTATCTTTTGTTTTTATTTGGTTGTATTCCATACATCTTTCCACTGTTGCTATCTTTTTTATCTCATGTGCTTCTGTGGTGGTTTTTTCAATGGTGGTTACCTTTGAATAATGAAAAGGGTCCCTACCCTGTTCATTGTAGCGAACTATTTTGTGAGTACTTTTGCACTCCATCGTCCTTTGCTACTGTTAATCTCCATCTTCTCCCCCTCTTTCTTTTTGTTGTTGTCACAGTTTAAATTTGGTTTTATTGTGTTCTTCTTGGAGCTTTTACTTGTGGCTCTGTTTTTTTTTGTTCTTTGTATCTGATTGGAGAACCCCCTTTAGTAATTCCTGGAGTGGGGGTTTTCTGATGATAAATTCCCTCATCTTTTCTGTATCTGTGAATGTTTTTATTTCTCCTTCATATTTGAAGGATAGCTTTGATGGGTATAGTATTCGTGGCTGAAAGTTCCTCTCTTTCAGGACTTTAAATATTGGGGTCCACTCTCTTCTAGCTTGTAGAGTTTCTGCTGAGAAATCTGATGATAATCTAATGGGCCTTCCTTTATATGTTGTATTCTTCTTTTCCCTGGCTGCCTTGAGAATTTTTTCTTTGCTGTTGGTTTGTGTCAATTTCATTATGATATGCCTTGGAGTAGGTTTGTTGGGGTTAAGAAAACTTGGAGTTCTGTTTGCTTCTTGAACTTGAGGCTTTAATTCTTTCCACAGGCTTGGGAAGTTCTCATCTATTATTTGTTTGAGTATGTTCTCCATTCCATTTTCTCTCTCTTCTCCCTCTGATATACCTATTATTCTTATGTTATTCTTTTTGATGGAGTCAGATAATTCTTGTAGGGCTATCTCATTTTTTTTAATTTTTGAGTCTCTTTCTTCTTCTCTCTGTTGTGCCTCAAGTTGCTTGTCTTCTATTTCACTAATCCTCTCTTCTATCTGACCTGTTCTATTAGCTAAGCTTGTTACTTCGTTTTTCAGCTCGTGAATTGAGTTTTTCATCTCTGTTTGATTTGTTTTTATAGTTTCAATTTCCTTGGACATATATTCTTTGTGTTCATTGAGTTGTTTTCTGAGCTCCCTAAATTGCCTTTCTGTGTTTTCTTGTATATCTCGGAGGATTTTTAGGATTTCTATCTTGAATTCTCTGTCATTTAGCTCCAAGGTTTCCAATATATTAAATTTTTTCTCAATAGATTTTTCCTCATCTAGCTGTGTTACCTCTCTTTCTTTTGTATCCATGATATTCGATTTTCTCTTCCTTAATGGCATCTGAGGGTGGTTTTGTTGATAGTATTAATGAGATTTAATAAAGAATAAAAAGTTTAAAAAAATAATAAAAAAAAAATCAAAGAGTTGTTTTTTAAAAAAAAATTAATAATGAAATAAAGAAAAATAAAATAAAATAAAAATTAAAAAAAAAAAAAAAAAAAAAAGGAAATTATTCCCCCCCTCCTTTTTTCCTCTCCTCTCCTCTCTCCTCTTTCTTGAGAAAATCTTGTGGTGGACTGTGAATTATAACAAACAATGCCTGTGATGGAGGGCCTGAATTGGGGAAAAGTAATAAAGGGGCAAAAAAAAAAAAAAAAAAAAGAAAGAAAGAAAAAAGAAAAAAAAGAGCGTATGGACCCACAAAAAGCAAATAAGGAAAAAATTTGGGTCAAGAATAAAATGATTTGCTTTTAGGTGTTGGTTGTCTAAGAGTTATGATGAGAGGATTAAGAGGAAAACGGAAAAATGGGGGGACAAATTAAAAAATTACTATTGTATTTAGTGGAACAAGAACTAGATAATATGGAGAGCCAGGTATGGGAGCACTGCTAGTGAGTTAAAAAGGTGAAGTAAAAACCCCCCAAAATGCCACAAACATAAGTTTGAGTCCCAGATAAGATAATTTGTTTGTTATTGAGGTTTGAATGAGAGGAGATGTAAAGGAGAAAGGAAGAAACTAATATAGAGGGAGAAAAGAAAGAGAGAGAGAGAAAAAAAAGAGGGAACCACTAAAAGAAGAAAAAAGAAAGGAGAGAGAGAGAGAGAGAGTTAAGGGTTTTGGAGTGCAACCCTCATAGAGAGAAAGGAAGAGAAGAGAAAAGATAATGGGAGATGTAACACTTATGGGTAGTGTAGTTCAAGGAGAGGAGAGAGTAAGACCGGTAGAGAGTTAATCGGCCAAATTGGAGGAGGAAAAAAAAAGTATCAAGAATGAAGATAAGAGAAACAAACGAACAAATATAATAAAATGGGATAGGTTATAAAGTCTGCAGATTATTCTTGATTTTGAGAGGTTATCTTCTTGCTTTTTCTTTTCTCTCCCTCTTCCTGGTCGGTGACTCTGTACCCCGGGTTTTGCCCCTTTGCCACGCTCAGGTGGAGGTTTGCAGTTGATAAGTCTCTATGGCAATGTCATGTATTGTGCTTTAGTCTCGTTGGCAGTCGAGGCTATTAGCATTTATAGGCTCCGACAGTGAGAGAGTCCGTGTTCCTGGAGCCTTTCTCCTAGTCTTTCCTTCCTCAATTAGTAGCCTGATAATCCAGCTATGGGGTTGCCGCTGCCTCTGCCTGGATAGTAAGAGGCTCAAAGAGCTGGCAACTCCCCACTCTATTTCCACTCAGCACAGGGCTCTGGGTAAGGCTCAGTCAGTCAGAGCTGCCAGCATAATCAGGCGGGCTTTCCGGCCATTCAAAGACCTCTGGCTCTGCCACTCTGTCCGGTAACACAGGTGGGCGCCCACTTCCGGGGCGCTTGGAGGAAACTCTCACTCACTGGCTGCGCGCGCAGACCAGGATATCCGGCCAGCAGTCTCACGCTCTGAGTGAAACCCCCAACCGCACGGAAAAGTTGCAGCGTTGGAATTGAGTCTCGCTCCGTCCCCGTGCGCGGCTTTTGCAAGGCGCTGGGGCGGCCCGAGATTCCGCTTTGGCCCACACAAAGGCCCCTGACTCTGCCCCTCTGTGCGATAACACGGGTGCGCACTGCCGAGGCACTCGGAGGAATCGCTCACTCCTTATCTGCGCGCGCAAACCAGGATATGAGGCCGGCCGCGATTCCCTCTGAGTGAAACACCCTCCGGCACGGAAAATCTCCACCGTTGGAATTAGTTCTCACTCCCTCCCGTGCGTGGCTTTCCCAGGGTGCTGGGGCTGCCCAGAGACTCTGCCCTCGGCCCACAGAAAGGCCTCTGACCCTGCCTCTCCGTGGGGCAACACGGGCACTCACTTCCGGGGCTTAGGAAGAAATCTCTCGCCCACTAACTGCGCATCAACCAGGAGACCGGGTAAAATGTCCGCGCCGCTTGTGTTTCTTTGTTTGGGTTTGGCGCGAGTGTTAGCTTGAATTGCCCGGGTTGCCACAGGATCAGATTTTCCTTGGCTTGGATCTCCGTGCCACAGCCTGGTTCGGCCGTTTGTGTCGCGGCCTGGATGTATTCACCCCCTTTGCCCGCCTCAGTTTCTATATTCACAGTTACCAGAGAAAGCCGCCCTGTTTAGGTTAGTGAGGAAGGCGGAGCATTTCTTACTCCCTATTTCCTTCGGGGTTTGGTTATATATTTAGCCAATTTTTCACTCAATCATACCTTTGGGTGTATTGCGAAGCATCTGGAAGCTCCAAGTATAGGTTTTTCTGTTTCTGGTTGAAGATCTTGTTGAGTTTTGGGGGAGATTTATCGGTATCGCTTCCTACCCCGCCATTACTCTGACGTCATCTCAACATAGTCATTTTAATAGAAGTGTGTTTTTCTCTGCTATTACACTAATTGTCACTCTTTCTTGGTGTCTACATTGAATCATTATTCAGCAAATAATTATTGAGAATGATGCTGTGGAAGGTGCTATTCTAAACACTGACAATGGAGCAGTTATAAAAAGACAAAATTTGCCCGACCAGGCGGTGGTGCAGTGGATAGAGCATTGGACTGGGATGTGGAAGACCCCGGTTCGAGATCCCGAGGTTGCCAGCTTGAGCGTGGGCTCATCTGGTTTGAGCAAAGCTCACCAGCTTGGATCCAAGGTCGCTGGTTTGAGCAAGGGATTACTCGATCTGCTGAAGGCCCACGGTCAAGACACATATGAGAAAGCAATCAATGAACAACTAAGGTGTCGCAACAAAAAACTGATGATTGATGCTTCTCATCTCTCTCCATTCCTGTCTGTCTGTCCCTATCTATCTATCCCTCTCTCTGACTCTCTCTCTGTCTCTGTAAAAAAAAAAAAAAAAAAGATAAAATTCTCTCCATTTTACAGTTGATTTTCAGATGAGGAGACATTAAATAAACAAATAGAAACACAGCATGCCCTAATGATTTAGAGAAAGAATAATAAATGGTAATGATGTAAGAACTACAGAGTTGGAGAGAGGATTGTGAATTTAAATAGTGTGACCCAGGAAAGTCAGTCACTAAAATACCTCTGAGTAACTATCTGAAATCCCTAAATAAGTAAGCCATAAGGATACCCTGAGTAAGAGGGATTCAGCCACATAGAACATAAGTAGTAAGGCCTGAAGGCCAGAGCATATCTGGAATGTCAGGGAAAAGACCTCTAGACTGTGTTTATGGGTCTGGCTGTTACCCAGGAAGTGGTAGGCCATGGAACATTGTGAGCAGAGTAGTGAACACAATCTGCTTTAAGTTTCTGCAGGAATATTTTGTTACTCTCTTGAAATAGACTGTTAGTGTCCAAGGATAATAAAAAGCATTGACAAGTCAGGATGTAGCTTAATAATCCAACAAAGCTATGAGGGTGGTTTGAACAAAAGTGGGAGTGTGAGAAAAAAATGGCAAAAAGTGATTCAATTTTGGCAATGGTGGTATTGTTATAAGGATGACATCGGTTATTTAAACCAACTCTGAACTAAAGATGTGGGAGACAAAAGTAAAAATCTTTTTGTGAAAGCTTGGAAGGAACTGACTAGATAGCAAGGAATTTCAGGATGAAACCTTGCAGGGGTCTCCAAACTTTTTACACAGGGGGCCAGTTCACTGTCCCTCAGACCATTGGAGGGCTGCCAAATACAGTGGTCCTCTCACTGACCACCAATGAAAGAGGTGCCCCTTCCAGAAGTGCAGTGGGGGCTGGATAAATGGCCTCAGGGGGCCGCATTGCGGCCCGCGGGCCATAGTTTGGGGACACCTGCCTTAGAGAATTCTAAGTCCCAGAAAGATAAAACAGGACACATCAACTGCATTGGCCCAGAATGCACATGGAGACACTGCTATAGTAGCTGATATTGTGATGGACTCTCAAGGAGAAGGAGTAGAAATTTATGCCAAGGGCTCCAAAGGACATAAATCAATGGGATAATAAGGTAGAACCCTGGAGTGAAAGACCCTTAGTAGAGTAAGGATGGACCAGAAGTTAAGTCATGCCCCTTCACTCCCTGGAGCATTAAGCACAGCAAAAAGATGGAAGAAACAAATCCAATCTTATTGTTTATGCTCTGGAATCCTGGAATAAAATATTTTTTCTCCCTAAATTATAATTTCAATGGAATTATATTTCATTTCACTATGAAATTAGGATTTCAATTTCCCTATATGAAAGAACAATTTCTGGAGAGAAATGTAGTCATTTCAATGATCACAGTTTTTATTTAACCTCAATTTATATAAAAGTTTAATGACTATGACATTTACAGGTTACATTAAGAAAATATTTTATAATCTCCGAAATATTCAAAATATTAGGTGTAAAAATCTTGAAAGTTTTGGAACAACTAAATGTAATAATTTTAAGTGAGAGGCGGGGAGGCAGAGAGGCATACTACTGCATGCACCTGATAGGGATCCACCTGGCAAGCCTCCTACCCAGTGATGCTCTACCCATCTGGGGTCGTTGCTCTGTTGCTCAGCAACTTAACTATTTTTGCACCTGAGGTGAGGCCATGGAGCCATCCTCAGTACCCAGGATCAATTTTCTTGAACCAATTGAGTCATGGCTAAAGGAGAAGGAGAGAGAGAGAGAGAGATGGGGAGAAGTGAAGAAGTTAAGAAGCAGATGCAGATAGTCACTTCTCCCGTGTGCCCTTTCCGGGAATTGAGCCCAGGACATCCACACACTGACCTGATGCTCAACCACTAAGCCAACCAGCCGGGGCTATAATATTTTTTTGACTTGAATAAATAATACTCAAATTAATTACTATTTTTTAAAATAAAATGAAGTGATTTGATCAAGAAATAATGTAGAATTTGCTTTTGAGTCTATTTTTTAAATCTACGCAGGGACAGAAATATTTAATTTTCTAAGTGAAATAACATATAAATTAGATCATTTAATACTGTTATAGCTTCAGAGAGAACCCAAAGGAGTTTTATTTCTTTTCATTAAAAGTAATTAAAATATATATTACATGATTACTTTCAGGAAATATTGCCTTCTATTAGTAAAATAATCTGATGAATAGAAGACTGTTTTTGCATAAAATACCTTTAGTTTCTGAGAATTTATCTTTTGTTATTTATCTAAGATGAATAAAATAAGCAATCTCTAATTACTGGGTCAGAAGTCAGAAATTATTTAAATACAGATACTTTAACTTATGATTAGAATAAAGTTATTCAAGAACAGAAAAAAAACACACAAAAACATATAGCTGGCTTTGATGTAGGATTTACTTTGAATTTAAAAAAAAATATTCAAGGGATATTATTTAGTACTTTATGTGAGAAAGCATGGATAATATAATTACACCAATCAATCATGTATTTTAACCAATTGAATATAATCATGTAAATGGTTATAAGTTGGCCAGTTGTGTTTCCTATGAAATATTTCATTTAATACTATTACATTTCTGGTAATAAAAAATATTAAAAATTTCCTTTGGAAAGAATAGAAATTATAGATGGGTAAATCTGTTATGTATAAAAGTATCAAACATGTGGCCCTGGCCGGTTGGCTCAGTGGTAGAGCATCGGCCTGGCATGCAGAAGTCCCGGGTTTGATTCCCGGCCAGGGCACACAGGAGAAGCGCCCATCTGCTTCTCCACCCCTCCCCTTCTCCTTCCTCTCTGTCTCTCTCTTCCCCTCCCGCAGCCGAGGCTCCATTGGAGCAAAAGATGGCCTGGGCGCTGGGGATGGCTCCTTGGCCTCTGCCCCAGGCGCTAGAGTGGCTCTGGTCGCAACAGAGCGACGCACTGGCGGGGCAGAGCATTGCTCCCTGGTGGGCAGAGCGTCGCCCCCTGGTGGGCATGCCGGGTGGATCCCGGTCGGGTGCATGCAGGAGTCTGTCTGACTGTCTCTCCCCGTTTCCAGCTTCAGAAAAATACAGAAAAAAAAAAAGTATCAAATATGTTACAAAATTAGATTAAAATGTACATCAATTTTGATCTGGAACTTGTTCTACAACATTTTACATGTGCTCACTCCCTACCCAACCCCAAAAAAGCAAATCTGTCAAAAATTCCCCCTATGCGTTTCCCTAGCCAACTGTTAGGCATCCTTCCAGTACCTGCTCAAACTTTACACTCCCATGTTTCTGTGTCACTGCCACTGCCCTGCTGAAAGCCACGCCATCTCTCTCTTACATCACTGTGGGCCTCTTTACTGAGGTCTTGGCTTCCAGGTTAGTTTCAATTTAATCTATTCTCCGTTACAGCCAGAATGATCTTTTTAACATGCTAATCAGAACATGTCAAGGACTAGCTTTAAAACCTCAATAAACGTGTGTATCCATTAGGATAAAACTTAAAACCTCTAATTTGGCCCATAACACTCCAAGATTGCAGGGCAGCCAATCACGTCTCCAGCCCTACGGCTGCCACCCTTGTTCTTTGTGCTATAGGCGTACTGGCCTCCCTTACCCTTTGATTGATATGAAATTATTAGCATGTGTCCCTGCTGTCTTATATTTTAATTACATTGATTTACTTCCGGGAAATGCTTTGCTATTCTTTATTCTAGCCAACTTTTTCTCATCCTTCAGGTTTAGCTTATACTTTTTAATCTTTCAGAAAAGCATTCATTGGATCCCAGAACAGATCACTTTTCCATAGCATTCTGAATTATCCACATGCACCTAATTTTTTACTTTATTCTCTATCTTCCTTATTAGAGTTTAACTTCTAGGAGGTGAGAAATTCTGCCATTTTTCCCTGTACCTGGCATATAACAATGGAGTAGAAATCCTTGTATCACAACACCGTCAACTCAGTATACCATATGTCACTTAGGATGTTGTTGGCTTTATCCTCAAGTAATCCACTTTCTGTGTTGCAAGATGGTTGTCACAGTTCTGAGAACCACATCCACAGGGGATAATGCCCAGTGAAGAGCAACTATTAAAGTATCTTTTTTAATAGCAAAGATAAATTTTCCCAGAAACCTTTTATAAGAGTTTCCTCCATGTTTCATCATCTACTCAACCAAATTTCAAGATCAAAATAACTGTAGTTAACTTGTGAATTGTTCTTTCAAATCTTTCAAAAAGATTACTGAAAAGATGTGTATGCAAGAGTGAGGCTTAAATAAAAATAATTTCTTCTGCTTTATCAAAGGCATCCTAAAGTAAACCTCTGTATGTGAGTGTGTGTGTGTGCATGCATGTGTGCATTTTACTTGTTTTTACTGCAAATGTGCTTTACAGAACAGAGGTCAGCAAACTATGGTGCACAGGTCAAACCTAACCCACAGCCTCCTTTTTAAAAATAACATTTTATTGAAATACAGCCATGTCCATTTATTAACAAATTGTCTACAGATGTACTTGCACTGCAACTGCAGAGCACAGTATTTGAGACACACACTGTATGGCCTGCAAAGTCTAATACATCTCCTATCTGGATCTTTACCAAAAAAAAAAAAAAAAAAAAAAGCTGACCCCTAGCATAGGAAAGTACAATGAAAACTAGTAAAGTTTAGTGTCACTGCCTTGATTTGTGCTAAGAAGCCAGCAGTTTTACGCATCATGACTTCTGCATAATCAGAACAAATGCCAACTCCGTGAAAAGGACATACAGTATATTCTTATAAAAACAATGTTGCCCTGGTTGGATAGCTGGGTTGGTTAGAGCATCAATCATCCTGAAGTACAGAGATTGCTGGTTCCCTCTCCGGTCAGGTACATACAGGAATAGCTTGATGTTCTTGTCGCTTTCTTACTTTCTCCCTTCCTCTCTCACAGAAATCAATAAAATAAAATAAAATAAAAATTTAAAAAGAAATGAGACCCTGGCCAGTTGGCTCAGCAGTAGAGTGTCAGCCTGGCATGTGGAAGTCTTGGGTTCGATTTCTGGTCAGGGCACAAAGGAGAAGCCACCATCTGCTTCTCCACTCCTCCTACTTCTCTTTTTGTCTCTTCCCTCCCCATAGCCATGGCTCAAAAAGTTTGAGCAAGTTGGTGCCAACCACTAAGGATGGCTCCATGGTCTCACCTCAGGCACTATAATGGCTCGGTTGCCAAGCAACAGAACAGCAGCTCCAGATGGGCAGAGCATTACCCCACAAGGGGCTTGCTGGGTGGATTCTGGTAGGTCGGGGTGCTTGAGGAAGTCTGTCTCTCTGCCTCCCCCTCCTCTCACTGAATTAAAAAAAATAATAATAATGTCTTTTTTTTTTTTTGTATTTTTCTGAAGCTAGAAATGGGGAGAGACAGTCAGACAGACTCCCGCATGCGCCCGACTGGGATCTATCTGGCACACCCACCAGGGGGCGATGCTCTGCCCACCGGGGGCGATGCTCTGCCCCTCCGGGGCGTCGCTCTGTTGCGACCAGAGCCACTCTAGCGCCTGGAGCAGAGGCTAAGGAGCTATCCCCAGCGCCCGGGCCATCTTTGCTCCAATGGAGCCTTGGCTGCGGGAGGGTAAGAGAGAGACAGAGAGGAAGGAGAAGGGGAGGGGTGGAGAAGCAGATGGGCGCTTCTCCTGTGTGCCCTGGCCGGGAATCGAACCCAGGACTTCTGCACGCCAGGCCGATGCTCTACCACTGAGCCAACCGGCCAGGGCCAAAATAATGTTGTCTTTATGTATTCATTGAAAAGGTCTTGGGCACTCCTAAGGCCTCTAGACCACACTTTGAGAATAGCTCTCCAGATTACAACATGCATGCTTATCAAAATCTAATGTAAATTAATAGTTTTACCTCTTGTCAGACAGTACAAACATTTTAGAATACTTTAGCTTTATTTGCCCTATTTATAATTGATATGATATTATTTGATACTAACTATATTTTACTTCATAGAACATTAATATTTTTATTTTAGGAAGGTAAGATCACTCAGATATTTTTTTCAAATATTGCTCCCTGAATATCCAAATTTATTGGGAAATTCTTGACATCCATCTGAAAAAAGCTTATCATATTTTGTTTTGTCTCTGGCTAGTGGTGATATATATTCTCTATACTGTATTTATTTATTTGAAAGAATCCATGTTTCACTTTCCCATTGGAAAAATATTTTGCTGAAAAAAGCATATCATCAGTATGTTGAAATAAGGTAACTGTTAATGCTACATGTCATTCCATTGCTGGTTGGCTGACCTGGCTTCTGATGAGAAGTTAACTGATCGTCTTACTGTTGCTCCTTTTTGATCCAGATGCATTTTCTTCATTTTTGACTTTCAGTCATTTTTCTATGATGTTCCTTTAGCGTCATTCTCCTTATATCTGTAATTTTTGGCTTCATGGGAAGGTTTGTACTTGTGCTTTGATGTCTTTATCAGTTTGGGGAAATTTTTAGTCAATTATTTCTTTGAACTTTCACATTCTCTCTTGCATCTGCTTCTGAGACTCCAATAATAGTACAGCTTTTCCCAGTATCCTCTATTTTTCTTAAGCTCTTACCTGCAGTTTGCATCCTTACTTATCTGAATTTTAATTTGTATATTTTTTTCTAGTTCCCTCTTCAACTTTGTCTAATGTCATTTAAGTCATTATGTTATGTATTTTCCTTCTAGAATTCCCATTAGTTTCTTTATAAACATATCTACAGTGTGTCTGTAAAGTCATGGTGCACTTTTGACCGGTCACAGGAAAACAACAAAAGACGATAGAAATGTGAAATCTGCACCAAGTAAAAGGAAAACTCTCCCAGTTTCATACCTATTCAGTGCAGTTTGATGTGGGCTCACACACAGATTTTTTAGGGCTCCTTAGGTAGCTATTCCGTATAACCTCTACAGACTCGTCACTGACTGATGGCCTACCAGAACGTGGTTTCTCCACCAAACTGCCAGTTACCTTCAACAGCTTATCCCACCAAGTAATGTTATTCCTATGTGGTGGTGCTTCATTATAAATGCACCGATATTCACGTTGCACTTTGGTCATGGATTTGAATTTAGCAAGCCACAGAACACACCGAACTTTCCTCTGTATCGTCCACATCTTGACTGACATGGCCATGGGCTGCTCTGCTGTTTACACGGTGTTATGTCATCATCTGCACATGTGCACATGCTGCCACATCATCCTACAGAAACTGGGAGGGTTTTCCTTTTATTTGGTGCAGATTTCACATTTCTATCATCTTTTGTTGCTTTCCTGTGACTGGTCAAAAGTGCACCATGACTTTACGGACACACTGTATTTCTCTCTTGAAATTTTTAAACTCATCTCTTTGTTTCCTTGAATATATTAAATCATAGTTTGAATTCTGTATTTGATACTCTAATTTTTCTATTGTTTGTATTGTCTGTTGCTCTTTTGGTCTTATGGCTTTGTATTCCCATGTTCCTGGTTATTTTTGAATTATTTTAGACATTACAAATGAAATATTGTAGATTATAATTATTGAAGTTTTTTTTTTTTCTCTAGAAGGAATGAATAGCAACATCTGGAAAGTTACCGTGGATATTAGACATCCCAGGTCATAATAACCCTATCAAGAATTGAGATAATTTGAAACTGATTCTTCTTCCTTTTTAGTACTAGTCAATTATCAGTTCATTCTTTCTTTTAGTTTGTAATCCTCAGGGTTTAATATAAAACCTGAGACATTTACTATATTTTCCCTCCTTGGAGGGATTCAAATTCTAATTATTTGTTACTATAGTATCCACAGTTTGTCAACAGTCCTACTCAACCTCATAGTCTCTCTTCTACCTTTTATGGTATCAGCAGATAACTCTAGGCAAAAAGCAGCCTCAAAGGTAAGGCTCACCTTTCTGAGATCCTTTCATTTCCTGGATCCGACTTCAGAAATCTATACTACCTTTAAAGCTTTTCAATACCTTTTAACAACTCTTAAACATTTTGTCCAGCTTTTCACTAATTGCTATTGTTTGGAAGATTGAAGCAATTACCTAGCCTGGCATTATTGAAAGTAAATTCTGGATTGGTATATCTCTCTCATAGCCCATTCTGCATCTCCCACTTCATTAGCTCACTTTGTTTGTATATTCTTTGCCTTTGAGTATTACAGAGTTCATATTCTATGATATTTTGATGTTTACTTTTTAATATCATAAGTATCAATAAAAATATCAAATTTTCTCAATCTCTCCATTTTCAAGAGGCATTTTCATGCTTAAAGCAAAAAGACCTTATCAACCTCACTTTTATGTCTCAAAGATATTCTGATCTTATTTTCACAGAAGTGTAAAATGTTATCAGTGAAAACAAAATAGTTAATAATACAAGACATCCCTCCAGGTAATATACTTTATAAGGGAAAAGTATTTTTCCCTATGTGTCATTTTAGTTATGCTCTGTCCCTGGATTTCATTCGAATTTAGATTCCATGTTAAATCTAAAAAACATTTCCAAAGGCAGCATTTTTTGAACAATATAATAATTCTTGCCAATTATCTTTAATTACTTTCTTAACTTTCTGCCTACATCATGTACAGAGTACACAAGTAAGCATGCCAAGGCCGTGGCTCCACTGTGGTTTATCCAGGGATTGGCCTTAAGAAAGATACATAGTGGTAGAAACTGATGATTATTTGTGAGTGGTAGAGAGAGATTTAAGCAAATTACAAACCAGGTACTGATCTGATCTAGAAAGAGAAGACCCACTGAAGAATGGGTCTTTAATTGGGGTATAAAAAGACTATAGCAGTATATTTTTAAAAATCTACTTATATACATAGTACCTAGGAAAGCAATTAGAAGTAAGTGCTTTTTTTGATCTCTTATATCATAATAACATGATTCTACAATGACTTTAAAGCAAATCAAGTTGTGCAAATAGTTGCAGAAGTGAATATTGTTTTCTTATTCTATAGTATCCTAACTTCAACTGGTACCAGAATTTTTCAACTTGAACTTTTGGAAATAATAATGTAATATATAATTACTTTGCAATTAGTATGTTATAATGTGAATTAAGATATTAAATAATATTTAAAATATTAAATAAGAAATTCATTTATTATATCAAATATGTGTTTGTAACTCATACTTTCTTAACTAAACAAAACTCTTGAACATATTATCTCATTAGCTTCTCAAAATACTGAGAACTGAGGCCAAGAGAAACATTGCAGAAATGTTTCTACCAGTAAGGTTAATTGATCTATAAACACAGGCTAACCTGATCCCACAGAACATGACTTCCCTACTATACAAACTATAGAAATGATCCCTGAGAGTATAGTTTTCTTTTCCTACTATACTATATTGTCAAATAGGAAGAAAAAATTGTATAGAAGTATTCACAAACATATGTAATTTATGAAAATTATGCAAGGACTTCTGTTTATGGCTAGGATCGATAATAAAAAGTTTTTTTTATAAATGTTTACTTTTTTAGAATTATTTCAAATGTCTTATTTTTATTAAGATACATAAAATCTCTAAATCTTAGGATTTATATAAGTAATATTTAATATAACGTTGCATGGAAATTATTGAACCACATGTGACATAGTATCCTGTCTAAATTATTATGCTGAGGAGATACTCTCCAGTTTAGGAGCATCAAATTCTCCTCCACTGAGGCAAACCACTAAAAACTATAGTATGATACTTCCCCTTGGCCTAAGAAAAAAGCTACATGTAGTGTTAATGTTTTCAACAGACTCCTTTAGCAATTACAGTCTATAATCACTCACCTGGGAGAGAGCATATGTTGTGCTGAATTGTCATTTGTCTTTCTAAATTAAAATCAAGTAAGCATATTGCCAACAATAATCACTCAGGAAATCCTGGTTGACATGAAATAAAAAAAACTCCCTCTTGTTAGGTCTGTGTGTGTGACTTTGATCTTCAGACTTCTGGGTCCCCTCTTGCTCCTTCCATCTTTAGTTATTCCCTGCTCTCAAGTCCTGGAAAGATAGAGCCATGGTATAACACATTTCTTCTCGTTTCTTGCCAGTAAAATAAATTATAGAGAAGATAAAACAGAAGTGTATTTCTTAGAGCTTCAAGTTAAAAACGATATTCTCTTCTACTTTCATTTTTATTTTTACTGTTGTTATTCATTTTGTTTTTCTGATATCCTTACTCAGATGCTCAGATGGCTTGAAAATTAAGGGAAAAACCTATTGAACACTTTGAGTGAGTAATTTTACAAACCTGAGATTTATCTTACTCATTTCTTCCCTGCATTTGAATTTTAAAAGTACAATTCAAAAACTATTATATATTTTATATATTGGAATACTATATAGTTGTGAAAAAGAATGAAGAAGTTGTCTCTATAATGATATAATTTATAAGATTTATTTTTAAATAAAAATTAAGGTATAGGAGTATGCATAGAGAATAATCTCATTTATAAGAAATTAGTGAAATTATTTAAGTGTGTACATATATACTTTGACTATGAGTGGAAAGATATGTAAGAGAGTAGTTTCTTAGTTTTGTAGTAGAAGAAAACTTATTTTTTTACTCATATGCTCTTTTGTACCATTCAAAATTTTGATAAAATGGTTAAAGTAAATTTAATTTAAAAAGTTAATAAAGTGACATAATTCAAGATTTCTAAAAATGTGATTATATAAGACATGGAGTTTTTATTCATTTATGCATTCATCTGCCTGTCCGTCCATCCATCTATCCATCCATCCATCCATCCATCCATCCATCCAAAAACATTTATTAAAACTTCATAATGTACTACCTAATAAACTTCAGTTATTGTTGGGAAGGAGGAAGTGAAGTAGAGGAGTCAGTGTGCTTTCAAGCACAACAAACAGAGGGAGTGCTATCAACATTTCTGAAAGTTAAAAATAAATGCTTATCTGGCCAAGATGAATTTCACACTTTGTGTCCAGGCTGCCTTAGTGTAGATTAATTGTCTCAAGTGAGGAGTTTAGTTGCCTATGTAGAGAAGTAAGTGATTGCCTCTAGAGAGCGTGTTGAACCTCAGTAATAACTGCTTGATTTGGATTAGGTGGGACACCAATCCATAGGGAGTATACTAGAGATTGTAGAAACAGAGTTGTCAGAATCAGACATAAAGGGACACTGCAAAGTATAGGAACTAGAATGAAATAGTCAGAATCCTAAAGCAAAGGGGTCATCTGGAATGAAGGCTTGTAAAGCTCTTACTTTTTTAACTAGCCATCTTTACATACCTTAACATGGCCATGTCTGAATCACTTTCTGTCAAAAATAACTGCAAAAGTATGGTTGTTGGCTTTCATATAAACAGCACACAAATAAACACTAAAGAGAAGCAATTAGCTTTAAGACAACTAAAAATTATAGTTACAACTTGAAAACATCCTATTTGTAATAAACTACACTTACTTGATCATTACTCTAGATATATCGCTATTAAGAGCTCCGTTGTAAATCTAGCGCTTAAAATGGTGGTGATACAATTGTTTTCAGATGGAATAAAAATTGTAAGAAATGTTCTCCTTTAATCTCCATAAAAAACCATCTTCAGAAGTATCAGAAAGCTAAAGAGACCATCAACTCAGTTTTTATTATTCCCCTGACCTCCCATTTCTCCACAGGATGGGAGCACATGTTGTTGGTAGCAAGTTTTTTCTCTCACATTATTTCATTTCCAAACAAATGATTGTTTCTATCTTTGTGATTCATATATATTTTAATTTCTTGGACCATTTTATTAAAATATAATTTTACTATAACTGGCCTGACAGACAAAAGATTAATTCCTGAAAATAAAAATAATCAAACCCTTTGGATTTTGCCTACTGCAATCTACCAAATTGATTTCTCTTTTTTTTCTTCTTTTCTTTTTTTTTTTTTTTTTTTTTTTTGTGAGAGAGGTGATAGAGAGACAGACTCCCACATGTGCTCCCCCCAGGATCATGGGGCAATCCCCATCTGGGGCCAATGCTCTGCTGTGCTTAACAACCCGAGCTATTTTTTAGTGCCTGAGGCAGAGGTTCCATGGAACCATCCTCAGTGCCTGGGCCAATGTGCTCAAATCAATTGAGCCCCTGGCTGCAGGTAGGAAAGAGAGAGAGAGAGAGAGAGAGAGAGAGAGAGAGAAAGGGGAGGAGGAGGAGGAGTGTAGAAGCAGATGGTCACCTCTCCCATGTTTCCTGACCCAGAATCAAACCGGGACTTCCACATGCTGGATCAACGCTCTACCACTGAGCCAAATTGCCAAGGCCTAGACTGACTTTTTATTACAAGTTTTACAGGGAAAATCGTACCCTGTTTTGTCACGGTTTTTGAAAAATGGGCCTTTTTCTTTTCCAAATTAAGAATCATTAGCAATGATACCTGAGGAGCACACTGGTCTATCACAGACAAAAAACATGCTTGTTTTTTTCTTGTTGCTCTTTGGTATTAGCTTCTTCTGGATACGCACAGTAAAATCTTTATCTCTTTCTTACCCTACCAGGTATTTCCAATAACTCTCAAGATTTAAGAGACCTACCATTGCTCCCAGGAATTTATGGTGCCCAAAGTCAGCAAACATACTTAGCAAATATTACAGCAATGCTCTAGGCTACTGGAAAACTGTTATTTGACCAGATGTTATTACAGAAAAGAAAACTAGATTACTCTCTATATTTTGGTTCTACAGAAACCTTTCATAAAGTAGTTATATCTCAGGAAATACTGAAATTTACTTGCCAGAAAACACTTTAGCGAAATGGAGTAAAAAACTAGCTATGTCCTTGCCCAGCTTTGTAAAAACTCATGCTCATGACCTCACTTGATAGGAAAAAAATAGTAAAGTGCCAAGGCCAAATTGCAGCTAATTTTAAATGTGGCTACTCTTGTCATTAGACTCTATCAGGTTACTATGTTGTTACCAGCAGCAGTAGCCATTTTCCTACCCTAATCTGTGTTTACACTGCTGGAAAAGAGACGGCTGACATTCATTCCTAGGGAAGCCTTGCACGTCATAGTTAGAATTACTCTGACACAGGGTTCACTT
Source organism: Saccopteryx leptura (assembly GCF_036850995.1). Taxonomy (NCBI): domain Eukaryota; kingdom Metazoa; phylum Chordata; class Mammalia; order Chiroptera; family Emballonuridae; genus Saccopteryx; species Saccopteryx leptura. Next base: position 53,023,279 of record NC_089509.1, read on the forward strand.
GGGTTTTGTTCAAGATCAAAAATTATGCTATCAGCACACCAGTTAAAATGAACTGACACTCTTCTATGGTTAATTCTCCTTAACCAAAAATTGTCTTTTATTCTCTTAGTATTTTCGCTTTGTTAGAATAATCATCTTATGTTTTGCAATAGAATTTTTCTGCATATTTTTGTTTGATTTTGATTTTCTAATTAATTCTTTTTAAAATTTGTAATAGAAATGCATACCGGTTAAGATTTCAAAAATGCATCACCTACAGAATAAAAATGATGTTTGACCTTACACTTTTACTGACCCTTCAAAACAATTTAAAAAATAACCACTATCCTTGCAGAATATTCTCAATTTGCATTTATATACACTCACAGATTCTAAGTTTCTACATCTAACACATCAAATGACCAATCTATTAAATAATTTTTTCTGAAATAAAATAAAATGAATAAAGTAATGACCAAAACTAAATGTCTGTGCTTTATTGTATGAACTTATTGACATTGTTTGGCTTCTTAGAAATATTTACATGGCTTTATGTGCCTTTCTGAATTCTTAATAATTGTAGCTGTAAAATAAAATAATCTCTGGGAAAATTTTCTTTTAGTAACTTTATTTCTTTGTTGATCATCTTTGCTATTTGTTTTCTTTTTTCAAGTGAGAGGAGGGAGAGATAGAAACAGAATCTCGCATGCACCCTACTGGGATTCACCCAGCAACCCTCCTCTGTGGCTGATGCTCTGCCATCTGGAGCTATGCTTTCAACCAAGTTATTTTTAGTGCCTGGGGCAGAGGTTCTATGGAGCCATCCTCAGTGCCTGGGGTCAATGCACTCAAACCAGCCGAGCCACGGCTGTAGGAGTTGAAGAGAGAGAGTGAGAGAGAAGGGGAGGACGAGGGCTGGAGAAGCGGGTGGTAACCTCTCCTGAGTGCCCTGACCAGGAATCAAACCTGGGACATCCACATTCAGGGCCTATGTTCTCCACTGAGCCAACATACCAGGGCCTTTAGCAACTTTATTTCAATTTTTCTTATTTTATTTCTTCCCACATGAAATTGAGTTTTTACCATTATTAGTTGTGTTAGACATATGTATGAATCAAATCAGTTGGCCCACAGCCATAGTCATGATGGATTTATATCATCAAAAGTACTTTTAATTTGCTTTCTTGATCACTCACAATATCTATTTATAAAATTTAATTATCCTTATTCTACAACATACATTTTAGCTCATTTGAGCCACTAGTCCAGATGATGAAATCTACTAATTTAAATGCTTACTAAAAATAAAACCAAGTCCTCAATAAAATTTTTCTGCTAAATTGATCTAAGAATTAAGTGTCAAATTAATATATTTAATAGCAAAATCTGCTCGCAATTAATAACTAATTACCAAATGAGTTATTTTTTTAATTAAGCTTTATTTTGAGATAATTGCAGATTCACACAGTTGTAAGAAATATTTAGAGATCTTGTGCACACTTAACACAGTTTCCTATATGGTAAAATCTTGCAAAATTCTAGTACAATATCACAGATAGGATAGTGACATTGAGACAAGGTACAGCATATTTTTATTAGCCCCAAAATTCTTTCTGTTCTTTTTATAGTCACAGCTACTTCAATTCCAACCCCTTAACCCTTGGCTACCACTGATATTTTTTTTCATTTCTATAATTTTCTCACTTCAAGAATATTCCATAAATGGAATCATACAGTTTGTGACCTTTTAGAATTGGGTATTTTTATTCAACATAATTATCTGGTGATCCACCCAAGTCACTACATATCTTTCTTTACATATTCTGGATACTAGTTACTGATGTATACATAATTTACAAATACTTTAGTTTGTTGCTTATCTTTTAACACTCTTAACAAGGTATTTTTCTAAGCAAAAGTTTTTTTTTAATTGATGTCATCTAATTTATCAATATTTCTTTTATGGATCGATCATTATTTTGTTGTCAAGTGTATGAACTATACACATAGATCTGGAAGAATTTCCCATTTATTTTTTAAAGCTTTAGAGTTTTACATTTTGCATTTAAGTCCATAATCCATTTTCTTTTAATTTTGTATAAAACCTGAGGTATACCTTTAAGTTTTTATTGATTATTTACTTTTGCTTAGGTTATACAGTTGCTCCAGCAATTGTTTAAAAAAACTGTATTTTTTTAATTATTGAATTGCTTTTGTACCTTTGTCAAAAATTGGTTGGACATATTTGTGTGGGTCTTTCTCTAGGTTTTATGTTCTGTTCCATAAATCTATATGTCTATCTGCTAATACGGCACAATCTTGATTATACTACCTACGTAGTGATTCTAAAAATCATGCTGATTACTTCCTTTCACTGTATGTATTTCTTTCACAGAACTGTTTTAGCCATTCTAGTTCCCTTCATTTTCATATAAATTTTAAAATAACCTTGTCTATGTATACAAAATAAATGTGCTTTTGGTTTTAAAGGAATTTGTTAAACCTGTATATTATTTTGAGTAGAATTGGCACTCTTGCTACCTTCTAATCCCTGAACACAATACGTCTCTCCATTTGTTTAGATCTTTTATTTCTTTCATGAGTGTTTTGTAGTTTTTAACACCTATGTTCTGTTCATTTTTTATATTTATACCTAGATATTTCATTTTTGAACAATTGTAAGTTTTATGATATTTTTAATTTGAAAGTCCAAGGGTTCATTGCTAGTATAAATATAATATTTTTAATATATCTTGAATTGTGTAACTTTGCTGAACTCAGTTTTTAATTCTAGAAAGTTTTTTATAGAATCCTTTCAATTTTTGATATAGACAATTATTACATCTGCAAATAGGAATGGTTTTAATTTGTCTTTGCCAATATGTATGCTTTTATTTCCTTTATTTGTCTTACTGCACTGGTTATAACTTCCAGTGCTACATTGAATCGGGCTAGTGAGGTGGATATCCTTGCATTGATCCCAATCTCATGGGAAGACATTCAGTCTTTATCATTAAGTTTCATGTTACATATAAATTTTTTAGTACTGTAGATGCTTTTAAGTTGAGTAAATTCATCTCTATCCCTACTTTTCAGAGATTTTTTAAAATTATTAATTAGTGGTTAATTGTTTTTTTTTTAAATCTGTATTAAATCCTATAATTCTGAGATTTTTTTCTTTTATATGATGGATGTCATGGATTGTTTTTAGGATATTATACCAGCCTTGCATCCCTATCATAAATCCCACTTATTCACTGTGTAAATTTTTTTATATATGATAAATTCTGCCTGTTAATATTTTGTTAAGGATTTTATACCTACATTTATGAACAATATTGATCTTCAGTTGTCTTTTTTAGTATTATATCTGGTTTTTGTATCAGTCTAATATTAACTACATAAAGTAACATGATATCTTATATCATGAAGATATTCCATGATCTTCTATTTTCAGGAAGAGTTCCTGTCCAGTAGTACTAATTCTTCTTGAAAGATTTGCCATATTTTTCCAATGAAATCATTTTGAGTTTGAATATTGGGGAGTGGGTAAAGTAAAATTTTAATTTTATTAATTGTTATGAAGTCATACAAATTATCTATTTTATATTAAGTAAGTTTATGTATTTAGTGCATTTCAAGGAATTAGTTGCTTTCCTCTAAACTGCCATACAATGTATAGACATATGAACATATAGTATCCCCTTTTGGTCCTTCTATGTCAGCTAGGTCTGTAGAAACTTATAAATATATATATGGAAATCACAAAGATGAGCTTACCTAGAATAAATGTATATATTGGGGGAGGTCAGAGAGGAGAAAAGTCAAGAGGCTCACTGTCAAAAATAAGTCAGAGAAGGTGATAATTTCAAGGGAAGGAAGAAAATTAGAGTGTTAAGTGTGTTCAAGACAGACATGTCAACTGACTTAAACAACAAAGAGGATAATGATGAGATTGACACCATGGTAAGATCAATTCAGTCAATCAGTGGAAACAGAAGCTGGGGTTGAGGAACAACTGAGAAGTAATGAAGTGGAGGTAGTGACAGTAGACAATTCTTTCAAGGATTTGTGAAGAGGAGTGAAAGATAAGGAGCTCTTGAAAGGTAAACCAGAAGATAATTTTGTTTCTGTTTTTTATTTTGAATATTAGATAAACATTGGCATCTTGACATGTTCTTTGGGAATAATTTAAACACTGAGGAGAAATTATATTTAAAATATAATTTCAAAAGGTAAAATCATAACAGAAAAATAAAAATATAACAAGCATTTTATATAATTTATCAATTAATAAAAAAAAACTGTGATATTATAACCTGTTTCTGGAGCATCTTAAAAGCTAAAATATTTATAGAGAATTTTTTTTTTTTTTTACAGAGACAGAGAGTCAGAGAGAGGGATAGTCAGGGACAGAGAGATGAAAAGCATCAATCATTAGTTTTTCGTTGTGCATTGCGACACCTTAGTTGTTTATTGATTGCTTTCTCATATGTGCCTTGACTGTGGGCTTTCAGCAGACCAAGTAACCCCTTACTCGAGACAGCGACCTTGGGTCCAAGCTGGTGAGCTTTTGCTCAAACCAGATGAGCCCACGCTCAAGCTGGTGACCTCGGGGTCTCAAACCCGGGTCCCCTGCATCCCAGTTCGACGCTCTATCCACTGCACCACTGCCTGGTCAGGCTTCATAGGCAATTTAACAAAGATATGTTAAGATTATTGGATTAGATATCAAACTTGTTTGTGTCCAACAGTCCATAAATCACTGTAGTTATCAAGTTCTACCAGTCTGAAATTATTTGCATCTCTATTGAAGAAAAATGTGTACATTAAGACGTGTCTTCTATAAGTCTTAAACTTTGAATTTTTGACCAGTAGTAAACATATTAACTAATTAAGTACATTCTCCAAGACAATCATTATGCAGACTTCACTCCAACATAATATTAAATATGCTAATAAGACTTACAACAGGTAATGTCAGAGAAATGGCAATGTGAGATATCCCCTTGGTCTCTCACCTTGAAGTTTTAACAAGTTGAACAGCAATAACTCAGCAAAGAACTTCCTGCTCAGTACACAAACATGCCTAAACGATCCATACACTGAAACATCTGAAGGTGAGCAAGTAAGAGTGAACTGGGGAGGTGATACCGGAGAAAAGCTGAGATAAGCCAGGGACACAGCCATATAGCTGGAAGCTCCTCAGCCTGGGGAGAGAAAAAATCAGGTTGTGGCTGGCACTCCCTTCAGCTAGAAGGAGCAAAGAAGGTGAGCATTCCTGTAAGAGTAGGCAATACAAGCTGCAGCTGAACCCAGAGACCTAAACGAGTACACAGCACAAAGTGCAGCTGCAGTTACTAGGTAGTTGGCATTCTAGACAGAGAAACAAAGCCATGGCACTTGACCACCCTCTAACTTCCCAGAGCTCACCTTCCTTAGTCCTTGATGTTGGGTGGTAGACCACTTCATCTGCAAACCTGAGACTGGTACTACAGAATCACTTTTTTTTTTTTCTGAGCAAAGGGTACAATCTGTGACTGATCCTGGGGACAATGCAAGAGAGACCCCAGGGAGGTCCACAGTCACCATTACTGGGAGGACAAGACAGTGAAGAAGGTGGCCAGGTTCCCCAGCCCATCCCTCTCCTATGCGTCATTGCTACTCTGATGGTAGTTTCTGATTGCAGAGGATAGCACTGGCATTCCATGTATTTGAGGCCCATCACCCACCACATTTTCTGTGAAGTTGATCCCCTGTGAATAGTGTAACCAGGTCACTGGGAGGAAACCACCTACCCAAGGAACACCACCCTGTGAAGATTGGAAAAGTCTCAAAGTGTCAGAGAGCTTAAAAATGTGTAATTCAGTGCCACCCACTGGAAAAATAATAAAAAACTATTTTAATATTAGTCTACTAGAGAAGAGCAACTCATACATAGATGCCTAGACAGAGAAGGAATCCATCAAATACCAGGAATAACCAAGGCAGTAAGACAGTTTAGAGAGAAAATTAAAACTCTCCAGAAAACAAACTTAACAACATGGAGATATGTGAAATGACAAGAGAATTCAAAATAGCAGTTCTGAAAATACTCAATCAGCTGCAAGAAAATACAGATAGTTTAATGAGCTCCAAAAACAAATCAACAAATAAGTACTTTACCAAGGAGATCAAAACTTTAAAAAAAAAAACCAAACAGCAAATATGAACATCAAGAACTCAATTAAAAAAAAAAGATAAAAAATGAACTAATGAGTGAGCATAGAAAATAGAGCCATCCAGATGGAGGAACAAATTAGTGATATCAAAGATAGATATCTAGAGATGATGCAGAGGCAAAAAGAGAAAGACTTAAAAATAAAAAAAGGGGCCCTGGCCGGTTGGCTCAGCAGTAGAGCATCGGCCTGGTGTGTGGGGGACCTGGGTTCGATTCCCGGCCAGGGCACATAGGAGAAGCACTCATTTGCTTCTCTACCCCCCCCCCTCCTTCCTCTCTGTCTCTCTCTTCCCCTCCCGCAGCCAAGGCTCCATTGGAGCAAAGATGGCCCGGGCGCTGGGGATGGCTCCTTGGCCTCTGCCCCAGGCGCTAGAGTGGCTCTGGTGGCGCAGAGCGAGGCCCCGGAGGGGCAGAGCATCGCCCCCTGGTGGGCAGAGCGTCACCCCTGGTGGGCGTGCCGGGTGGATCCCGGTCGGGCGCATGCGGGAGTCTGTCTGACTTTCTCTCCCGGTTTCCAGCTTCAGAAGAAAATAAAAAAAAATAAAATAAAAAATAAAAAAAAGGAAAGCACTCTATAAAAACTATTTGACTCCACTGAAAAAGTAATATAAGATTAATAAGCATACCAGAATAAGAAGAGGAGGAGGGAATGAAGAGCCTTTTCAAACAAATAGTTGATGAGAACTTCCAAAATCTATGGCTAGAGCTACATCCTTAAATCCAAGAAGTAAACAGAGCACCTAACTACCTCCACCCAAAAAGCCACATCCATTCTCCAAGCCACACTGTATTAAAACTGTCAAAAATTAATGACAAAGAAAAAATTCTCAAGGCATCCCAGGAAAAGAAAGTAAACTTTAAAAGAGAGACCATTGGTTTTTCAGAAGATACTCTACAAGCTAGAAGATAGTGGAAAAAAATATTCAAACAACTAAATGAAAGAAATTATCAGCCAAAAATAATATATTCCAAAAAGTTATCCCTTAAATATGAAGTAGAAATAATGAATTTTTCAGGCATACAGACGCTAAGGAAATTTATCACTAGAAAACACCCATAGCAGGAGATACCAAAGGGGTTATTCTACCTGAAACAAAAAACTAAAGGTCACAAAACTATGAATAAGATCACCAACAAACTTACAACATATACGGGGATAATTTTGATATCAAAAAGATAAAAGGCATTGGGGTAAAGTCTGAATTTAAAAATAAGAATGAGACTCAAATGCATTCAAAATAAAAAAGGACTACTGTATATATGAATCTTGCTTTTTCATAAAGCTAATGGTAACCACACACACACATGCACACACACAAACCCCCCCCCCCAAAACTGAAACGCTTTAAAAAAAGAGAAAACAAAACAAAAAATAAGTATGGAATACCAACAAGCAAAAACAACAGACAGAAACACACACACAAAAAGAACCAATGGAGGAACAGAACTACTAGAAAACAGAAAGTAAAATGGCTATAGGAAATCCTCATGCATTAATAAATATCTTGAATATAAAGGGACTGAATTCACCAATAAAGAAGCAGAATATCAGACTGCATAAAAAGATTAAAAAAAAAAACAACCATATTCTGTCTCCAGGAGACACATCTAAGCTACAAAAACAAAGTGAAAGGGTGGAAAATGATTCTCCAAGCAAATAACATCCAAGAAAAGAAGGTGTACCATATTTACTTCTGAAAAAAAAATAGATTTCAAGGTAATAAAAAACAAAATTTAACATTTTATAATGATAAGAGTGACCCTAAATAAAGAGACATAACAATTCTTAATATATATGCACCCAATCAGGAAATTTCATAATATGTAAAACAACTACTAAAATAACGAAAGAGAGAAACAGACAAAAACACAGTCATAGTTGGCTATCTTAATTCTCCATTAACAGCTCTAGCTAGATCATCCAAACAGAAAATCAATAGAAATATAGTCCTTTGATGATTCATTAGACCACATGGACTTAATTGACATTTATATGGCATTTCATCGCAGAACACTATATTATATATTCTTCTCCAGTGCACATGAAATAGTCTCAAGGTTAGACCAAATGTTGTGTCACAAAACTAACCTCAACAAATTCAAGAAGACTGAAATCATACCAAGCATATTCTCTGACCACAATGCTTTAAAAATAGAAATAACTGCAAAAAGGGGTGAAAAACCCATAAAAATGTGAATATTAAACAACATCTCAATGAAAAAAAATTACATTAACCATGGAAATATTGCAGTGAAATACAAACCTATGTTAATTGATTTTCAACAAAAGTCTCAATGCAATTTAATGGTGAAAAGACAGTGTTTTCAGCAAGTGGTATTGGAATAAGAAAGTACACATTATGTTAAAAAAAAAAAACCTCTAATAAACCCTCACACCATAATTAAAATGGATCTGATGAGGTGATAGATGTGTTAATTAGCTGAATGATGGGTATTCTTTCACAATGTAATGCATATTAAATAACCATGGTGTACATTTTAAATATTTTACAATTTTGTGAATGATACTTCAATAAAGCTGTGGGAAAAAGTACTACTCATTTGTTTGAACTGACTTTCAAGTTTTTTTGTTTTTTTTTCTTTTTTTTTTAAGATTTTATTTATTCATTATAGAGAGGGAAGAGAGAGAGAGATAGAGAGAGAGAGAGAGAGAGAGGGAGAAGGGGGAGGAGCAGGAAGCATCAACTCCCATATGTGCCTTGACCAGGCAAGCCCAGGGTTTTGAACCGGCAACCTCAGCGTTTCCAGGTTGACACTTTATCCACTGCGCCACCACAGGTCAGGCTGAACTAACTTTCAAGTTTTAAAAAAGTTTTCTGAAAAGATACAATGAAGAAGTTGGATGCCTGTAGCGTTAGGTGCCCAAAAAGAGGACAGTGTTCTCATGTTGGTTACACATTGAAATCACCTAGAAAAGTTTTAAAAACTATGGAAAGCCCGGCCCCTACACTGAGGAGTTGCAATTGATTAGTGAAGAGTGGGCCTCTGGCCACAGTCAGAGGGAAGTGAAAACCATGGCAGAAAATGTGGTGACAGCAGCACAAGTGAGGCAATTAGCCTCAGAAAACAGAAGGATACACACTCGCCAATAGAAAAGGAGCAAGAGTAGCAGATACAAGCTTTGGAATGTGATCTTTTAATTTGGTTGAATAGATTCACTTCTCTTTCTTTGTAGTTTCTTTATGTGTATGGACAGACACAATATTTTAAGGTAGATCTTCATGCAATTTTAGTTGTTAATTTTTTTTATTTTTTTAAATAAATTTTATTAATGTTAATGGGGTGATATTAATAAATCAGGGTACATATATTCAAAGAAAACATGTCCAGGTTATCTTGTCATTCAATTATGTTGCATACCCATCGCCCAGAGTCAGACTGTCCTCCGTCACCCTCTATCTAGTTTTCTTTGTGCCCCTCCCCCTTCCCCTCTCCCTCCTTCCCTCCCACGTCCTCCCTCCCCCCACCCCTGGTAACCACCACACTCTTGTCCATGTCTCTTAGTCTCGTTTTTATGTCCCACCAATGTATGGAATCATGTAGTTCTTGTTTTTTCTGATTTACTTATTTCACTTCGTATAATGTTATCAAGATCCCACCATTTTGTTGTAAATGATCCGATGTCATCATTTCTTATGGCTGAGTAGTATTCCATAGTGTATATGTGCCACATCTTCTTTATCCAGTCTTCTATTGAAGGGCTTTTTGGTTGTTTCCATGTCTTGGCCACTGTGAACAATGCTGCAATGAACATGAGGCTACATGTGTCTTTACGTATCAATGTACATAAAGTTGTTAATTTCAAACTCTTTAGTTTCATAGATGTTTTCCATTTACCAATGTGATTTCATAAACAATACCCAGTTTTGAGAGCAAAATGTCCACTAAAAAATGACTGTTTCAACTCTTGGATGCGAGAACGAATTGTCTCTGTGGCCTGATTTCTGAATGCATGTGGCAGATGGCAGTCATAGAAATGACACATTGTGGTGGTTTTCTGCTGCAGTGGTTAGACTTACACCCCTTTCTCAATTAAGATAATGCTTTGAATTGCAGAGAAACAGAAATACAATACTATGGGAATAACCTTAAAACATAGTGAAGTGGGAATCCTTGTGACTCACTTGCAAAGTTCAGCACTTCAGCACAGTCATATGACTCACCACCTCTGCGAACCATCGCACCAGCACGTAGGTGCTCCTACCAGACTGAGAGCTCTTGAAGAACAAGTTCTTGATGGTTTTCCTTTGTAAAATTTTAGTACTGTGTTTGACAAAGTGCATTTTATAGGTGGTCAATAATGTTGGCTGAATGAATGACTATATTATGCCTATAATATCCACAATCATTCCAAAGGCTACAGAAATAATAACAATTCAAAACACACAATTCAGAGTTAAGAAGATTGAATATTTAATATGGCACATGCTAAAGTTCAGTGGTTTATTTATAGGTTAATTTTATTTCTGCTTCTTTCCCTCCTTGAGGCAAATGTTAAACATCAGTCTGTCATGCATGCTAAGTGCTGATCTAATTGGTCTACAACAGCCCTCTTTCCCCTTTCAGTATCATAAAGATGGTATATGAATAAGCCACTTAGAGCCTCCCTTCTGTGCTACTATATTTAAATAGCTTCTTGTGTTGTTCACATGGACTTATAAAATGCATATCTTAGAGATGAGAAATCAGAGTGCTAGTATGCTTTCTACTTTTCACTGAACCTTTGAAAGGATTTACCTGAGTCACAATGGGACTAATTTCCTGTGACATTTTTTGACCATGTGTAGTCCCATAATGTAAAAATGGAAACTCTCTTAGGAAAATCTTTAGAAAAGATGAGGTCCGTTCTGTGCTTCTTCAGTGCTACGCCGTGAACTTCTTCTCTCAGGGGCCATATCTGGCTTCCTAGAGCTCCACATTGTTATTTCTAGCAGAGAGCACAGTCCTCAAGGGGGGAAGGACTGGAGCAGGCTTTCTGTGCCATCTGTCCCTCCATAGCACTGTGCTATTCCCCAGGAACAGCAGATAACTGTGTTAGAGTGTGCAGGGCCTTTACAAGTCTCACTACATCTACCTCTTGATTCAGAACAAATGTAACTTGAAGTGAGAGCACATTGCCTTTGAGACATTAAAAGCATTTTATAGGCATTGTTTTAAATAATTATTCTAATTATCATGACAGCACATCTGCATTACCATTGCCCTCAATTTATAATGAAGAAAAAGAGTTATAGGGAGTTCATGATATATCAAAGTTCCCAAAGCTCCTCAGAGATGAAAGGAGATAAAAGCCCCTTTTTTGAGGGATGGGGTCATTAGAAGAAATGTCTTCAGAAGAGCATGAATTTTAGGTTCTTTTATTAACAAAATTTCAACATGGTATAATTATCCCATGAGTATAAATAATTAAACCTTATGAAGTTTACGTATTTTTTTCTGAATATTAAATCTAGTGTCTATAAATAGAGTTCACAGCCAGAAATCAACTATACTCCTCTAGAAATTCTAAGTGTCTCTTTGAATCTGGAAATCTCAGTTTCCTTCTTGGTACTTTATTGATGATTGTTAAAATTGTGTATTGAAGTATCTATGGTGTAGCTACCAACATTGAATGCCTCCTCTACCCAATGCTGTATTTTGTATTCACCTCAAGTTGAGGAATGCCGTACTTTTTACACTTAAAGAAAGAAAAGCTTATAAAGGTGAAATAATTTTCTCAAGTTCACTAAGCTGAAAAGTAGTGAAGTTGAGTTTTAAACCCAGGTTAGCTAGCTTTCATCCATTTTCCACCATGTTACCCCAAATGTTCTATCTGTCAGGAGCTTTGTGCTCCTCAAGTAAGCCTAGTGATTCATCCTGAGCATGGTTAGATCATTCACACAAATATACATTTTTCTACTATATTCTTTTGCATATTTTTAGTATTTGAATACAGAATATGGTTTGAAGACAGAAATTTATTTTTAATTCATTCATGCAACTCTAGGGAATATCACTGGGTTATCTCATTTTCCAAAATTTAAGGGGAAATCAAATAACAAATGGAGATAAAGAATAGGAAAAGAAAACACTTTGCATGCTAACACCTAAATCTCAAATGGCACATCAGTTTTAAAATGTGTAAAAGCAGATTAGCTTTAAAAGGTTTAGCCAGTAGGGATTTTTTTCATTGCCAGTAATATGGTCAATTGAAACTAGTTAGAATATTTTAATAGAAGATTTCTTTTCATTAGAATTATTTTAAGCCTCAATGTAGTCTCAAACTAATAAAGATAATCATGAAATACTTTAGGGCCCTATTTAAGAAAATGAGAGCTACTGAGGCAAGTTGCAGAATTTTATTTTTGATTGAGAAGGGAAAGAAAGCAGTATTTCTACTTTTTATGGAAAATTAACTGCCTAAATGTGATGCCAGCATGAAAATAAGGGTTCATCACAAAAATATGTGCATCTTATGAGGAATTTTATTTAGTTCTCCCTAAGCATAAATGCCACAGGCATTCTTAGGCACACAGCAAGTCAAATGATCATAGTCTCTAAAGGAGTGAAAAAGAAAGGAATATAATTATATGCACTGCCACTCAAAACTGCAATAGAAACATGTTTGGTTTTTGGGTTTTTGTTTGTTTGTTTTTTGTTTTTTTTTGGTTTGAGGGGTTTTTTTGTGTATGGGGTACTTCAGTGAACTTTAAAACATACCTCTTTCAATTTTGGATTGTCCTTTCTGTTATATCAGAGCAATAGCAAAATAATCATGTACCTTCCCAGCTTTTAACGGGATCAGTTAATCTAAAGAAATTAGGAAACACGCACGTAAGACCTGAATTAAGTTTTCCCTTTCCTGAAGAGTTTTTCTTCCAAGACTATTATGTAATAGTGTACACACATATACAGAATGCTTTCTTTAAAAAGTTGGGACATATGAGTTTTAATTATGAACCAGAACTGTAATTGTCATATCTCTGTGCTTAATTTATCTCCACCTAGAAAATGGGGAAAATAACATCTAACTAACCACGCAGGGCACCATACAAGGTTTTGCAGCCACAAGGAGCAATATATACTCAACTGTTTTTTACTCATTTCCACAATCCAGGAGAAGCCAGAAGGAACAGGTTTGATATGCAGAGAAGTCATGTACCTGTCATGGGAAAGGTTGAAGGACTTTCCTAATAGCAACATTGTTTGTGTCCCCAGAAGTAAAGTATATATGACAGGCACCAGAGAGGACCTGATTCTGTCTTCTGGAAATCTGAGGTCCTTGTGGCTGAACTCTCCTGAGTCCAGCAGCAATGTGACTACCCATTAGTTGCATTTGTAAGCAAAAGTCCCATTTTGAATGAATATATTTATCAAACTATTTGACAATTGGTAAGAATTTTTTTTTTTTTTTGGCAGAGACAGAGAGAGTCAGAGAGAGGGACATATAGACAGGAAGGGAGAGAGATGAGAAATATCAATTCTTTGCTGCGGCACCTTAGTTGTTCATTGATTGCTTTCTCATATGTGTTGACCGTGGGCTACAGCAGACCGAGTGACCCCTTGCTCAAGCCAGCGACCTTGGGCTCAGCTGGTGAGCTTTGCTCAAACCCAATGAACCGCACTCAAGCTGGTGACTTTGGGATCTCAAACCTGGGTCCTCCACGTCCCAGTTTGATGCTCTATCCACTGCGCCACTGCCTGGTCAGGTGACAATCAGTAAGGATTAATAAGTGCATTCCATATGACAATCTACATAAATTCAAGAGATTGTCTTTTTTTTTTTGAGAACATTTCTTAATGCCTGCCTTCTCCATTCCTAGCCCTATATAAGGCACTAAGAGGCTAAGATGAAAGGAGGAAGACACATGTACCCGAGGGCTATAGCATCTGTTTCTGGAATCCTGAAGAAGAAATGCTGGGAGAATTTTAGTGCGTATCACAGGTTTAAGGATAATAAGCCAGACTGATAAAATTCAAGATGCCTTTATATCATTCTAGGACTAAAGTCAAGGTGAAGAATGGCCATAAATCTTGAATTTAGAAATTAGGAAAATAATTTAAATGCATTAACATAAAATAAAACTGAGACTGAATAACTTTGAGGGTCAATGCTATTTATGTATTCATAGTTTTTGCTTTAGGCCTTTATGCTAGGGAAATTTAGGAGATTTTTTTTCCTAATTTGTGCTGGTTTATCAAGGGACTTGCTTTTATTTTATCTGAGGGCCTAAAAGTCTGAATTTAATAAAATTGACTGGAATGCAGGCAGAGTCTCAGTGAGAACACATCTGAAAAATTTAGCATTTCAAGAATGTTTATCTCACTTTGATCAGGAGGTCATAAAATAGCTAGGAAACCTTTTGCCTGTGATTTGTCTCAGACTCTAAGGCTTGCACACTTTATATCACATGTGAGACTTAAACCCAATACAGAGTAAATATGATAAGATAAATATGCATTCAAAAATTGTGAGTGCATTATTACTTTGATAGTCATTCTGTAAAATTCATCCAATAAGAGTGTCTCAGAATCAGTAATAGTAAGGAGTTTTCTGTCCACCTGTAGAGAAGCAATTAGTTAAATAAATATATTGTTTTGAAAGCTACTGAGGAGCTAACTCGCTTTAATAAATATGTTCAATGTCTAGTTATATCCTTATTCCTCTAGGTCTAAATGTGTTGTATTGGTTTTCTAAGGCTGTCATAAATAATACATAGCCTGAGTGTTATAACCAACTGAAATTTATTTTCTCACAGTTCTGAGGGTGAAGTTCAAGATCAACTTGTTGGCAATTTGGTTACCTTTGAGGCCTCTCTCCTCAGCTTGCAGATGGTTGACCTCTTGTTATATCTTCACACATTCATTTCTTTGTGTATGCACACCCCTGTTATCTCTTTGTGTGTCCAAATTTCCTCTTATTATAAGGACACCAATCAGATTGAAGCAAAGCCCACCCTAATGGCCTCATTTTAACTTAATCACATCTTACAAGGCCCTCTATCCCCATCTAGTCACATTCTGAGTTATTGGGCATTAGGACTTTAATATATAAATTGGGGAGGGGTTCACAAATTCAGCCCATGACGGTAGGTAAGTGAAATGAATTAATTAACACTACCAATGTGCTGTCTGAGTGCATGGAAGTAAAACAGGAGACTGCAACCACTCAGAAAAACAGTGCTTATGGGACTGAAAGGATGGCACTGACTTTATGTCTGTACAGTCAATAAAGATGGGATAAAAGTAATTTGAAAATCATAAAAATTATTGATGTATTTTATTTCCTGGAAAAATGTAGCTTCTATTTTGTTATTTAATACATAAACCGATTCTGGAAGTGGCGATAAAAACACCATGAGAACTGATGACCCATTTTTAAAAGAGAAAATTATTTTATCATACTTTAGGGGAAAATGCATATTTTATGCTTATAGACAGTAATTTTAATATTCTAATTGCTTCTCTTCTATATGATGGATTTCTCAGTTTAAAATTATTAAAATTATGATAAAATAATTTTTCTTGGATACCTGGGAAAATTTTGGTGTTGAGTTCTATCTACAGGAGTATTTAAAAAGTATTGTAGGGAATTAGCCTGTTTTCTTTATGTCTGCCCCTTTCACTCTGTGAGAAATGTCTTCATCATCTTGGCCATTTCTAGGATTGTATTTTCTCCTGAATGCTTTATGTGAATATAAAATTAAAAAATTATCAGAGTCCATTCAACAAACGTTTAGTGAGTATTTGCAATGTTCAAGGAAAACAGTATATTAGAGTCTATGTGGGCTATAAAGATGAATAAAGCATGTTCTTAATGAGCTGACAATGTAATGGGGAAGCACAATGTGTCAAAAATGACTAGAGTAGAGAGACAAGATGGCGCTAGAGTAGGCGGACGTACCAACATCTACCTCCCAGAACCAAAGTGGATTACAAACTAATTTTATGAACTATCATCTGGAAAAACCAACTTTGGACTAAACTAAGAGGACTCTTCAACCAAGGAACACTGAAGAAGCCACACCGAGACTGGTAGGAAAAGCAGAATCGTAGAGAGGGCTCCCCAGCTCCCCAGAGCGAACAGCAGCAGGGAGAGACTCGCGTGGTGGGAGGTGAGTTTAGCAGAGGGGAAGGGGTCCTGAGCCCCAGGAACAAAGCCCCAGCCTGCAGCCCCAGAGCCCAGAAGAGGCATAAGGACAGTATTTAGCTGGAAACAAGTCAGGATACTGTTTGTGAGAAAGAGTCTGATTTCTCAGACCCAGGATCCTTCTTAAAGGGACCGCACAGAACATCTCTCTCACAACCACTCACCTGGGGCTCCTGGGGATGGGGGGGAGAGAGGAGAGGACCAGAGTAACAGGAAGAGAGTGTAATCTAGGAGGCACAGGGAGAAACATTTTGGGAGATAGCCACCCTAACCCCTGGGAGAGTCACTCCCCAAAGCTGAAGTGAATATTTCCCCCAGAAACAGCAATACCAGCAAAGGGAAGCAGGAGAGCAGCCAAACAAGCTCCCCCATGGCACTCAGAGCAGAGTCGCATAGAAGGAGGGAGCTTTTGGGTCTACAGTAGTGAGTCTTAGGGTCCAAGCTGCAACACCCCCACCCACATGGCTGAGGGCGCGCCGGAGGGTGGGCGGCAGCGAAAGACAAAAGCACGGTTCTGCTGGCAGGGGCAGAAGCCAGCTGGCCACTACTGGGCTCAGGTGTGAGCTCAATCTTGCCCAGCTGGGGAGAAGGGGGTGTGCAAAAGCAGTCAAGCTCAGCTGCCGGCAGCCTGTAATCCAGCCTGCAGGAAAAGGGTGGGAACCCCGGAAAGGGTGGAGACCAGCCCCTGAGCAAGGGCAGAGGAGCACAGCCTTGCCCTGCCCGTGCAACGAGGCTTGCGGTCTGACTTGGTAGCTGGCTCCTCCCACGGGGGTGGAGCCAAAAGCCCAGAAGAGGAGGAGTTCTGCTACTGAGCTGAGCTTGGGCATGCAGTCCTGCCTGGCGGTAGAGCCAAGGCTAGCTAGCAGCCGCTCCTCGAGTGGGCTCCTCCTGCAAGGGCAGGGAAAAAGCCCGGAAACAGGCAGAGACCCGCAGCTGAGCAAAGGTGCTCGCCAGTGCCTTCAGGACCGAGCTTAACGTCACACACGGGGGCGGGGCAAAGTCCAAGGCCACCAACACTTGTGCACCTGAGCGTGTGATCACAGCCACTCCTGTGAAGAGAAAATGCGGAGCCAGAGAAATACAACACAAATAAACCAAGAGAAATCCCCAGAAAAGGACCTAAGTGAATCAGATATAACCAAATTACCAGATGCAGAGTTTAAAATAACGATTGTTAGGATGCTCAAAGATATTAGAACAACCATAGATGGCCATTACAAAAACCTAAATAAAAAGATAACAAATATAAAAAAGGACATTGAAATAATAAAAAAGAATCAGTCAGAAATGACAAATACAATATCTGAAATAAAGAATACAATGGAAGGAATTAAAAGCAGGATGGATGAAGCAGAGAATCGAATCAGTGAGTTAGAGAGGACACGATAAATAAAGGCATGGAAGCAGAGCAGAAAAAAGAAAAGAGACTCAAAAAGTCTGAGGAAACCCTAAGAGAGCTCTGTGACAACATGAAGAGAAATAATATCCGCATCATAGGAGTTCCTGAAGAAAAAGAGAAAGAACAAGGGATAGAGACTTTGTTCAAACATATTATAGCGGAAAACTTCCCCCAATTAAGGCAGGAAAACATTGCACAAGTTCAGGAAGCACAGAGAACTCCATTAAGGAGAAACCCAAAGAAACCAACACCAAGACACATCATAATTAAAATACAAAAGCTAACTGATAAAGAGAAAATATTAAAAGCTGCTAGAGAAAAAAAGGCTATCACCTACAAAGGAGCCCCCATAAAGATGACTTCTGACTTCTCAACAGAAACACTTGAGGCCAGAAGGGAATGGCAAGAAATATTCAAAGTAATGCAGAACAAGAACCTACAACCAAGACTACTTTATCCAGCAAGGCTATCATTTAAAATTGAAGGAGAAATAAAAAGCTTTACAGACAAAAAAAACCCTCAAGGAATTCACTGCAACCAAACCAAGGCTGCAAGAAATGCTAAGGGACCTGTTGTAAACAGATCAAAGGAAAAAAAGAATATAGCAAAAGAGGAATACAGTTTTAAAGAAAAAAAATGGCAATAAACAATTACATATCAGTAATAACCTTAAAAGTTAATGGATTAAATGATCTGATCAAGAGACATAGGGTAGCTGCATGGATAAGAAAACAGGACCCATATATATGCTGTCTACAAGAGACACACCTTAAATCAAAAGATGCACACAGACTGAAGATAAAAGGATGGAAAAAATATTTCACGCAAATGGAAATAAAAAAAAACGCTGGGGTAGCAATACTTCAATACTTATATCAGACAAAATGGACTTTAAAACAAAGACCATAGTTAGGGATAAAGAAAGTCACTACATAATGATAAAGAGAGCAATCCAAAAGGAAGATATATCCATTATAAATATCTACACACCTAATATAGGAGCACCTAAATATATAAAACAGACTTTGATGGACTTAAAGGGCGAGATCAACAGCAATACTATAGTAGTAGGGGATTTCAATACCCCATTAACATCATTAGATAGATCCTCAAGAAAGAAAATTAACAAAGAAACAGCAGATTTAAAGGACATATTAGATCAACTCGATTTAATAGATATTTGCAGAATCTTTCACCCTAAAACAGCAGAATATACATTCTTTTCAAGTGCTCATGGTACATTCTCTAGAATAGACCACATGTTAGGGCACAAAAGCAGTCTCAACAAATTTAAGAAGATTGAAATCATATAAAGCACTTTCTCTGATCACAATGGCATTAAACTAGAAATCAACCACAATAGAAAAACTGAAAAACATTCAAACACTTGGAAACTAAATAGCATGTTATTAAATAATGAATGGGTTAACATTGAGATCAAAGAAGAAATTAAAAAATTCCTAGAAAAAAAACGATAATGAGCATACATCAACTCAAAATTTATGGGACACAGCAAAAGCAGTCCTGAGAGGGAAGTTTATAGCATTCCAGGCATACCTCAAGAAGCTAGAAAAAGCTCAAATAAACAACTTAAACCTGCATCTAAAAGAACTAGAAAAAGAACAGCAAGTAAAGCCCAGAGCTAGTAGAAGGAAGGAAATAATAAAGATCAGAGCAGAAATAAATGACATAGAGGCTAAAGAAACAATACAGAGGATCAATGAAACCGGGAGCTGGTTCTTTGAAAAGGTAAACAAGATCGATGAACCTTTAACAAGACTCACCAAGAAAAAAAGAGAGAGGACTCAAATAAATAAAATTAGAAATGAGAGTGGAGAAATAACAACTGACACAACAGAAATACAAAATATTGTAAGAAAATACTATGAAGAACTGTACACCAAAATACTAGACAACCTAGATGAAATGGACAAATTCCTTGAATCATATAATCTTCCAAAAATCAATCTGGAAGAATCAGAAAACCTAAACAAACCAATTACAACAAATGAGATTGAAAAAGCTATCAAAAAACTTCCCCCCCCCAAAAAAAAAAAGTTCTGGGCCTGATGGCTTCACAAGTGAATTCTACCAAACATTCAAAGAAGAACTCCTATCCTTCTCAAGCTATTTCAAAAAATTCAAGAGAAAAGAAGACTTCCAAACTCCTTTTATGAGGCGAGCATAATTCTGATTCCAAAACCAGGCAAAGACAACACAAAAAAAGAAAATTATAGGCCAATATCCCTGATAAATTTAGATACAAAAATCCTCAACAAAATATTAGCAAACCGGATCCAGCAATATATGAAAAAAATCATACACCATGATCAAGTGGGATTTATTCTTGGGAGGCAAGGCTGGTACAATATTCGCAAATCAATCAATGTGATTCATCACATAAACAAAAGAAAGGAGAAAAACCACATGATAATTTCAATAGAGGCAGAAAAAGCATTTGATAAAGTCCAGCACCCATTCATGATCAAAACTCTCAGCAAAGTGGGAATACAGGGAACATACCTCAACATGATAAAGGCCATCTATGACAAACCCACAACCAACATCATACTCAATGGGTAAAAATTAAAAGCAATCCCCTTAAGATCAGGAACAAGGCAGGGGTGCCCCCTTTCACCACTCTTATACAACATAGTTCTGGAAGTCCTAGCCACAGCAATCAGACAAGAAAAAGAAATAAAAGGCATCAGAATTGGAAAAGAAGAAGTAAAACTATCATTATTTGCAGATGATATGATATTGTATATAGAAAACCCTAAAGTCTCAGTCAAAAAACTACTAGACCTGATAAATGAATTCGGCAATGTGGCAGGATATAAAATCAATACTCAGAAATCAGAGGCATTTTTATACACTAATAATGAACTGTCAGAAAGAGAAATCAAGGAAACAATCCCCTTTACCATTACAACCAAAAAAAATAAGTACCTAGAAATAAATCTAACCAAGGAGATTAAAGACTTGTACTCGGAAAAGTATAAAACATTGATAAAAGAAATCAGAGAAGATACAAATAAGTGGAGGCATATACCATGATCATGGTTAGGAAGAATAAACATCATTAAAATGTCTATATTACCCAAAGCAATTTATAAATTCAATGCAATACCGATTAAAATTCCAATGACTTACTTCAAAGATATAGAACACATATTCCAAAAATTTATATGGAACCAAAAGAGAACACGAATAGCCTCAGCAATCTTGAAAAGGAAGAATAAAGCGGGAGTTATCATACTTCCGGATATCAAGTTATATTATAAGGCCATTGTACTCAAAACAGCATGGTACTGGCATAAGAACAGGCACATAGATCAATGGAACAGAACAGAAAACCCAGAAATAAACCCATAGCTCTATGGACAACTGATATTTGACAGAGGAGGTAAGAAAATACAATGGAGTAAAGACAGCCTCTTCAACAAATGGTGTTGGGAAAATTGGACAGCTACCTGCAAAAAAATGAAACTAGACCACCAACTTACACCACTCACAAAAATAAACTCAAAATGGATAAAAGACTTAAATGTAAGCCATGAAACCATAAGCATCTTAGAAGAAAACATAGGCAGTAAGCTCTCTGACATCTCTCGCAGCAATATATTTGCTGATTTGTCTCCACAGGCAAATGAAATAAAAGACAGAATAAACAAGTGGGACTTTATCAAACTAAAAAGCTTCTGCACAGCTAAAGACAATAACAGAATAAAAAGACAAACTACACAATGGGAGAATATATTTGACATTGCGTCTGATAAGGGGTTGATAACCAAAATTTATAAAGAACTTGTAAAACTTAATACCAGGAAGACAAACAATCCAATCCAAAAATGGGCAAAAGAAATGAATAGACACTTCTCCAAAGAGGACACACAGATGGCCAATAGGCATATGAAAAAATGTTCAACATCACTAATGATTAGAGAAATGCAAATTAAAACCACAATGAAATATCACCTTACACCAGTCAGAATGGCGCTCATCAATAAAACAACCCAGAATAAGTGCTGGCAAGGATGTGGAGAAAAGGGAACCCTCCTGCACTGCTGGTGGGAATGCAGACTGGTGCAGTCACTTTGGAAAACAGTATGGAGATTCCTCAAGAAATTAAAAATCGAACTGCCTTTTGACCCAGCTATACCACTGTTAGGAATATACCCCAAGAGCACCATAGCACTGTTTGAAAAGAAGAATTGCACCCCCATGTTTATGGCAGCATTGTTCACAATAGCAAAGATCTGGAAACAGCCCACGTGTCCATCAGAGGACGAGTGGATTAAAAAGCTTTGGTATATATATACTATGGAATACTACTCAGCCATAAGAAATGATGACATAGGATCTTTTACAACAACATGGATGGGCCTTGATAACATTATACTGAGCGAAAGAAGTAAATCAGAAAAAACTAAGAACTATATGATTCCATACATAGGTGGGACATAAAGATGAGACTCAGAGACATGGACAACAGTGTTGGGGTTACAGGGTGGGGGAGAAGAGGGAGGGGGTTGGGGGAGGGGAGGGGCACAAAGAGCATGGCTTTTCAGCATTTGCCATATTCCCCCCTTAATCTATAGACAGACAGCAAATATTTACTGCTGTCTTAGGGGCAAATGCTGATGAACTATTTCAGCAGTTCCTCCTTCTTCAAAGACTTATATGTCAACATAGAGCTCCACGTTTTATAAGACATACTCAAGCTCACTCCATGCTCCCTGGAGCTTTAGCACAAGGGAATGCCTTTTTTTTTTCTTTTTTTTCTCTTTTCTTTCTTTCTTTCTTTTTTTTTTTTGTATTTTTTCTTTTATTTATTTATTTTTTGTATTTTTCTGAATATGGAAATGGGGAGGCAGTCAGACAGACTCCCGCATGCGCCTGACCGGGATCTGCCTGGCATGCCTACCGGGGGGGGGGGATGCTCTACCCATCTGGGGTTTTGCTCTGTTGCAACCGGAGCCATTCTGGCACCTGGGGCAGAGGCCATGGGACCATCCTTAGTGCCCAGCGTGGCTTTGCTCTGGTGGAGCCTTGGCTGAGGTAGGGAAAGGGAGAGACGGAGAGGAGGGAGAGGAGGAGGGGTGGAGAAGTAGATGGGCGCTTCTGTGTGCTCTGACTGGGAGTCAAACCCGGGAATCCTGCACACCAGGCCAATGCTCTACCACTGAGCCAACCGGCCAGGGCCTAGGGATGCCCTTGTTGATCAAGCTACCCAAAAGAAAATTATATGGAGCAACCATGACAGACCGAGCAAGTCAGTATCATACTATTCAGACCGGTGTAAACAGTTTCAACTTTCTCGGGAAGCAGCACGGCAGATTGGGAAATCCTGTCCAAGGGGTCCTATACTGCCCCTTCATTTGGAGTTAACCCTTAAGGACCCCTACCAGGACAACTTTGGCAGATGGATGTTACTCATATACCTTCATTTGGCAAACAGTCGTATGTCCACATTACAGTGGATACATATTCCGGATCTATAGTAACCACTGTCAGAACAGGAGAGGCTGCTAGGCATGTTATAGCTCATTGTCTGTATGCATTGTTCTATTATTGGATTTCCTAAACTGGCTAAACTGAAAATGCTCCTGCATATGGAGCAAAAGCATTTACTGTATTTTGTCATGCTTACAAATCTTTAAAGTTAAGGTATTATTAAAGTGTACTCAGCAAACATTTTAAGGTCAATTAAAAAAATATTTAAAAAGGGGTAGTCATATCCTGGAACTCCTACGGGTCTACCATATCATGCTTCTTACTTAAAAAAAAAATTATATTTCTTTTGAATGCTGATGAACAGGAGACAGCAAATCTTTTTCGCCTGCAAACTACTGCCTTCTTTATTAGATCCAGCTAATAACACTGTTTTGTCTTTTTCCAAATAGCTCCAGATATATGGAAAAGATTTATATAGGTGGATGGGGATCCTCAAACCCCTCAGCGAGATCTTCTGAGCATGGCTTTTAAGATACCTAGAGGCAGAAAAAGCCCAATAGAGATCAGGGGAACTACCAGCTTTTAGGATACACCCTTAAAGGTTCCAATGCCCCAAAGGGGTCTCATAGGATGCCATCTGGGTCCTGCTTCAATAGTGGAAAGGAAGGTCATTGAGCTAAAGCCTGCCAGGCTTACATGCCTCTGCTGTGAGGAAACAGGGACACTGGAAGGTAGGCTTCCCCCTCGCTCCTCTAAGGGAGGGTTCAGTCTCTTCCAGCCCTGCTTCAGCCACCTATGACCTAACCTTGCCCAGAATGCTGGGGATTGCCACTGAAGGCTGAAGGTGCCCAGGGCCGTCGGCCCCATCTACGACACTGTGGACGAGCCTAGGGTATTTCTTCCAAGAAGCAGGTAAACTGATCTCATTTGCACAAGGGCCACTTAACTATGTTTTGCCTGAATAGTCAGGTTTTTTATTCTTCCCTCAAAGATCTCTGTTGTGGGTGTTGATAGTCCTATTTTCTGCTGCTTTGCTTAATATATAGTGTTTCCTTTATCCCTCCTACCTCAATGTCCCACTCATATTTCAGGCTGGGACCTACTCCTAATTTAGAGCTCTCTTTCCCCCTTTTGCCAACTTCTATTATGAATCTACCTTTGCCACCCAGCTTAGTGTATCCCAAGGTTCTCTTTACCATGCCACAGTCGCAGAGCTCCAGGGAAAAGCAACCTGGTCTCATCTCTCCAGGCAGAGGAGAACAGAAGCTCCATATCCACGCATGCTGCAAATGGCTTTTCTAGTCTACCTGAATCATTACCAGCTAGAAGCAGCGGTCATTGGGACTTGGACATGAGCTGCAAAGTAGAGAATGGTGACAACAATTCCAGTGCCATTAGGACTTTTCCTGGATGTGGTCTTTTCCTGGACTCCTGCTCCCTGTGACAGTTCCTAACAGACTGAACTGTGGTTGAGTTGCATTTTTCAGGAATTTGGCATGGTGATGGGGCCAACTTGGACTTGGTGAACATGTTAAGGACACTACTCTTTTATAGATTCTTGCTGTTTTGGCCAAGAGTTTGCTTAAAGGCTTTTAATCACTGTAAAAAAAAATAGAAGACTGGATAAAGAAGATGGGGCACATATACACCATGGTATACTATTCAGCTAGAAGAAATGATGACATCGGATCACTTACAGCAGAATGGTGGAATCTTGATAACATTATGCGGAGTGAAATAAGTGAATCAGAAAAAAACAAGAACTGCAGGATTCCATACATTGGTGGGACATTAAAATGAGACTAAGAGACATGGACAGGAGTGGGGTTGTTATGGGGGGTGGGGGAAGGGAAGGAGGGAGAGGAGGAGGGGTACAAAGTAAGCTGGATAGAGGGTGACGTAGGACAATCTCTCTTTGGGTGATGGGTATACAACAGAACTAAATGACAAGATAACCTGGAAATGTTTTCTTTGAATATATGTACCCTGATTTATTGATGTCATCCCATTAAAATAAAAATTTATTTATAAAAAAATGACTAGAGTACAAAGCAAAATAAAAAATGCGTTAAGAAGGTATAGGATGGATAAATGGTAATGGATAAAGACTTGACTTGGAGGAGGTGAACACACAATACAGTACACAGAGATGTGTTGTAGAATTTGGCATCTGAAACCTGTATAATTATGTTAAGCAGGGCCACCTAAAAAAATTCAATTAAAAATGCTTCAAGAAGAAGGCAAAAACAGGAGTTCTGATATGAGAAGGATTGCTTTTTGCTATGACATTAGGGGAAATCTTCCCAGAGCAAGTGACACTTTAACCTCATGGAAAAACATAATTGGAGTTTCTATAGAAAATCATGGCAAGTATATGAATACAGGTTTAGAAGCAGAAAGTGCAGAGATGATTCAGAAAACACCAAGTGCTGTGCCTTTAAGAACAGACAGAAAGATAGCATAGCATAGGCTAGTGGGACCCAGTGGAACCATACTGAAAGGTCCTAAATCCCAAGTCACTGAGAAGTTATGGGGAAGTCATGCAGTCCACTTTACCCGGTGATAAGCCCAATGGAAAGTGTGCTTAAATGGGGGAGCTAGTCACATGGTTTCTTATAACCCTCTTGAGTGGTGTATGCAGACAAATGTGACAATGTTCTGACAATCATTTTGCTTTCCCCAACTAATTACTGTATATACCTATTTTCTTTGCTTCTGTTCCTGGATGTGGTATGAATATAAAATGTCATGAGATAAGGCATAATACTATGAGAGGTATAAGGAGGAATAAGGCATGTTTATAGCTGTTAAGGTCTTCACACTTTACTTGCCATCCCATTCTAACCCATATCATTTCAGCTTCTGAAACTGATAAATAAAGTAGGAATACAGGCTGATATAGTAATTAAAAAATATCACTTTAGCCCTGGCCAGATGGCTTAGTTGGTTGAAGCCAGTGATAGGATTCAGCCAGTTTCCACCAGTTTGGCAAAATGGATACCTAATTTTTTGTTGAGTTCAGTGAACTGGTTTTTAAAATGGCACTTGTAATTAGGGTTCTCTCTAAGGTGGGTCCCTGGGCAGTCACCCAATGTAGAAATCACAAAAATATTTACATTAATACTCTTTTCTAATGTTCATCTGTGTAACAGCATATTCTTTTTTTTGTGTGTGGCAGAGACAGAGACAGTCAGAGAGAGGGACAGAGAGGGACAGACAGACAGGAAGGGAGCAAAATGAGAAGCATCAGTTCTTCCTTGTGGCACCTTAGTTGGTCATTGATTGCTTTCTCATATGTGCCTTGAAGAGACTCAGCAGACTGAGTGACCTCTTGCTGGAGCCAGCAACCTTGGGCTCAAGCTAGTGAACCTTGCTCAAATTAGATGAGCTTGTGCTCAAGCTGGCGACCTCAGGGTCTCGAACACAGGGCCTCCACATCTCAGTCTGACTATCCACTGTGCCACTGTCTGGTCAGGCTGCATAACAGCATATTCTAAGCGCCTGTCGTAATGCTCATTCTGTCTACAAGTGAAAAAAATTGCAAGTAAGAATGCCAATCAAGAAGCAATATAGAATTTTCAAACAACAGCTCAGATAAGGGCCTAATATCCAAAATATACAAAGAACTAACAAAACTCAACAACAAACAAGCAAACAATCCAATAAAAAAAATTTGAAGATGACATGAACAGATACTTCTCCCAAGAAGAAATACAAATGGCCAATAGATAAATGAAAAGATGCTCATCTTCACTAGCTATTAGAAAAATGCAAATCAAAACTACAATGAGATACCACCTCACACCAGTTAGATTAGCTATTATCAACAAAACAGGTAATAACAAGTGTTGGAGAAGCTGTGGAGAAAAAGGAACCCTCATTCACTGTTGGTGGGAAGGTAAAGTAGTACAACCATTATGGAAGAAAGTATAGTGGTTCCTCAAAAAATTAAGAATAAAACTACCATATCATCCAGCAATCCCTCTACTGGCTATATATACCCCCAAAACTCAAACACACTAGTACATAAAGACACATGCAGCCCCATGTTCACTGAAGCATTGTTCACAGTGGCCAAGACATGGAAGCAACCATAAAACCCTTCAATAGAAGACTGGATAAAGAAGATGTGGTACATATATACTATGGAATACTACTCAGCCATAAGAAATGATGACATAGGATCATTTACAACAACATGGATGGACCTTGATAACATTATACTGAGTGAAATAAGTAAATTAGAAAAAACTATGAACTGTATGATCTCATACATAAGTGGGACACAAAATTGAGACTCATGGACATTGATAAGAGTGTAGTGATTACCAGGCGGAGGGAAGGGAGGAGAAGGAGGAGTGGGGGAGAGCAGGGACATAAAGAAAACCAAATAAAAGATATCAGAGGACAATTTGACTTTGGGTAATGGGAATACAACATAATCAAATGTCAAAATGATCTGGAGATGTTTTCTGGAATCTATGTAGTCTAATTGATCAATGTCACCCCATTAAAATTAATTGTCTAAATAAAAAAATAAAAATAAAAAAGAAATATAGAAATATCTTAAATAACAGTTTTATTGTTTTTTGTCAGATATTATTTAATATTTCTTCATTAATATTTTAGAACTTTTCTTATAACAATCTAATTTTGTGTACCTCTTTTATTCTTATTTAAGTATTAAATGCATAAATAATAAACTACCTTTCAGTATATCATATTTTTATACTTAAAATGGTCATTAAGGCAGAGAACCAGTTGTTAAATTATTTGAATTCCATCACTGGTTGGAGCATTATCTTAACATGCAAAGGTTGGCGGTTTGGTCTCTGGTCAGAGTATATACAGGAGTAGATCAGGGTTTCTGTCTGTCTGTCTGTCTGTCTGTCTGTCTCTCTCTCTCTGTCCTTTCCTCTCTCTAAAATCAATAAATAAAAGATACACACACACACACACACACACACACACACACACACACACACACATATATATAAAATCTTAGAACCAGACAGACCAGTCTAGCACTTTCTACAATATACCCTTGGACAAGTTACTTAGGCTCTCTAACCTTAGTTTCTTGTAAAATAGAGGTAACTATGAGGTTGCCAGTTCAGAACCCTGGGCTTGCCTGGTCAGGGGATATATGAAAACCAACTACTGCAAGTTGATGCTTCCTGCTCCTCCCCTTTCCTTTCTCTCTCTCTCTGTCTCTCTCTCTCTCTCCTCTCTCTAAAAATCAATAAATAAAATATTTTTTAAAAATGCCTGACCTATGCTGGCACAGTGTTATAGAGCAGCAACCTGGAACACTCAAGTCGCTGGTTCAAAACCCTGGGCTTGCCCAGCCAAGGCACATACGAGAAGCAGCTACAAGAGTTGATACCTCCCACTCTCCTCTACCCCTCTTCTCTCTTTTCTTCTCTCTCTCTCTTCTTGCTCTAAAATCAATAAAAATAAAGTCTTTGAAATCGAAGTAACTCATAGTACTTTTAAAAGTATTAAATAGAAGGATTCATGTAAAGCAGAGCACTTGCACAAAGTCATATTAAGGAATGCTGGTCTTCATAATTTTTTTTAAAGAGAACTTCTTTTCTCCCATTTTCATATTTCTGAGTAAAAAAATCAGACCTGCAGAAGCCGAACCATAGGATATACAGTATGTGAAGATAATATGTTCTGGTTATTTATTACTGCATAACAAACCACTCCCAAATTTGGTGACTTAATACAATTTACAGTTCTTTCTGTGGGTTGTGTGGACCCAGCTTGGTGGTTTCCATGCAGAGGTTTTCATGCAGTTGCTGTCTAATGTGGGATAATGGCTGTGCTTTTCTAAAGACTCTCTAAGACTGAACATCCAATATGGCACACATACTGAAGGAGCTCATGCTCTTGTCACTGA
The DNA here is from genome assembly GCF_036850995.1 of Saccopteryx leptura. Taxonomy (NCBI): domain Eukaryota; kingdom Metazoa; phylum Chordata; class Mammalia; order Chiroptera; family Emballonuridae; genus Saccopteryx; species Saccopteryx leptura. Next base: position 53,052,389 of record NC_089509.1, read on the forward strand.
GAAATCAGTTGGAGTATCTAGTGGTGCACCTACAAATGATTTCTCCAAGGGGTTTCTCAAAGCTAGTGTTAACTTCTAAAAGTAAGCATCCAAAAGTGAGCATGCCAAGAGACCAGGCTAGAAGCTGCAAGGCTTTTTTACTTGGATATCTGATCACCTTGTGCTGCATGTTCTCCTTCTCTCCCCTCACCCCCATCTCATCTCATCTCATCTCATCTCATCTCATCTCATCTCATCTCATCTCATCTCATCTCATCTCATCTCATCTCATCTCATCTCATCTCATCTCATTCTCCATGGCTCTTTATCCAATTATAGTCTCATATATAAGCATACCTGCTGTATTCACTGGAAAAAGCTGCCACAAGGCCTACCTTGACTCACAGGCATGGAGAAACAGACCTTCCTTCTTGACAAAGGAGTGGAAAGTGACATTACACATAAGCATGTGGAGGAGGGATACTGTTGGCACTTTGTGGCAGCCATTATAAAAGTACTGTGAAAGTAGTTAAGGTAGAAAGTAGTTCTCTTCAATTTTCTGATGAGAAAACTGTGGGTCAGGGATGTTAAGAGTTAGCCTAAGTAACTTCATTGTTAAATGGAAGAGCTTAACATTGAACTCTGGCCTTCTGAATCCTAACTGGGTTCTCTGGGAAAGTTAGCCTCTGCCCTCATGATGAGCTCTCTTCAGAAACGGGAAAGATTATCGGGGCTAAAGTAGCAATCTTTTTCCAGCTCCCTGCACATCTTTGTATCACCCTCACCTTCCCTATTGGTGCCCGTGTCCATTCCTTGGAGCCCTTGGTTTCTTCATGTTTAAAATGGAAATAATTGCTTAGCACCTTCTCATAACAATAAAATGACAATTACTTGAGTGTAATACACGTAAAGTACTTAACACAGTGTGTAATACTAATGAGTGTTCAATACTTTTTAGCTATTGTTGTTATTGCTATTATTATTATAATTCCAGTACTTCAGAAATAGGATAGGAATTCATATCATTGTCTCACTCTCCTTATTATCAGTCCTTCCTAAACCACCTCTTTCCTATAGGGAGGATTTTCACCTAGATTACCTCCTAATTGTTCAAATCAGGGGATTTTTATATTGCTATTTTTCTGTACACTCCCAGCAGCATTCAGAATGCCCTACATCACTGGTGTTCATGGATTTCACTCTCCATGACTGCTTCTGGCCGCCACATATAGTTGTATGGGTTGTAAGCTGCTCAAGGTCACACAACAAAGGGTGCACGTCAAACCTAATGAAGAGAATTACATCTTTAAGACAATTTTACAGCTGATGGCAGTAACATTTTCTGGTCTGACAAAATCAGTACAATATGAGAACTTGTTGATAGATGAAGGGGTGGCCCCATTTGCTAATTCACACAAAAGCACCATGTGGACTGGGAGTGACCCTACTTCTGACAGTTCCTTCTCTACTGCACTGACCAGATAATCTTCCTTTGCCCATCTCCCACATGCCACTGAGGTCCTTTTCGCAGCTCTCAAACTTACTCTACATACTCTAACTGGGCAATTTAATAGACTCTTGCTGTTGTAACTATCACCTTCTTGCCAAAGAGTCCTAAATCTTTCACTACTGCATAGACTTCTCCTTAGAGGTCTAGAAATCTAGCTACCTCTTCAATATTTTCATATTATCTACATGGAATTCAAAATGTCAACAACAAAAAAAAAACTTAATTCATTACCAGCCCCTCGAAAATGAAACCCAGGCATCATTTTTAAAGCAAGACAACCATATTGTTCTTTATCAATATATATATATTTCCTTGGAAAAGTTTGTTCTCACTTTCATGAAATGTGTTTTGGGAGAAATAAAGGGTGTGTGTTTGTGGGAGTTCCTCTGTAGCTTCCATCAAAAGAAATATTGCCCACAAACTGAGGGTGTGTCATATGCTTGAAACCCCAGGACCTCTCCTACCTCATCTTGCTCTTTGCAGTGGATCCAAGGGGAACATGAAGTTGGACTTCGCCTCTCTGAGACACTAATTGACGTGGTGAAGAGATTCATCTTGTTTTACCAATTTCTTAGCTCCCTCCAAATTAGAACATCTATCAGTTACGCTAGACTTCATCTGCTCCTCCAGTACCTTTATCCTACAAATTACTAAATTAATGCTAATATTGTTTAATGTGCTCTCCTCTCTCCACTCCCTTTCTCACTATTCCATTGTAGGCTTGTTCTGTTTCTCAGTTGGAAATTTTAATAAACTCCTTACTGTACTTACTCATAAGGTGTTGCCATTTTATCTCATCATATGTATAAATCATTTAGATGATAGATGTATCTATCTCCTAAGATTATATGACATTATGCTAAAGAAAGAAATATATATAAATAAGAAAGAAAAAAATTGATCTCTTTTAAGCTTAACTGACCTCTTTTTCCATTGCTTTCATGGCTTTCAGGTGTCTTAAAGCTAGAAAAGATTGCAGACATTTTTGAAAGATTTTATTTATTTAGATATTATTTAAGCCAGAGGTTTCACCAGTGCTTCTGGAATTACCTCTCCATTATCAGTAACTTCCTCTGTACTCTCAAGCTCTTCTCCAAATACTTCTTCTACCTTCTTGCCTTAACAGGGCATGATTTTCCCCTGAAAACCATCTCTGAATCCTTCTTTTGTACTTTGAGGCCACAATCCTGCCACTCTCTTGTTAAAACATTGCTCATTTGAGGCTCAGGGCAGTCGGGTATACTCATCTATCCCCTTCTGTCACTGTTATTTATTAAATTTCAATTAAGTTTTTCTCATTTACCTGAAATATTGACAAGTAACTTACAGTCTTATTCAGCCTTCTAAGCACTTTTATTATCCTGAGACACCATGATAGCCTCTGAGCTCCTACATTTTCTCATATTTCACAGCTTTCTCCTCTACTCCACCTCGCTTCCATTTTCATTGTCATAACTAGATCTTAGCAATTGTAACTATGCTTACTTCCCAAGTTGCAAAAGCAAAAATCTCGGTCAATTTTCTTTTCAATTTGCTCTGCCAAGTATTCACAGTCACAGAATTCTTTAAACTCACCAGGATTCCAGTCTGTCGATCCTTTTTCTATCTTCTAATCACCCTTTTTTTTTTTACTTTCTTCCCTAATAATCTAGTTTGCATTCTATGATGTATCATTTCTATCACTCTTTATTCTCTTGATGGCAAGCTAAATTTTCTTGTACCTGTCTCCTCCCATACCTTAGCCTAACCTGCAATTCACATTTTATTTTTATTTTGATCCTCACAAAGCCTTTTCCTGGCTGAAGGCAGCTATCCACTTTCTCAAATGACTGAAGAAGAACTGTGTAGAATTCTCAAAGTCACTGGGCAAGGTCTATATGTAGTCCTATCAATGAGATCCTAATGCAGCATCTGCCACGGTCATCTCTGTTCCTCATCTCCTTACTTCCCCATAGCCATGAGATTACACTTTCTTCATTCTCTTCAAATGCTCCTCCCACTTTCATGAGACTTCATATTGTAGCAGAAAAAATAGATGACTTCAGATTGGAATGCCATTATATTCAAGCTACCAGGCAAACAAATAGTCTATTATCTATATCAATCTTACCTTGCTTCCCCTCTTTGACAACAGGAATGCTTTATGTTTTCCAATCTTTGGGTTATATTTCTATATACATATTTCTATTTATGATTCTATCTTCTTGCCCCTCTCAGGGGTTTTACATCATTAATATTTTCTTCTCTCTTTGGTACAACAACCTCAATCTCACTAAATCCTTCCAAATGGCTTTTCAACATATGCTCATCCTTCTCTTTAAAACAAAACACATGACTCTCAAGCTACTGCTCTACTTCTCCCTCTATTTTAATGCTGAAGTACTCAAGAAGTTATCTATACTTACTAACTTCCCATCTTTTACCCATTTTAATCTGCCTTTCCACCTTTTTACTTCCACCAAAACAGTTTTGCTCAATAGTTTATGTTGCTAAATTCAAAGGATGTATTTAAGTTCTTACCTAATTTCTAGTTCTACCTAATTAGGTAATTTTCTTACCTAATGCTCAGGATAGGAGTTCAATATTATGAAAGATATTTTTCCCTTCTGACTCTCTTCTATTTGCTTGTCTGCTTTTGCTCCTCTACCATAATATTAAATGTCAGCAATTTCAAGACATCGTTTTCATCTTGTTCCTCCACACATTTGAAACAGTTAGTCAACATCCATTGTTTCAATTGCCACTAAAAAACAGGAGAGCCCTATATTATTTGTTTATTTAGGACTTCTCCTCTAAGCTATATAGGGTTACATATCCAACTGCCTTTGGACATCTTAGTACTCAGCTGATAATCTATCTTCTCTCCCAAACCAGGACTCTTTTAGTTCTCTGATATTATTTAACACTACTGCAATCCATTTAGTTGTGTATGTCAGAAGGGAAATGAAATTTCCTCTTCCTCATGCAAACCTTGGATTCAATCCAATACCTAGTCTTGTTGGTTTTACATCCTAAATAGCTTTCAACTTAGTTCACTTCTATTTTCATCACCATCCTTTGTCCAAGATGGTTATCATTTACCTGGAATCCTGCTATAAACTCCTAACTGATGTCTCCACTTATATTTTAGCTTTCAGTCTAGCCTACTCTAGAGCAGTAGCTCTCAACAGGGTAACTTTACTCTCCACAGAGATTTGTCAATGCCTGAACACACTTTTTGATCATCATGACTGAGGAGCAGTGCTACTGGCCTCTAGTGGAGAGAAACAAGGAATGCTGTTAAATATCCACAGTGGGTAGAATAGGTCCCCCACAACAAAGAATGACATGTTTCAAAATGTCAGTGGAGCCAAGGTTGAGATAACCCACTTTAGAGGTAGACTGAGCTTGTCACTCTGCAGGATAATTCTGGCATGTGTGCATATGTATACCACATACATGAATGTATGCCCATATACATCACACACACACACACACACACACACACACGTACAGTTAAAATTCTTTAGAAACTCACCATTCAGCTAAGACCATCTACATTCACATGTGGACTGTCTATGGAGTCCCTTGCCACCTCAGTATATGTTGCACTCTTAATATTTGTGAATTCCAAATTGAGAATGCCAATAATAATTGAATGTAATCACTGACTGAAATATTTGCTTAAACAATTTCACCAAATCACAGTTTCATGTGCCTATATGAAACAGACAGATGATCCTTTTTATCATCCATCAATTCCATGGACCATGTTCAGCATTTCATCCTTTGTCAAAATAAAAATTTTCCAAAGGGAATCACTTATTTTTAAGCATCTTCCTTTTCTATTTCTTTATCTTTTTTTTTTTTTTTTTGCCAATACTGGGAGCTATATTAAACAAAACAGACAAAGGACATTCATTTCAGAGCTGCCACTTCCGTGGCTGTGGGAGAAGACACCAAAATGAACTGAGGTGAGGATGATATGCTCATTCACAAAGTAAGAAGCTCATTTGGGAGAAAACCCCAAATGTCTAAATTCAAGATCAATTCCAAAGAACTGACAATAGTCTTATCTATATTCATAAGAACATTAATGGGAGAAACATGCATAAACTAAGCAGGTGCTCTGGGTGGTGGCAGACCAGGCAAAATCCATACCCATTGCAGAACAGGGTCCCTTTTATAGTGGGTTAATAGCAAAACCACCTGGTGGATAGTCATGTAGAACATTAAACAAACAAACAAACAAAAACGATGTACCTTTATGTTAAAAGATAGTATCAGTTAGTTATTACACTCTGTACATTCATTAGCCCCCTTCCTGAGACATGATGTTTGCCTTTGGGTGGCAGCATTCTGGTTTTCTGAGCAGTCAGCCTATATGAGGTTACAGAGAGTCACAGAGGGCACCCACAGAGAGAGCGGCATGTCCCAGACACCTTTGCTGCTGGAGCCATACTGCGTCTCTGTAGTGCGTTCCCCTACACTCACCCCCATATGCCATGGCATGTCTGACACTGTGTCTCAACAGCATGAAACATAACTGTTACGGACCTATGAGTATTTGATAATAGTTATCAAATATTAAAAGGAATGCACCAAAAAAAGCAGGAACATTTTCCTGTATTATTGTCCCATAAATGTTTTCAGTTCCAGTTAAGTCATACTAATGAAGATAGTATACATTATATATTTGAGAGGTATTTAAAGATAAGATGATTAAACACATACCAATATTTTCTAATTAGTTATATAATTACATATATATATGGATATGAAAATTAGAAAGTATGATGAGATTATTTTTCCAGGAGCCTTGCTTTGTATAATGATATTATAGATGTATAAAATGTACTTACTCTAAGATAATGTTTTAGAATTTTTAACTGTCACTCAAATTTGACTTACCCATGCCAGTGTATTTAAACTGTAATAAAAGTGAAGAGTAATTCATCACATCATTGTTTCTATTATTGTTCTTTAGAAAATAGAACCTCATATACAAAACTTCCAAACATATGAGTATGTTTTGGAATACTCAATATTGAAATGTTGATAATATTTCAAAACAATACTTTATTTTTTAGAAAAAAATCACTTATGCTTCTCAACCTGCCAGCTTATTAATTTTTATAATTATTTATTCAAAGTAATTAGTCAGATTGACTTGGTTTGTTTTATTAGAATATATTACTCATTCTGTAAAATAAGGAACATTAGATTTCTTGTATTTGAAATATCCTTTATACTTTTATTTTGGGGGGAAATTTATCTCTCCAATTTTGAATTAGATTCTCAAAGAAGTAATTTCACAACTTTTATGAATTGTCAAAATGTACTTACTGTATGGTGACTGAATGGTTTTGTAATTTGGGAGCTCTATAATTACTAAGATTATCACTATGAGATGAGTATAACATTAAGAAAACCTCATTTTCTTCTGTATTAATCATATAATGCTGATATATTGCTAGTTTTTGACATCGCTCATGGATATTCCTCAGGTCTCAGGCAGTTGCATGCATTAACTATTAAGTTAAGCCCTTACTTCGACTTTCTCCCTTTTTCAAGAGTAAGAAAAGCCACATGACAGAAAAGCTGATTCAGAAGTGAAACTAAGTGGCAGGAAAGTTAACTAAGCATCAGATTGTATTGACAGTTCTTCACTAAGTTATTAGAATTTTCCCCGATGTATATTGGGAAACATCACTCATAGCAGTGTCCTCTCTCTCTCAGTGATGCCTTCTAAACCCCCTGAAAACCACGTTTCCCACTGATAGCTTTTAACACGCATCCCTTTCATGTCTTCTAACAGGAAGTGGAAATGGAGAGAAGTTTGTGTTCACCAACATTTAAGAGTCACACTGGAAGCCAGTCCGATGATTCTGTGAAAGAATCAGACAAGAAAGGCAAGGAAATATCTCTTGATAAAATGTCATCCGAAAGTGGTCACAGCCACATCTTTGAAGGTTAGCATAATATTTTGATTTGATTTCTTGGGATCATACATTGTATAACATGAATGTTTAATAAATAAAATATATGAAGGTTTTATTTAAAAATTAGTAAGAAAAAAGATAAAAAGATAGCTCAAGGAACACTGTTCAGGAAAAATATAGATATACATAAATACTTTTATTTTTGTTCTATATGACTTAAATTTTTTAAACTAAATAAAATGTATTTTAATTGATTATAAAGCAGTACAACATTTTCAACATTAGACTTTTGGTACAATGCATTTGACTATCATCTGAATTTTCCTTGTGGAGAGAAAGGAAATATATATGTCTTCCTGTCTGTGGGGTAAAAAAGGATAAAATATATATAAATAACTGTTAGGCAAAATAAAAAAAAATTAAATGCCTTCAACATCTCTTTTTCAAACAATTAAATTAAATGTGTTTAATGAATTTGGAATAAAAAGTAACATGATTGTGTCATAGTTTAAGGAAAAATCTCAGATTTGATTAATGTTTTACAATGTCATTAAAAAGTTAATAACTCATGTTAGAAATTACAGTAATAATATTTTCAACTAATGACAAAAATGCACAATATAAATAATTTATTGGAAAATACAGATTTCATTTTTCATTTCTGATTAGTCACATTCTAGATTTTTTCATTTTAGACAAGTAATGCATATTACAGTGTTTGTGATAGTTGTTGAAGATTATAATTAATACAACTTTTAGAACATAATTTTCTGTATGTATATTTATATATACCCAACTGTCAAGATGCCAGTCAACAGGAGAAATGTGGCATCTACGGAATATGACAGACAGTTCACAATTTGGGAAAGCAAATGAAACTCTGCTTTAAAAGTTTGCTATTCAAAGTGAATCAGAGCACAAGCATCACCTGAAGGCAGGTTAGAAATGCAGAACCTTGGGCCCCACACCAGTACTAATGAATCAGAATCTGCACTTAAACCAGAACCTGTCGACTCATGTGCACATTAGAGTTTGAGAAGCTATGCAGTGTACAGCTGAACCTCAGCATAATTTTACATATTTGTTAGCCAATTCTGATTCCAGCTGGTTTATGTATGTAACTTGGAGTGGGAGGTGGGTATGGGAAGAATAAAGGAGAGTGTGCTAATGATGAACTGAGCATGGATTTCTAACCACATGTAAATTGGGATCTCAATCTCTATCTTTCATTTTTAATTCATTTTCATATGCCCAACTGATACCCTAATATGATTAGTATTAATCTTGAGGAATTTACTCCACATATTTCTGGCCTATAATTAAACTTTATATGCACTTGGCTAAATGTAAAATAATTAGATTAGCAGAGACCAAAAAAGGGAGGTTGTAGGGAATGATTTATGTCCCAATGATGCTGGCCAGTGGAGATTTTAGGATAGGGGAGCAAAATATGAGTTTGACAAACTGATCAAAATTGTATGAGATGAACAGGTCTACTCATCTCAATTTACTTGTCTCCTATCTTTTCACTGGTTTCCATGTAAAGATTTTCAAAACTCACTGTTACAAGCTTAGTAAACGTATTCTGGAAGGTAAACATTATTTAGTATCAAGGTCTGACTTAAATGTAAAAGTGACCTCAGAGTGAAGATTCCAGGTGCTCTGAAAGTAAATTTAAAAACACGAGATGAAAAAATTGCACTAAGGATGAATGTAGCAGTGTGAAAAATAATATAAATGGAGCCATTTTAAAATGGAGTCAGAGCAGCCATTCCAGAGGAACAGCAATGCTTGTCTTGTTTCTGGAACCTTTGCACTGGAACAAACCACACTTGTTTACAATTGTTTGTAAAAACAGCAGGAAAGTGGATATTCTGGTCACAGGACTAATGATTATGGACCTCTTGTCTGGAGCTAGAATCAGTAACCAGTAATGTATAGCCTAGAATGGGTCAGCTTATGAGCACCGATAGGATAATTTTTCTTCTTTTCATTTAATTATTTCTGTGCTTTTTTCTTATAAAACCCTCTCACTTTCACACTGCAATCAGGACACTGTTTGGACTTCTGCCTGAATCTGTGCTTCCAGAATTGATAGTTTTACATTCCAGTTAAACATTTTAAGTAGCCTCAAAAGTTTTCTGCTTGAATGCAGTATTTATTCTTTCATAAACAGTAGGATTTTAAAGAATATACTTACAATAGATCATTAAAATTTAGCTACCTAACGTTCTGCATTTTTAGTATTTAGTCAAACAATGTAAATTGATAATTTCATCTCAGAACTCAGAGATGGTTGTGGGGTTAGTTCCTGTCCCTTATCCTCCACTACAGGTCCCAGGCAATAGCACAGAAAGGCAGTAGCATTATTCCCATTAGACTCCTTCCTATGCCTGATGACCCACTCCTAGGTTGTGTTTAATTGTTCTCAGCACCCACCCTGGTTAGATCTTGTTCAACTTTCCTCATCGATGTACTGGTGTCAAGTAAATCATGGTGCTTCCTGTATTTGTTGGCACATTCCATTCATGTTTTCTTTGGGATGCTCTCTGATGATTGCTGTTTTAGTGATCCCAGGGGGCTCGGCTCACTGGACACTATAGGCAAGCATGACAAATCCACAATTAGACAAATTCAGTTGATGCAATAGATAGGAAAGAAAAATAAATAAATCAATACAAACAGTTTGACAACTGTATTGTAGTTATATAAAAATCTGATCTATAGAATTCCCTTTATATATTTTAAAACCAGTAAATTGAGAAGGAATTATTCAGAGACTTAGGTACTGATTTGCATAGTTTGATCTACCTGTATGTAGAGTAAAAATCTATTTTTTTTTCTGCTGAAAAATTCTGGATCAAAAGATGCTTCAAATAACACAAGTGATTGGGCAATGTTCTTCGAGTTTAAATTACTTAAGATTTTTTATATGACAATTATCTGATTTTCACTTTTATTCTCTGAACCATAATTTTAATATTAATCTTCTAAGTCATCAAAGTGTAAAATACTAACAGGTAATATATACATTCCAAGTTACCCTTTTAAGATTTCTGTAATAAACCTTAGAAATTACCTGCTGTATTTCTCCTTTTATTCTGCTCCATTAAAGCTAAATTCATTTTTTATCCTTATAATGGCTATTCATCTTCTCTGGCAGATTTTACAAAACAAAATCAGAACTGAGGGTTCTGTTCTTTTTTACTTTCTACTTCTACGTAAGTGGTGGGATGCTTTCAATTCTTAATGTTTCTAACAATTGATATATGTGCAGTATATGTATTTGTGTGTGTGTGATTGCTATTTACGTATCTTATTTTTCACTTAAAATCAGACAATTTAGAGTAATGCTTTTTGTGATATAGAAGTGTTCCATATTATGCTTTTCAATGTGAAAATCACTGGTGGCTATTAAGCCCTCAAAATGTTGCTAAGGTGACTCAGAAACTTAATTGATAATTTTATTGAATTTTAATTAATTTATATGTAGTCACTGCTTTGGACAGGACAGTTTTAGCAAATGTCATTTCTCCAGGCAGCTTGTCATTCACCCTTCTCATTGGAAGGTATCCAGGTGCTAGTTATTCATTTTGTGTTATTCTTTCTCTGAAAAAATTGCCTTTATTAAAGTATCTATGAATAAGTGTACAGAGAATCTATGTCAGCCAAATAAATAACCAAATAAGTAGCAATAATTTACATATTAAAGTGATTGCCTTCAAGAGCTGGTGATAGTCTCTTCTCTGTTGTCTTCCCTAGGGATAAAATAAAGAAAAAAATAGTTTTACCTGTATTCCCTTTTCAATGCACTGAAAAACAGTGATTTTACCATAGAAATACAAATCTCTACTGTGAGGCTCTGCATTTTCCATAACATTTTTTCTAGAGTTTGTCTTGGGAATATGAATTCTCTCAGGTTATGAAGCAAACCATTCCCTGAATGCTTAAGATCAACAAAGTTAAATGAAATGCAGTAACAGGATACTTTAAAATTAACCAAACCAGTTCCTTAATAAAAAAGGGCTTTATTAGGAAACACAGATAAATCAAGCATTTAGCCACAGAGCAGCTCCTGCAAAGGCCATTGGCCCCATTGGTTCTGCTCTGACTGAATTGTTCTAATGAGCCTCACAGGCCAGGCTTTAAAATCTAATCTCTGGTCAAACCAGGATGGACCCAAGATTCCCAACACTGGCTTCTGCTTCCAGATTTGCTTCCTTACCACCTTACCTTTTTTCACGCCTTAGACAATCTCCTGTGAAACAGCCATGGTATTTTAATTCCCATGGGAGACATTTCATTAGAAAAATATTTTATTTTTTTAATTTATTAATTAAATTTAATGGGCTGATGTGGGTCCATAGGAATACATAGGTTTCAGGTGTACATTTCCATTGAGTTATGTGCCCAAAGTTAAACCACTTAATTTTCTATTTTAAATAATCCTGAGATGACAACCATTACAAAGTGAAGAATCTTATTGTTATATCAAAATTGCTTGGTGAACTAATATCATCACCTCAATAATTTAATTAATTTTAAAAATTGATACGTTTAATCTGTTCACTCAATTTGAGGGTGTTTTTTCTCTTTATCTTTTTCTTTTTTAAGTGAGACAGGGGGAGATAGAGAGACGAACTCCTGCTTGCACCCTGACCAGGTTCCACCTGGCAACCCCCATCTGGAGCCGATGCTTGAATCAACTGAGCTATCCTCAGCACCTGAGGACAATGCTCAAACCAATCAAGCCACTATATATAGGAAGCAGAGAGAGAGAAAAAAAAAGGGATAGGAAGGGGGAGAGAAGCAGATGGTGACCTCTCTTGGGTGCCCTGACTGGGAATCAAAGCCAGGACATCCAAATGCCAGGCTGACACTTTAACCACTGAGCCAACTAGTCAGAGCTTCTTTCTTTCTTAATGTGGGTTTTACTTGCACTGTTTCAATGACTCCACATGTTCCATTAGTTGCTTTAATAGTCAGTGAGTCAAAACAAATTCCAGAGTTAAATCATGGGCTCTATTGAAGCACTGGGAGTTTCCTATTCTGAGGAAATTGTAATGAGAGGTCTATTCATGAGATCTTTCACTTGGTAGCTAAAAATCAACACCTTGGAATGCTGAAAAATTTCTGTTGATTAATATTCAAAATCCCAGGAACTCATTTTGAGCTAGTGCATGGTCATAATTAATTTTAAAACTTGATGCCATCAAAGAAAGAAAAAATGAAACATAACTACCCTTCTTGAAAACAATTCATTTATTTTACCTCTCTGCAATTGGAAAAAACTAATTATTATTTTTAAACATTCTCTCTGTAGAATCAGAAATGTTTATCTATTTCTAAAGAATATATTTAATGTGCCTTTTTTACTTGGTCATTCATTAACACAGCAAGTGCTTATTGAGTTCCTATATGTACCAGGTACTATTTTAGATGCTTGGGGACATCAATGAATAAGAGACAAAAGAGAAAAAACCTCTGCCCTTTTCCACCTTGAATTCTAGAAGGGAGAAACATACACTGAACAACAAAAACTGTGAAGAAGTAAATTATATCTCAATTACCTCCAATTATTGAGGTAATAAATGACATAAAAACTATAAACTGGGTAGAGGTGATGGGGCATGGTGGGGGTTTGCAGTTTTAATTAGGATGGCCATGATCAACCACAACAGAAAGATGGGTCTTGAATAAAATGTTTTCTCTTTCTCTTTCTTCTTTTTTTTTTTTTTTTGTAACAGAGACAGAGAGAGGAATAGACAGAAACAGAAAGACAGGAAGGGGGAGAGATGGGAATCATCTATTCTTCATTGTAGCTCCTTAGTCTTCTTAGTTGTTCATGATTCATTGATTGCTTTCTCATATGTTCCTTGACTGGGAAGCTACAGCAAACCAAGTGACTCCATGCTCAAGCCAGCGACTTTGGGGTCTCAAACCTGGGTCCTCCACATCCCAGTCCGATGCTCTATCCACTGCACCAACCCCTGGACAAGCTCTTTACTTTATTCTTAAAAGCATACAAAGTCAAAATTTTAATATATTCAAGTCAAATATAACCAGGAAGATTTAAGACAGAATCTTTCTTGGGCGATTTCAGGCCCCATGATTGGAGCAATTATATTACTAGTAACTCTGCAGTTATTTAAAGCAGAGGAAAGATATGTCAGTAAAACCCTTATACCCTTACCACTGTCACCAATACAAAGTGTATGCCTCCCTTTGTTTCTCAATATGTATCCTATACATTGGGGTATTTCTTACTCTATTCTTGTCTCCAGAGGATTGATCCAGAGGGGAGAAAAGGTATTTATGCAGAATCACAGTGCTGACTGAAGACTTGGAGCCCATACATGGGACCCATATCAGGAATTGGTTATTCTAGGGAAGGGGATATGAGAATTGTTACCTAATAGGTTTGAAATTAGAATGTCAGTACAAAGATGAAACACGAGAACCCCACATCTTAAATTGAGTTCATGATTCCATGTGTTTATCCAGGTTGGCACAGTTCACATGACCGTCAGTGTTCCAAAATAAAGGCAACGTTAGAGGTTCACAAATGTGCTTGGTCCACATGGGACAAGCTTGTTGACAGGTGCTGGGTGATGCAATCCTAGCTGGGTGTAAGATTTAAAAATGCAGTCACTAAAGATTAGTGCATGACTAAGAAAACTCATTACTTTGAAGCAGTGATTTTGAATGAAAGGGAAGATGGAAAGAAGAGAGAGGCAGAGAGGAAGAGAAAGAGAGGAAGGAAGAGAAGAGAATGGAGAGAAACAAAAACAAAAATGGAGAAAGAGAGGCATAAAAAGAAGAGAAAAATAATGAAGCAGTTCTGTGTCTGTGGAGCTTTCGAGAAGCAGCTAGAATGAAATTATTAAAGAACTTTTTTGATGTTAGAGCCAAACACAATGGGGAAGCAGTAGCAACTCCTGTAAATTCAGCAAATGTTTCCTGAACACATACTATGGGCCTGCCCCTGTACTTGATATTGGGGAGTAGAGTATGTAAAGATACAGTCCCTGATCCTGAGTAGCTTCTAGTTTAAGAAAGAGGCAGATTCACAGACACATATCAGTATTAGAAGATGAACAACGCTACAGCAGAAAGACACACGGGAAGCAACAGTATCTGTCTCTGGGCCCAGAAACAATTCACAGAAGTGCTGATTTTCTTCTGTTTTATTTTACTCTTTTCTCACTGATTTTGAAACATAATCTGGAATTGAGCTAGAGAGGAAAGAAGGGATGTGTGAGAAGGAGAAATAGGAAAAAGGGTGGGCATTCCAGGTAGATCCAGCAAAATCATAAAGGGGCATTGAAAGTAAGGAATTTGGGAGGAATTGGGATGCTTCCACATGTTTGATGCTTAGCAGTTTATTTCAGTAAATGCCCTTATAGCCCCTTAAACTGGAGCCAGAGTAGGTTCTAGATTCTAAGTAGGGGGTTAAACAATTCAGGTTAATTAGACTCAGCTGCCAGGTTAAGAAAGATGGTTTAAATAAAAAAGGAAGATTTAATTTTTGTACTTTTACTGTTGATAAAAATGTTCATTGACATATTTGAACAATGTTTACAAAATTGAGAGAGTGGAGTTTTGGGCTGTATTTCACCATGATAAAAAGCTAACATTCTAGGGACAATCCTAATCTCCAGCTATCTCTAGATATGGGAAGAGGGAAAAAAGCCACTATGTGTATTAGCTAACTAACAATTTTTTAAAATCCAGTTTTTAAGGTATATGAAGTTTTTAATTGTATTTTTAGGTTTTGAGCCAAATAATCGTATTAAAAATGTGTGTTTTATCCATAACAATTTGTTATGGACATTTAATATTAGAAATATATAAATATTTAACTTTTAAACCTAATTTATTATTACTGATTATTATAGGTTTATATGTCCTTTAAAATATATAGTGTTCATGATTAATTATACAAATAATAACTTAATAATAGAAAAATGAAAACCCAAGCAATAATAGCACATGAAGCTTTTGCATGTGTATGTGTGTGTGTGTGGAGTTACATTTACAAAGAGCTACATGTTTCTATATTTGGCTCTTTTTCCACATCTATAAATATGGGGATGGGGCTAAAATAATGTTCTATGAATAAATTCTGCATGTCACAGTTAGGAGTCTTTATTTCCAACTTCCAAACTGATGAAATAGTATATGAGGCCTCAGTTAGAAGGTACACAAAGTCCTAGCCAAAGGGTCTCAGGAATTCTTGAAAAATACCACATAACTTTGTATTGCCTAAGACAAAAAGCCAGTTGTTCCATTTCTTGAAGATCATCTATTTTAAAAAATTACAACCAGTTCTTGCCAAACACAATAAGAAACTCATTCTGTTTAATAGTTTTTCGGTCAAATATTTCAGCACTTAACATCCTAGTTTCAGATATTTTATGGAATGGGTAACCACTCTCTACTGACTTGGTAAAACCATTGCTTTTCATAAACATCAGGGGAGAATTTAATACAGCACCTCCAAACCTATTTTATATCATCACGTCATAGTACTTTTGACTCATTGCTTAAGTATCTTCACTCTCCATCCCTAAAAATGACACATTGCCTTATAGGAAGACGGTGTCAGAACATGGAGCCCATTACTTTTTGTTATATTATAAACCAAAAACTATCAAGAAATTTAAATATTAATTTATAATTGATTAAGGTTGATAAACAGCTGTTAGAAGCAAAAAATAAATTCTCTTTAAAGAAATGCACCTTCATCTAAGGCCTCAAAAATGTCCCAAAGATAAATTTCCAATGAGCCCACCAACAAAAATCACAACATAAACAAGAAACAAAGCTATATACAAGTCAAAAAGTATAACAAAGATGGTATGAATTAGAGATTCTAAAAAGAGAAATCTGCATATTATTGTATTTAGTTTGTAAAAAACTTAGCCTTCGAGCTAATTGGAAATAGAATGTACTAGAACTTGAATAATTGCCTGTCATTAAAAGAAAATTATAGGCCCTGGCCAATTGGCTCAGCGGTAGAGCTTTGGCCTGGCGTGTGAAAGTCCCAGGTTCAATTCCTGTCCAGGGCACACAGAAGCACCCATCTGCTTCTTCATCCTTTCCCCTCTATTTTCTCTCTATCTCTTTCTTCCCCTCCCACAGCCAAGGCTTCATTGGAGCAAAATTGACTCAGGCGCTGAGGATGGCTCCATGGCCTCCACCTCAGGTGCAAGCATGGCTCTGGTTACAATGAGCAACACCTCAGATGGGCAGAGCATCAACTCCTAGTGGGCATGCCATGTGGATCCTGGTCAGGCACATGCAGGAGTCTGTCTCTCTGACTACCTGCTTCTCACTACAGAAAAATTTAAAAAATAAGTATATTTTGTCTCTTATTATACACAAAAATTCTTCTAATTGATTTAAAAGGCTAAACATAAAACTCAAAACTAACAAACATTAGAAAAATTCTAGGCCCTGGCCTATTAGCTCAGCAGTAGAGCATCAACCAGGCATGTGGAAGACCTGGGTTAGATTCCCAGTCAGGGTACACAGGAGACACAATTATGTGATTCTCCACCCCTTGCCCTCTCCCCACCTTCTTTTCCCACAGCCAAGGCTTGAATGGTTTGAGCAAGTTGGCCTCAGGCACTGAGGATGGCACCATGGCCTCGCCTCAGATGTTAAAATAGCTCAGTTCCCAAGCAACAAAGCAGCAGCCCCAGATGAGCAGAGTGTCAGCCCCAGACAGGCGTTGCCTGGTGAATCCTGGCGGGGGCACATGCAGAGTCTGTCTTTCTGCTTCTCACTTAATAAAAAAGAAAGAAAAAAGGAATAAAAATTCTAGAAAGATATATTTATGACTTTAGAGCAGAAAAAAATTAGAAGAAACACTGAAAACAGAAACCAAATAGAGCAAAAAGAGAAAATATGAGATCAAATATTATAATACATAAACTTCTATAAATAGTATATTAACTAATTGAGAGAATAGAAAAATTGAAAATATTATAGCACAAGTAACCAACAAAACATTCATATCCAGGTTATACAGAAAGTATTTACCAAAGAAGACACAACAAACAAAATTTAAAATGGACAAAGTACATGAACCAAAGGAAAACTGTAAGTGGATAATAATAATAATATGAAAATGTGCATAACACTACTACTAATTGAGACATAAAAATTAATGTAATTAAGCTTAGTACTATATTTTCTATCAGGATGAAAAAAAAAGTTTTGTAACAGTTTGCATTTTTAGGATGTATAAAGAAACAGATCCTCTCATACATTGTTAATGCTAGTGCAAAAATTGTACAGACTCTGGGAGAGATGATTTAACAGTGTTAATTAAAATTCCAAATTTCACCTCAGATGTTCTACATCAACTTTTATTTATGTAAATGTAATATTGCAAGTGAGCACAGTCATCAGTGATGAAGACTATTTAGTGCAGTATTGATTTTGTGAGAGAAAAATTAAATAAAATTTATACGTTTATCAATAGGAAAATGATTAAATAAATTATGGTTCACCCATACCATGTAACATTATATAGAATTGATAAGAATGAGATAGTTCAATTGGAACTGACATAGAAAGATTTCTAAGACGTATTGGTAAGTTGTTGAGCTACTTTCATGTTTTAAAGCAAGAAAACATTTGTGTATGACTAATTTAAAATAAAATAATTTTAATTTAATTTTTTAAAAGTAATTTAAAAATAGAAAGTAGAATACTTTTAAAAATTAAGAAATTTTATGTGCCACATCTTCTTTATCCAGTCATCTATTGATGGGCTTTTTGGTTGTTTCCATGTCCTGGCCACTGTGAACAATGCTACAATAAACATGGGGCTGCATGTGTCTTTACGTATCAATGTTTCTGAGTTTTGGGGGTATATACCCAGTAGAGGGATTGCTGGGTCATAAGGTAGTTCTATTTTCAGTTTTTTGAGGAACCACCATACTTTCTTCCATAATGGTTGTACTACTTGACATTCCCACCAACAGTGTATGAGGGTTCCTTTTTCTCCATAGCCTCTCCAACATTTGCTATTACCTGTCTTGCTGATAACAGCTAATCGAACAGGTGTGAGGTGGTATCACATTGCCGTTTTGATTTGCATTTCTCTAATAGCTAAAGAAGATGAGCATCTTTTCATATATCTGTTGGCCATTTGTATTTCTTCTTGGGAGAAGTGTCTATTCATATCCTCTTCCCATTTTTTTATTGGATTGTTTGTTTGTTTGTTGTTGAGTTTTATGAGTTCTTTGTATATTTTGGATATTAGGCCCTTATCTGAGCTGTTGTTTGAAAATATACACTATGGAATACTACTCAGCCATAAGAAATGATGACATCGGAACATTTACAGCAAAATGGTGGGATCTTGATAACATGATACGAAGTGAAATAAGTAAATCAGAAAAAACCAGGAACTGTATTATTCCATACGTAGGTGGGACATAATAGTGAAACTAAGAGACATTGAATAAGAGTGTGGTGGTTACGGGGGGGGGAGGGGGGAATGGGAGAGGGAAAGGGGGTGGGGAGGGGCACAAAGAAAACAAGATAGAAGGTGACAGAGGACAATCTGACTTTGGGTGGTGGGTATGCAACATAATTGAACGACAAGATAACCTGGACTTGTTATCTTTGAATATATGTATCCTGATTTATTGATGTCACCCCATTAAAAAAATAAAATTATTTAAAAAAAAAATTAAGAAATTTTAAATGAAAATCCCTAAGTGTGTGCTAATTTTTTTTATTAACTAAAGATATTAAAATCTTCATGGTACTATGAATGGCATACCTGTACTTAAGAATTGTAAAAAACTATAAAAAGTTCAGTTCAAATTTTATAATAGCAGCCCTGGCCAGTTGACTCAGTGGTAGAGAACTGACCTGACTATGGAAGTCCTAGTTTGATTCCCGGTCAGGGCACACAGGAGCAGCAATCATCTGCTTCTCCTTCTCTTCCCCTATTCTCTCTCACTCTCTTTCTCTCTCTCTCTGTCTTCTGTCTTTGCCTCCTGAAACTCTGACTTGATTGATTCCAATGTGTAGGCCCCAGAGACTGAGGATGGCTCTGTGAAGCCTTTACCTCAGGCACTAAAAAATAGCTAAGTTGTGAGCATTGGCCCCAGATGGGGGTTGCCAGGTAGATCCTGGTCGGGGCACATGCAGGAGTGTATGTATCTCACTACCTCCCCTCCTTTCACTTAATATATATATAATGGCAATATAAACAAAACGTATAATATTAAAATGTGATCATTTGGGCAATGGAACTGACCTTTTCTTGTTTATTTTATTTCTCACTTTTTAGAGGCCACTGTTGTTTCTATTTCTTTTCAATCTGGTGGAAGACTTTTAGAATTTTTAGGTCGAAAAAATTTTAGTGAATAAAGTGTTTTAGAAGAGGTTAATATAAATCATATAACTTGAAATAAAATCTATTTTGGGACAGTTCACTTTATGATATTTCATTGTCTGAATAACAAAGTTTAGATTCTTTTACAGTTTGCAGAGGAGTGACTTCAATGTTTAGTCATATATCACTAAGCAATCTGGACCGGGTTTCAGTGGCTCTAGGGCTTTCCTAAATTGTTTATATTTCAACTGGCTCTTAGAAAACAATTTAGATATTTTAAGTGATACTGAAAGTTGTTAATGGCAGTAAAGGAGGCTCTCATTAAATATAAATCAATAGGCTGAATTCCTTTTGAGGCTAGTACATAGCATCGGATAAGACATAATAGAAAATAAATTTGGGGGCAGAAAAAGGTTAACAAAACAAAAGACAGTTCAGGAGAAAATAGTTCTCTAGGGAGCATAGACATCTACATTTTAAGAGAGGATGTTAACACCAATTATGTATTCAACATAGGCACTAGCAATGCAAGGATGTGTGAAAAGGATGCATGAAACATTATTTCTGAACTCTCAAGTTTTATGATCTGGACATGCATGTCTGGAAATACCTTCCTAACATGCTTGTTAAAATGCAGATATCTCAGTGCTACCTACAGTTTAAAGTAAAATATAGCTTAATGTCATGCATTTAGACTCTGAATATCAGTGCATTTTAATAAACTTCCCAAGTGAATTATTATTATTATTATTATTATTATTATTATTATTGCATTCTAGTCTAGTCTGGTAAGCTATATTATCTTGGATTTTTGTTTGCTAAGGGAAATACCAATGAATCCTAGCAGCTTATCTGCACCAAGATCTCTTCTATGTTTGGAGAGAGGCTGGAGTTGGGCTAGAGTGGGATCAAACTTTTAAGTTTGGGGTGTGGGCCAGTCAACATGGAAGTAACTAACAAAATAAGGCACAAGAATACAAACCAGTCATACAATAAAAATTTAGATTAGCAGAGAATCTCTTTAGAGTCAGAGAAATAAAACTAATTCTCAACTGGATCCTGGGATCCTCCCTCTGTTTCCATATAGTCATTCAAGAAAATTGTATGTTGGAGATTTTGTGTGAGTGAAGCAATGTTGCAACATCTGGGTTGATTTAATTTATTTAACAAGGCAATGGTTGAGCATCTCTTATAAACTAGACTCAGAAGACACAAATATGAGTTAAAACTAATCTTGCTTTCAAGGAGTTCACAGTTTATTGTAGAAAACTGATAAAGATATAAAAATACTAAGATAAGTGCTAAGAGAACTATAGAAATTACTCTTCACTTATTCAAGCAACAAATTCATGAAGTGAGTACTGGATACCTGGCACCGGATGTACCCTGGTGAACAGAACTGTGGTCCTGGCTTGTATGAGGCTTTCATTCTGGTGGGTAAAGTAGACATAAATACTTAACCCCATAACAAAATAGATGGTTACAAATGGTAAGAGGTATGAAAGAAAACTGGGGATGGTAGGTTGCTATGGGATTACTAGAGAAAAAGGAACCAAGTAAACAAAATTTTTAAAATTTAATTTCTAACTAGATTTCAAAAGAATTAGCTCTTGAGTCTGGCAAGATATTCTCTGAACTGCTTTTGTGTTTTAGGCTGTCAAATAATTGTAAAATGAAATCAACTCTTTCCCTGTTGTCATATTTGTAAATCAATTTACAAAAACTCCTGAAGCTGACAGTTCTTTCTGTGAGAAGAGTGTTTCAGATATGTACTTTTCATTCATCCCAAATTTTCTTTTTAGACCAGCTGGGTATTGTCACTTATGTTTTTAACAGTCTCCACTTTACTTATATAATCTTTTACTTCCTCACAGCAGTAGATTTTATATGTTTTCTATGCCCAACATTACCTAGACTTGAAGAGCAAAGAAAAGTTAAATCCTAGTTAATCAGGACTAGAAAAACAGTATAATAGAAATCTCAGCCCTGGAGATGTAAATAGCTATTTTAGTACGAGGAAATGGGCCACAGAGAATTAATTGTTTACCACTTTGATTGTCCCACTATGTAATCACTTTGAGAACTACAAGATTCTACCAAATGGAAAATGATAAGATGGCTCAAAGGAAGCTGATATTCTGAGTCACTGGCAAGAGAAAGTATAACAGATAAAGTGATTCCAGGTGGTCTCCAGAAGCTCCTTCAAACGCCACCCTTCCCCTAACTGCATAGGCAACCTCTGCATATGATGATTCTGGCGTATTCTGCACTGTTATGATTTGTCTCTTATTCATAATTACATACTAATATGCGCCCTGTGTGGAGTATATGTTCAAATACCTGTTGAATGAATAAATGGATTGATTTCTAAATAGTAGAATCATTAAACACTGTTGTCATTCATGAGCATATCAGAATATGCTCCTTCATATACAGACTCATGTGATAAAATAATTAAACATGAATTTTAGTAATAGGCAAGCCCAGGTTAAATCCTGTATTTGGCACTTACAAATTCTGCAATCTTGAGAAAGTTACTTAACTACTCTAAGCTTTAGTTTCCTACTCTTTAAAATAGTAAAGCTAATAATAGCTAGCTGTTGGGCATATTGAGGATATTGCCTGAAATAATAAGTACACTGCAGAGCACTCAAAATTAAACTATTTTTAATACAAATTTGAAACATATTTAGTTTGTCAGCTAGGGGTAGTGCATTCTATAAAACTTCTTTACATGATATAATTAGAGTAAACTATTTAAGCATCTCTCTAAGAAGACATTACCAAGTTATTTGAATTGATAGATAACTGTAAACTCATCACATACAAGATAAGTGGAACTTGCATTCTCAGTGCCTAAGAGACATTTAGTGAATATTATTAGTGAATATATGATTTGCCTATTTTTGATAAGGTGATCAGTTATGAATTATACTTTAAAGGCATAAACCTAGATGATAAACTCTATAAAAATCTTGTATCAAATAGAGTCTGCTATATCCATATTTTTATGATTTGTGAACAGACCTTTTTTTAAATCACTGGTGCTTGAAGATTAAGAGAAACTTCTCTGTCAACTTAAAATGACAATCAAAGCAAAATATGAATAGCTTTTTGTCAGTCAATAAAAATGGATGAGGAAAGAGGCACTTCTCAGCTAAGACTTCAAAGATAGTGAAACTGATGGTTCTTGGTCTCATTTTTCCAAGCACCATTGCATTTTTTAGACTTTTATTTTTTCTTTCTTATTTTTCCCAATTCACAATCTAAAAATGCCCATACTAAACCCTTCTTACACATTTTTCCAATTCCCACTATAAACAAATCAAGTGTTGCTTTAAAAAGTTTACTATGCTTTTTAACTTGCAACAACAAAATGCATCAAGTGCAATAAAGGCATGAAAACAAGCAAATGCATTAAAGACAGGAGGCAGTTTAAGATATTCAAATGATATTTTTGAAAAAGTGGTAGATTCATGAGAGAGCCCAGTGTTCCTAGCTATGCACTGCTGATCTGTTCATCATGTCCTCTCAACTTTTCATTCATTCATTCATTCATATATATCTATTTTTTGTTAATTTGTATTTCATAAAACAAATACATGCTTTGGGTATACTTTTGACTTAAATTAATTACTCTTGCTTGGGATAGCTTTTGATTGTAGTATGTTCACTGGGATATCCCTGTATCTCAAAGTCCGTATCCATTTTATGGAGATGTGTTCTTCATTTATACGAAGTAAAAAGAAGAAGCCTACACATGCATTGTATTGTATAAATATACATTAATAATAGTTGGAGGCTACTATTTGTCTTTATTTTTTTAGAAGCACCAAAGAGAGAGAAAGAGGGAAGGAGAAAATCCACTAAAAATAAATGATACTTCACTACTTTTAAAAAAGAATAGGTATCGGGAATCCAGAATCCTTGCCTTTCTTTCCTCCTATAATCAAAGTAGCTTGTGTAGTTTTATTAATTTCCTGCTTTTAGAAAGAAAACAATGAAATTTCTTGACAAGGCTGCTGGAGAACATTATGAAAAATGTTGCAATAGGAGGAACACAGAATATATGAGTATACAAAGCCCATGCACTGATTCAAGAAGGAAAAATTGTACTGCTTCATCTTGGCCACAGTAACATATTTTAGGTTGATATCTATCTAGGATTTGTGATAAAAAATATTGTAGGAGAGGCTATTAAGAGTAAAAGAAATCTATGAGAACTATTTCTCTTCTCCCTGAAAATAAAGAATATCAAATATGAAGTTATTTATTGATGTAATAAATGCTTAAAACAGTGTTCTAGTTATGCTGTAACATAAACAGTTTGCCATCAGAACCTACAATTGCATATAAAGATAACAAAATAAAAATTGTAGTCAATTATATGTCTTACTAGTTTGCAAAGTAAATATCCTTATGAAATGAACCTGAAAATAGCTAATTAAAAAGTGCAGCAGGCCCTGGCCTGTTGGCTCAGTGGTAGAGCGTCGGCCTGGCGTGTAGAAGTCCCGGGTTCGATTCCCGGCCAGGGCGGCAGAGCATCGCCCCCTGGTGGGCAGAGCATCGCCCCCTGATGAGCAGAGCGTCACCCACTGGTGGGCATGCTGGGTGGATCCCCGTCGGGCACATGCGGGAGTCTGTCTGACTGTCTCTCCCGGTTTCTAGCTTCAGAAAAATACAAAAAAAAAAAAAGTGCAGCAAAGTTTTAGTCTTTGAGACTACATAATTTTCTCCATATTTTCTATCCTTGTTTATTACTAAAAGAGAGTTTGCAGTGAGATTCTAGTGTTTTGAGATACAAAGAATAGTAAGTGTATTTTTATCATATGATATTTACCTTTTGCAAAGTTGAAAACACTACATTTATTTATGTGACATTTTGAAATTTAATTCTAATGGACTTGACAAGCATGAAATGGAGCAATATCAGTGTTTAGGCATCTGTTCATCAAACCAACATTTATGAGTATCCACAATGTACCAAGCCCTGGGAAAGGCACCGGGTGTTCAGAAATGGCAGGACAGAAACAGGCCCACCCTCACAGAGTTTGCCATCTTGTAATAATAATGTACATTTCTATCGTGCTTTCATTATATATAAAAGCATTTTCACAAATATTGCATTATCTACTTCTTTTTGAGATAGGTGTAATTATTCCCAGCATATAAAAGAGATTATTGAAACTTGGAAATTTTGAGACTGGGATGTTCAGAGATAGCTACAAATACATATATGGGTTATTCAACCACAAAAATAGCCATTTATATTTTATTGCACTTAATGTTTTTGTCAGTAAGGTTTCAATCAGGAGACGTGAACCATCTAGTAATTTGAACAGGGAAAGTTTAGAGTAAAGAATTATTAAATATAACAGGAGGTAGGAAAAACATGGGACTGGGAACCAAGGGGTAAAGAAAAACTCTAACAATTAAAGATACAGGAAACAGTCGTTCTCTCTAAGGATAACATAGAGCAGCCAAGAAAGGAACAAATCATTTGTATCTATTAGAATGGTTATCATCAAAAGGACAAGAGATAATTAGTGGTGGTGAGGATGTGGAGAAAGTGTGACCCTTGTGCAGTGTTGATGGGGATGTGAATTGGTGCAACCACTATGGAGGTTCCCCAAGAAATTTAAAATAGAACTGCGTTATGATCCAGCATTCCACCTCTGGATATATAGCCAAAGGAATTGAAAACAGGATATTGAAGAGATATCTGCACAGCCATATATATTGCAGTATAATTAACAATAACCAAGATATGGAAACAACCTAAGTGTCTGCCAATGGATGCATGGATAAAGAAGTTGTGATATATAGAACAATGGAATATTATTCAGCCATGAGAAAGAAGAAAATCCTGTCATTTGTGATAAAATGGGTGGGCCTTGTGGACACTATGCTAAGTGAAGTAAGTCAGACAGAGAAAGCCACATACTGTATAATATTACTTATATGTGGAATAAAAAAAAAAAGACTCAGAAACAAAGTGAAATGGCAGTTACCAGGAGCTGGGAGTAGAAGAGAAGGAGAAATGTTTAAGGGCACAAACTTGCAACTAATACATAAATCAGTCCTGGAGATCCAATGCACAGTAAAGTGACTATAGACACCGATATTTTATATAAGCATCAAATTTGTGAAGAGACTAGATTTTAACTATTTTCATCACAAAAAAGAAGGGATCATTATTATAGTATTTGATGGAGGTGCTAGCAATATTACTATGGCAATTATATTGCATATGTAAATACATAAATTAACTCAACACCTTAAACTTCCACAATGTTATCTGTCAAATATATATATATTTGATTTAAAATAATCTGGAAAGGGGCTCCTTACCCCTGTGAGACTGAGATCCAGACCTATCTGGAGAGAGCAGTGCTGCAGCCCAGTGGCTGGCAGAAAAGTCCATTGCAGGGCTACACTGGGAAACTGCCTGGACATGACCTTCTGGGGTGCTGAGTGAGGGACCATGGAGAGATGCCATGGCATCCTGGCCACAGAGCACTGCAGGAGCCTGCCAGGAGAGGGCATGCACAGAAACCAAGACTGTTTTTCTTCCAGGATCCCTTTAGGGTACTCTTCAGATGAAGCTCACTATTTCACCAGCTAGCAAGGGAGAAATGTTCCAGCTTTGCTAGCGGAGCCGCAGAGAGTGGATTTGGAACCTAGAGGAATAGAATGATCAGTGGCACATTGGTATATCAGGACCATTTAGATAAACTGTATCGTATCATTTACTTGTCACAACCACACAGTCGGGATCCATATTTTCTTACATCATAGATGGAGTCATTTAAATTCATCCTAATATAGCACATATTTTTTTTTTCTTTAACAGTTTATGTTGCTTAGACACAAAGACATTTTGCAAACTATTAAATAACGCTGGCAAATTAATTTGACTAGTTTGCTTCTTTGCCTATTATCATGTTTACCAGCTCAAGGAAGTAACACATTTAAAATCTGAAAATCTGAAATTCTATCTATGTATCTAAGTATGATACTTCACTTATTTCATACTTAATTAAGCTTTATCTTTATATCACTGAGTTTGGCCAGCATCCTCTCCCTTCTCCTAAAAATGCTATATGAATAAGATTACTCTTCTAATTTTTCTTTGGAAAAAGGTTTGTCATGAACAAATAAAGTTAAAATTGTGGTTTATAATATGAATTGAAAAGAACAAAACAAAACAAAAACTTACAACCTGGTACTTGAAAGCATTGAATTTGGGACTAGCCTGTTTGGGACTTCCCTGACTGTTAGACTTCGGGTAAAATATATTGAGAAAAATATTTAACCACCCTATATCTCTTGTTCTTTATTGAAAAAAAAAGCAAGACGTACCTCATATTTTTTATGAAGATTATATTGGCTGATGTTTGCAATGTGCTTGGAATATAATTGGCACACATATGATGCTCCTTTTTTAAACTACTGTTGTTATTATGATATCTTATTAAGTTACTTCTCTCATTAAAAATTCTTAACAACCTAAGATAAGTATGAAAGTCTGCAAGCATCCTGTCACATAGAAAACAGCAAATGTCAAGCTGCACAGAGTATTTGCTCTATGCAATCCTAGAAAACAGGAGAATGATGTGTGCAGGTTTGGGGAGAAGGAGATTATTCATAAATAATCCTCTACACAGTCTAGTGGTTTCTTATTTTTGTATCTAGGTGACAGAAAACTAAGACATAAAATATATCTGGTCCTCAAAGTTTCATTTACTTGTAAATGTATATTATAAATGACAGCATGTTTCTTATTTGAAGAAAATTTAAGGGAAGTTCATTGTTTTGTTCTTGTTATAAATCTAATATGTGATTTTCTATTAGGAAATAGAGAAATTTAAAATAAAAAACGACTGATATTCCTACTCAGAGATAAGCAGATATATATCTTTTTAGTTTTTTACTCTATGCCGATACATTCCTATAAGCATATAGAAATATACATTTTAAAAAATGATGTTCTAGCCTGACCAGGTGGTGCCGCAGTGCATAGAGCATCGGACTGGGATGCGAAGGACCCAGGTTCGAAACCCTGAGGTCGCCAGCTTGAGCATGAGCTCATCTAGCTTGAGCAAAGCTCACCACCTTCAGTCCAAGGTCGCTGGCTTGAGAAAGAGGTTACTCGGTCTGCTGAAGGTCCATGGTCAAGGCATATGGGAGAGCAATCAATGAACAACTAAGGTGTCACAATGAAAAACTGATGATTGATGCTTCTCATCTCTCTCCGTTCCTGTCTGTCTGTCCCTATTCCTCTCTATGACTCTCTCTCTCTGTCTCTGTAAAAAAAAAAATGATGTTCTACTAGATGTGCAGTGGTATTCTACATTCTACTAGATGTGGATTGGCATTTGATTATGGTTTTATTAGATATAGTCATTTTGGTGGTTTTCAAATATGTAGTTATGCCATCTACAAATAATGGTAGTTGTAATTCTTCCTTTCTAAATTTATGTCTCAAATTTCTTTTCCTTGCCATATCACATTGGCATAGCACTCCAGTATCAAAACAAGTGGAAGGGATGAATGTAGACATCTTTGTCTCATTCTTAATAAAGACAAAATATTCATTTATTATCATTAACTGTGATGTTAACTGTAGAATTTTCTATACATACTGATTATGAAATTTAAAAAGTTTCCTTCTATTCTTAGTTTATTGAAAGTTTTTAGTGATGAGTAGGCATTGAATGTTGTCAAATATGTTTCTTTAGTTAATTTGTAGTTATGTAAATTGCTTTAAAGATGAAAAATTTTCAATTTTTTTTAGAAGCAAATATGAACCAATGGGTATATAACTCTTTCATTTGTATAAAAATGGAAAATATAGTTTTTATATATACATGAATGTATACCTGTGTTTTGTGCATATATGAACCCATATATATATGCTTTTATATAGAGAGAACATCTCAGGATATGTGAAAAACTTAACAGTAATATCTGTTGCCCATGTGAAAAGGACTGGATGTCTAAGTAGCAGAAAGGTTTTATTTATACATCCTCTTGTGCTGTGTGAAATGTTGACTATATATAACATTGAAAAATACATACTGCTATTTTTCATAGTTATTGCATTTAGACTTAAATATTTTACTAGCCTGGTTTATATTTTGAAATGAAGTATAAAGTAAGCCTTTAAAATATTTTCTCCCACCCTGGCCAGACAGCTTGGTTG
The DNA here is from genome assembly GCF_036850995.1 of Saccopteryx leptura. NCBI lineage: Eukaryota > Metazoa > Chordata > Mammalia > Chiroptera > Emballonuridae > Saccopteryx > Saccopteryx leptura. The sequence goes on from NC_089509.1 coordinate 53,081,368, forward strand.
GTTGGAGCACTGTTCTGAAGCACAGAGGTTGCTGGTTTGATCCCTGGTCAGGGCACATACAGGAACAGCTTGATGTTCCTGTCTTTCTCTCCCTTTCTCTAAAATTAATAAAGTAAATATTAAAAAATAAAATAATTTTCCCAATTATTTACCTGAGTTTCTAAATTTGGAGAAATTTCTTCTATTTTGTTATATTTTCTAAGTACTAGTGTTTGCATTAGAATGGTTATTTTTATTGCACATACAGAACTGTTGATTTTAATACCAGATTCATAGTCTTTGATTTTATAGCTTTGTAAATTATAATTTTTTGGTGGGGTTAGGGTACCATATTGATGTATCAAGTTTTTTACCTCACTTTTTTTTTTGTATTTATTCTTCTGATGAAATTTAAATTTAGTTACAACTGTGAAATGCTTACTTTCACCACTCAAATTTAAGTGTTTACTTTTCTTCTTCACACTACTAATTTCTACCCCTTCATACATTTATCCCACGTTATGTACATATATTTGCATATTTGTTTTCTAGGGCCCATCAATATTTTGTTTACTCTAAAATATTGTATCTAGCACAGCACTTTACATACAGATGCTCTGTAAATATTTAATGACTTGCTCACTCAATAAACAAATACATACATGAATGATTGTATAATTTCATCAAATTCGAAAAAAATCCACCTCCAAAAAAATCTGTTCTTGACATTTAATGCGACAGAGTTTATTTTACTTTCTGACTAGAGCTCTGAACCATTACATTATTAAGATGAGATAAGAGCCTGACCAGGCAGTGGCGCAGTGGGCAGAGTGTTGGACTGGGATGCAGAAGACCCAGGTTTGAGACCCCGAGGTCGCCAGCTTGAGCACAGGCTCATCTGGTTTGAGCAAAGCTCACCAGCTTGGACCCAAAGTCGCTGGCTTGAGCAAGTGTTACTCAGTCTGCTGAAGGTCCACGGTCAAGGCAATCAATGAACAACTAAAGTGCCACGATGAAAAACTGTTGATTGGTGCTTCTCCTCTCTCTCTATTCTGTCTGTCTGTCCCTGTCTATCCCTCTCTCTGACTCTGGAAAAAAAAGTTAAGATAAGGTAAGGTGGATACTAAAGTGCATTATTTACCAGATACATTTTTTCAAAGATTTTTTTGCATTTATATTCAATTTTATAACTACAACTACAAAATTTGTTTAGTGTTATAATGATCTTTTTATACAATAAATTTCCTATTTTTCTATTCTGGATTTTGAATCATCTTTTGTAGACTTGCAGATATGTTTTAATTGCTTCCTCAGTGAAGATATACTGATCATTTTCTGTTTCTGAGAAAATTTTTACATATTAAAAATATGTCTCTATATGCCTCATACATAAATAATAGAAGCTTGTCTATACAGAGAATTCTTCATTCAAATTTATGTCCATCAAGAAACAACAAAAGCAAAATAAATACCTTATTCAAAATATTCCACTTTATCAGAGCACATAGTGTCTTAGTGAAGGAATCTGAGGCCAGCTTGTCTTTTTCTTTGTTCTTTTTCTTTATTTTCTTTTTCTTTATCTTTAAAATTCAAAAATTTATAAGGGCATATCCAGGTGTCTTGATGAGCCTTAGGTTTTGTGCTCTCAGATCTTTCTTTAGCTCAAAAACATTTTCTTTTCTTTTAAATTTAATTATTTATGTCCTTGCTATTTTTCCCTTTCTCCTTCTAAAAGAGTAATGTGTCTTTGATCATATCTGTCCTTCATATTTGTCATTATCTAGGTCATCGTTTTCATCTCTTTGATTTTGCTTGTGCACTATGGGAAAAATTCTCAAACTTTTCCCTGCTTCGTTGATAGATTTTATTTAATTTTTCCTACGTACTCTTTACTGTTTCAAATGATATTTTAATTTTTCTATTGATTTTTGCATTTTCTTACAGCTTATTTTCGCTTTCATTTTGTTCATTCTTTTATTTGATCCTATTATTTCCTTAATAACACCTGTTACAGTTTTGCAGAAGTTACTCTTTTCCTTAATCTTTTTTGAACACGTCAGGAATAGAACTTGTAACTTTTTCAGCTATTTCAGAAATAAACTACTGTAACTGTAAAAGGTATGTCATTAATTTGATCATCAAGTCAATGCTCTTTAGCATCTTCCAGCAGTGCTGTTTCTGCCGTGTTGACTGATTTATTTCACTTGTATTGTGTCGAGATTGATTTGGGCTTGGCATTTTCTTCTGATAAGTGGGTGAGTTTTTCTTATTCTGCCATCACTGAACACTTGGTTCTTATCATTTCTCCCATTTTTTTTCCCCTCTGAAATCTTCAATTCTTGGTACTATCCAAATTTGCTGAATAGAAGTTGAAACACCTACCCCATTCCATACATATTAACTTAACTTGTCGAGATAATGTGTAAACTTTCCTTTGTATAGTTCAAGCAGAGCTGGCTTTAATGGCCAGTGCACCAGGCATGTGCCCTGGGCCCTGACTTCTGAAGGGCCCCACAGAATCCCAACTTTTTTCTAATGACACTAAGTTGGTGTGTTTTTTGTTTTTTGTTTTGTTTTCTTTGTGACAGAAATAGAGAGACACAGAGAGAAAGACGGGAAGGGAGAGAGATGAGAAGCATCAATTCTTCGCTGCAGCACCTTACTTGCTCATTGATTGCTTTCCCAGGTGTGCCCTGATGGGGGCTACAGCAGAGCAAGTGACCCCTTGCTCAAGCCAGCGACCTTGGGCTCAATCTGGTGAGCCTTGCTCAAGCCAGATGAGCCCACGCTCAAGCTGGGGACCTCGGGGTCTCAAACCAGGTCCTCCGTGTCCCATTTTGACAATCTATCCACTGCACCACCGGCTGGTCAGGCCTAAGTTTGGTTTTCTATGCGCAATTTTAACATTAATAGTACATAATATTTTTTATTTATTTAAAAAATATGGTTAACATGTATTTTTATTTTCCTTGTCTCTCTTTTTTTTAAGGAGCCCAATATTTTCTGCACCTGGGGCATTAACCAACCTTAATCTGCCTCTGGGTTTAAGGCATAAAAAATTATACAGAGTCCCACCATTCACTTTCTAAAGTGTTTCCTTTGGAACCTAACAATCCCTCTAAGGGGAAAATGGCTGTGTTAGTCTTGCTCAGGGCTTTATGGGCTGCAAGCTCTTTGTGCAATTAGTGCAGAAGCACCTGACAGCAAATTAAAGAATAAGTGCTTGCCCTCAGGGGACGAAGCAATCACACAGCAGCCCAAGTAGAGATGCGGTTGGTTTCCTGATCCCTTGCCCTCCACTGCAAAAAGCAGGTTTTCCTTACCCTTTGTGTTTTTCCCTTTTCTTTTTTCTTTTGGCTTGCTTGTCTTTGTGAGCCACCCATAATTTGGCGTGGCCCACCATTCTCCAGCTCTACAGTTCCTTTACCGTCTGCCCGAATTCAATGCGAATCTGCACAGCCATGGCCGCCGGCCTCACACCATCCCGTCTCCTTCCTTCTATTTTGAGTTACTTGGAGCATGGATAGATATGCACTGAGGGGTAAGGGTGAAGATAAGGCAGGACTGTGGCTTGGGTTGGTCCAGAAGTTATTTTATATGGTATTGGGGAAAGACATCCTGGTTTTGGCCATAGCAACAGGAGACTGTGGAATGAATCAAAGTTTTTCCCTTGTTATTTGGGGAAAGTATGTGTCCCCTTCTGATTCAGAGAATACTCAATATAACGTGTCATTTAAAGCTATTATTCATGTTTGTTGTTCTCAATGATAATTACTACAGGAAATTCTTTACAAACCTCAGCATATTCTCTCCCCTTCCTCTTCCACTATTTCTTGGTTTTTGCTCTTTCTCATTTCTGTGTTTGTGTTCTTCATCTTTGTGTCTCTCACACAAGTACACACACAATCACACTGTAAGGCTGCTGGCCATGGCCATACAGGTTCCCATTGGATTCGGACAGGCGGGAGAGAAACTGTGGAGCCGGAGGGTGGTGGCCCATTTCGTTTATTAGAGTCTTGAAACAGTAAACAAGCAAGCAGACAGGGAAAACCACTTCTCTCTCAGGGCTGAGGAGCAAACAGGCCAGGGTGGGGGGTGACCCTTTCTCCAGCAAACAACAGCAAACAGTGGCCCCTCCCAATGGTGGCAGGCAATCCACAATCTATAATCTGCCACCCTGAGGGCAAACACCTGCAACTTTACATAGACTATACACACATGGCGCTGCCCCATGCTCATGCACCATTTGGGCAAAGTACAAGCAAGCAAGCCTAACACATTTGTTAGCCCAACACATACCCACTCTCATTATTAACAATTTTTGCTATTTTATGCTGTTTTTATTTCCTCTTTTTTACTATTTTAATTTAAAGTTAATTTTAAAAGCCTATCAGGAACCCCTAGTGCTCTGTCATTTTTTAACCAGATATATATATATATATATATATATATATATATATATATCCCTAATTATAACTTACCTCTTTTATTCTTGATCTAATTTCATAGATTTCCTAGAATTCTTTAATTGATTTCAGGTTTTTCTTATAAGAGACAGGTCTAATACGAGTTATACTTAAAGGATCAGGATTATTTATACACTGAAGTACCTAATGCAAAACATTTTCTCTTTATTCTTTATATTGAGAGCCAGGTCACTAGAAATGCCCCTGAGTGTGGACTCGAATGGTAAGTCAAAAGGGTTTTCATTTGGCTTATTATCAAGCAATTACACATTCATATCTGGCTTGGACTATCCCAGATTGTTCAGTTATGTGAGCATAGTTATAAATAGTTTTCCTCTCACTCTCAAAAGCACCCTGATTTGCATGACAAATTACATGATCATTCTACATAAGACTATGAGATATGATTTAAATGAGTAATATATGCCTAAACACCTTATTCATACTTCCTTAACATCATGGTGTAATTTTAATGGAATTAAACTTGGATAGGTGAAAATTACAGTTAATTAAATTCAGCTACAATTTAGTTACTAATACACCTTAATCCTGCTCACATGACAACTGAATGGATCATGCCACCAGCAATGTTCAAAGCAAATTACTAAACCCTAGTTGGTGGGCTTGTATTTTATGCCTACTAGATAATAATATAAAATTTGACTATATATATGTTCAACTTTTTAAAAATCTACCAATTTCAGAATTTTTGTTCTTCTTTTCTAAAAATCTTAGCTAAGCCCCATTGGTCCATGGAATACATATCAGATGACTTTATATATTTTTTCCAGCTTTCAAGTTCTCATTTACCCATTCATCTTATCTTTGAGGTGTCCACTGAATGTTCAGTTTACAATCATGAACCAGGAGTGCCTTTCCGGAGCCTACCTATTACAAGCCTATGCTTTGCCTCAACCACAGTGTGTATTAATATGTGAAAGATGTAATCCTCTTGGAAATATAGTATCCCGCACATTAAGTTGTGATTAAATGGCACCTTTAGATTAAGGACAGTATAAATAACATGTGCCTAATAATTCCAAAGTATGAACAGAATTTAGTCAACATAATTGTGTGAACAGAATTGAGTCCAATCTCCACTTTTGCTGACTGGTAAGTTTTGTCTTTGAGCAGTTGCTTAACTAAATAAACTCATGCTCAGTTTCCTTCTCTGACATAATAACACCAGAGTCTTTGCATTGCTGTGAGAGTAAGAGAAAATCAATATAAATCATATAATTAAATCCCTGGTACAATTCCTTTATAAAGTATAGATATTATTAAGAAAAAAGTAATGAAAGGGAAAATTTTACTGCTTTTCTTGGAAACTTTTAATATTAACAAGAAAAATAGTGAACCAAATGTAATTCTAAATACATCTATCTTTTATGTCAAGAATAGGCTTCAGCCAACAAATGGTAGCACCAGCAAAAGTAGAAAAGGTAATAAATTCAAGATGACTGATAACCTAGTAAAGAAGTACACAGAATTTTGAAAGCCCTGTGAATAGAAAAGCGGCCACATGCAGAACCTTACAGGCTCAGGGAGGCCTGCATGGTGGCGTTACAGACTCAGAGACCTAAAGTAACCACATAGAATGGTCTGAAATGAAAACTGTCTAACTAAAAGCAGTTCATGGTGGGTAGTCATGTCCTAGGGCAGGGGTCTGAAACCTTTTTGGCTGAGAGAACCATGAATGCCACATATTTTAAAATGTAATTCCGTGAGAGCCATACAACAACTCGTGTACATTACGCATTATCCAATAAATATTTGGTGTTGTCCCAGAGGACAGCTGTGATTGGCTCCAGCCACCCGCAATCATGAACATGAGCGGTAGGAAATGAATGGATTGTAATACATGAGAATGTTTTATATTTTTAATGTTATTATTTTTTTTATTAAAGATTTGTCTGCAAGCCAGATGCAGCTATCAAAAGAGCCACATCTGGCTCGCGAGCCATAGGTTCCCGACCCCTGTCCTAGGGAGTTTATTTCTCTAACAAAGCCTGTCTGTAGTCTTTTGCATCTAAAATATAGTACCTGATAACATGCAGGTAATCTTTTCCTGCTTCTTCCCAGGGCAAGTGTCCCACCAGGGCAGGAACACACAAATCCCCTCATTGTTACTGCTATCATGTTAATTACCTATGAACCATCTTCTTCCTGCCTCCCTAATCTATCACCTATCCAGTCAATGTCATGTAACCTCTTTAGGTCTCCATATAAAATAAGTAAAACCACCATTCTCTGGAGCACTTTCTCAATCCATTGAGACTGCTTCCCAGCAATTGTCATCAGTTTGGCTCAAATAAACTCATAAAAAAAAATCCTTACAGGTTTGAAAGTACTTTTTACGTTGACGGCCCCTAACCAGAGACATTTTATTTCAGATTATCAAGAACACGTATAAATGTGGATTCATAAGAGGGCCTAAATTCATATATCCATTTCACCTAAGAGGGAGATCTTTATCCATAATCTGACTTAATACATTAATGGCTTTGGTTTGTTAAATGCTTTTTGTTATAGACCTAGATAAGACATAGATTTCAGTGTGTGAAGAACAAAGTCTACTAGATAGCAGAAGCAAGCTGGGATAATGGGGTGGCACCATGCCATTTACATAGACATAAACTGAACAGATACAGTAGAAACAGATGTGGCTTGTCAGTTGCATATGCAAAAAACATGTAGGTTTTAACAGACTATAACTACATGATTTAAGAGTGTCATATTACTGCAGAAAATCTAGTGAGTACTTTTGGATATTTTATATAAAATATCTAAACCAAAGCTTTCTAGTTTCTTTCCACCTATCTTTCAACTTACTGCACTTGTCTTGTGCTGTCTCCAGTCTACTGTTAAACCTTTCACTGAGTTCTTAATTTCTGATACTGTATTTTTCAATTCTGGAATGTCTCTTTTGTTATCATTTTAATTTTCTCATGAAAATCCCCACATTTTATAGACTCAGTTATTTCTTACCTTTTCATAAATATATCAGTTGTAATTATTTTAAAGTCCTTGCCTGTGTTTCAAATATCTACGACATCTGATTCCTTTCTGTTTTGTTTGGTTTGTTTGTTTTCCTCTTGATTGTCAGTGGAAATATTCTCTTTGCAAGCTTAGTAGTTTTTTTTTATGGAAAGACAAGCATTGTGTCTTTGAAAACAAAGGTGAGAAATGTCCAGATGACAGTATTTTATCAGAGAGGTTCAGCCTTTTCTCTGCGACCCTGACAGGGTGGAGGGGGAAAGTTGCTGACCAGTTTCATGTAGGTTTTTATTCGGAATCTGTCAAATCCTCTTCTCCCCAGCACCTAGACTACAGGCATCTCTACTCTGCTGTGTGGAGGTCTTCAGCTTGTATATTTAACTGTATTGTACCTTGTGAAGCTTGACAATTTGACAAATATCTTGAGGAGATACTTGAGGAGGCAGGCTGTGTTTGAATATGCTTAAGTCACCAGTTTTACCATCCTGGACCTGATCAAGTGCCAAAATCTTTGCTGGTTCATCTATCTCCCATCTTCCAAGAGGCCAAGACAGGATCCTTACTTAGCCTCCAGCCAACCCCACACTATCAAGCACCTCCAGGACAAAGCTGTTGCTGCAGATTATTTTAAGTCAATTTTCTTTTCTTTAAAGACTTTGGTTTGTTACCTGTATTCCTAGTGGATCTTTGTCTCCTCTGTATCGTGAAAAAATGTGGGCTTTTTCACTGTACTTTTCTGTGCATGGGATTATAATTGTAGCCTGCTATGCTGTGAAATTGTGAAATTTAGCAAATATCAAGGGGAGAAAATCATGGCCTGCTAACTCTCCAATTTTGTCACTCCAGTGCCATGTCGCTGCCAAAAGTTTGTATTTCTGTCCTGCAGCTGCAGTGTTCTTCCTGGGCTGAGCCCGTTCTCAGCCTGGGCTGCATCCAGACTGACCAAAAGCCTTCCAGGATAGCCTCAAAGCCTTAGCTCACACTTGAAAAGTTCATGCCTTTCTTGAATTATATTCCCTACAGTCCTTATTATTTGGCTGATCTCTGATGCCTTACATATATTATATTTCTGTAATTGATCCAGCTTTTCTAATTGTTCTTAGTGGGAGCATTAGTCTGATGCTAATTACTGCATCTCATTAGAAACAAGTCTTATGTAGGTTTCATTGAGCACAATACAGGTTTTAATAGAAAGAGGAGGTATCTGTGTGCTATGAAAATAACTTAAAGTATGTTTAGGAATTGCATAGGGAGCAAAATGTTTCACTGAAAAAAATTTTCTAAGATTTTTGATACCAGAAATCACCTAGTGGATCTATATATGTATCTATGTAGCTATCTAGCTATCTACCTATCCATCTACTTGTTCATCTATCCAATTTATTCACTCATCCATCCATTTCTTTCATAGTAATTTATTATAATCTTATTAGATGGAGAATGAATATCAGTGTCTAAAACAACAAATATAATAAATGTTAAGAACTTAAGTGCTAATGTTCTCATTGTCTTCATGACTTAAATGAATAAATCAAATAAATCACATTGTGTGATTAATTAATTCCATAAGTGAAATATTCTCTTTGACCTTAGGTTAGTCAATATATTCATACTACCATAGATTTAACATTTATTGCTCTTAATCCATTATCAGCTATTTTATAATGTTTTATCAAGTTTTCTTTTCCTATCAATTATTTTTTTAACAATGTATAATCATTGAGTCTTTGGACTATTTTAAACATGGGGAAATTTATAATATGAAAAATATAAAAAAATAACTAGTTATGTATTCTTACTTAAATATGATATATTTCTTTCCTGAAAGGGCAAAAACGGAAAGTTTAAAGTAAGGTTATCTTGATTGAAATAAAAAAAAAACATGTGTAGAAACCTATCATTAGAATAAAATGACAAGCAAGTAGTTTTAAATAAGGAAAGAAACTTGAAAAAGCTAAAATCAGATCTTTGAATAATTAATGATATTTAACCACCATAAGAATCATTAACATCTATATACAAATACTTTTGTAGGATAAGTTGACATTGTAGGATCAATCTTCCCTTAAGTTGAACTATTACTCTTTTAGATCTAGTGTCATTTTATTAAGTATATAGTAAGGTAAAGTAATAATAATTTTTAAATAAATATTTATTCTAGATTTAGACAGTAATTAGTATTTTATATATATATTATGTCACTTAATCTTCACAACAACCACTTAAAGTAGATAAACTTAGTCCTATTGAATCCCAGAAGAGTAAAATGAAGCTTAGACAACCTGTGAAATTTGCCAGGTCACAGAGTTTAGTTGGTGTCAAAACCGTGCTGAAATCCTGTGCAATAAACCATCATTATCTTGTAGAGTTTTCTGCAGCAATGAACGTGTTCTATATCTGCACTAATACATAGTTTCTAGTCATATGTGGAGACTGAGTACTTGAAAAATTGTATTTTTAATTTTAATCAATTAAAATTTTAAATAGTCATATTTCTCTAGACAAATGTGCTACCACTGGATGGCACACTCTAAAATAATTAGACTATACTAGCTCCTGGTCCTGAAAAATCCTGTGGAGTATAAGGAACATCCTTCTAGAAACTGTTTTTTAGAATTATTCAACTGGAATATCACATCTGGATAGAAATCAATATTTTATATGAAAAATCAAATATTAGTGGTCTTTATTAGTAAGTAATGTGGTAACTAACTCATTTGTAAGCATTTGTATGAATTAAACAGTATATAAGTCAGGTACTTTCTTTAAGTCAGAGGGCAATTTCCTCTTTATATGGATTTGCTGGGAGACCATTTGGATACACACTTAGCACCAAACTAGGAAAATAATAGAATAGAGGAAAGATAGGGGAAGCTCACTGTTCTATGTTTCGTTAGAAAGTATTAGAGGTTGGTATGATGGAGCTGAATGGAACTTGCAGGTGAATTCCTTTCCTTCCTTCCATGTCAGGGCGGCAGAGTGTGCTGAGTAAGTAGCGTGACAGCAAAGGACATTTAATACGATTCTCTCCGGAGCATGTGAGGTGACTCCTTCCCCTGCCTGCTCTTTCTTGTGCCAAGTGACTGAAACAATATTAATTAAATCACAGGCTAAGCGTGCCCTTAATTCTCTCTACAGTGCCTTCTCACCCTTTCTGACCTCGCTTTTTAAATCTAAAGAACAATTATTTACTCTATAAACACCACAGTAGTGTTTTGCTCTATATGTGAAACCTCAAATAGCAAACTGATCTTGTCCATTCCGAAGAACATTTTTGTAAATAAAAACTGTCTCCTCTTTCTGAGAACCCAAATTCCACCAAAATAAATTGGAACTTTTCCTACATGCTTTATTTTCATATTTTAACTCTTCAAAGATTGGAATTACTAAAAACAAATGCAAGTAATTCCAGTGATGTTTAACCCTTCCTTCCCTCATCAGTGCTAACTCTTTTGGGGCATTGTTCAGACTTTGAAAGTTGGCTTGATGGCGGTGCATGCAGAAGAGAGTTTGATTGACTGCACATGTGTTAGAACCCTGCATACATACATACCAAGGACAGTACGAGGCAGAGTGCCCTCAGAGACACACTTCTGAAAAGAGTGGTTGACTCAGGCCCCACCTATACCCAGCTCAGTTCCTAAAAATAGGCACCAACTTGCATCCTTTAGACACAGGGCTAAAATAAATTCAGCCGTTCCATCCACTTGCTTGCTAGACCGTTCAGTGGAGCTGGCCTCCACTCCACCGATTGTTTTCAGGGGACTGGGAAATTTGCTGTACACGAAACAAGGGAGGAAACTAGTCTGTGAAGAGCTGTAAAGATATATGTAATCTCCACGAGCTTGGGGTTAAGTCTAAATATTGCAAAAGGTATGTGTAATATAGTCATTGTCTGCTTCCAGAGTTGTAAAATGTTCTTGCTGACTGCTTAAAATCAATGGAGACCATAGGTCAAACTGAACCTGTTACAAAAGGCAGCGTTCAGTCAGATTTTGTTTTTATGGCAATATTTGGCATTACTTTATATTATTAAATTTAGGGCTTCATGTATTATCTCTTTGCAAAATTAGCATTTTTCATATTTAGTATTGGAGAATGAGGCAAACGCGATAAACAGTCGTGAGTGAAAATTATACTTCAACTTACTGCTCAAGGGAAAAACTAAGAGCTTATCTTTTATAAGCATAAATTGATAATGTATGCAATGAATATTTTAAAATATAAACTGTAATTCTTAGAATTTGGTGAGGGGAAGGAAGAGTTTTAAATATTTTCAACTGTTGCAGCTTGCTCAGGGAAACGTAGGAAAATGATTCATTCACCAGCCTTCGTTTGAGTTGATACTTCTGGCTCCAGCCACTGTTTCCTGTCCTCTGGGAGCGTTACTGGAGTAAGGATTAAAGAATCAGGTTCTTACATGTTTTGCAGAATTAAGAAAATCACTGCCAGTTGGATCTGCCAGCCCTAATTATAGGAACTACAAACTTAGAGAGAGGACTGAGATGTTACTTTAAAGGTATCATGACCTACATACGATTTCAAATGGATTTTTTTCTGTCCTCAATCACCTGTGAACACCTTAATTTTGTCTTGTGCTGCCAGTGTTTAGATGTTAGAGACCAGAGAGATTTGGGAGAGACATTATAACAGAATCTCTTAATACACCAACTAAAAGCAAGGACACTTTAAGATTATATAATCAGGGTTTAAATTTAGCCAGCTGGTGCTGAACAGGAAGATATTTTATTTTTACCAGAGTTCTATTTGGTCACTGATGAGCTGCAGGTTGTTTGAATTATTTTAAAATGTTATGTGCAGGGTGCCAAAGGATGAGTAAAGTATTTATCCCAGCTACACTCAGAGCCATGCATTTTAACGCGAAAGAGCACCTGTTTCGAGTTTTAAAGATATGACCATTGAGTGGCAAAAATATTGGGTGAGAAATGAGGAAGCCTTGAATTATATCTTTAAGTATTTCTCTGTATGTCTGCAAATGTTTACTAATATACAAATGTTTTACTTTCTTGTTGCCAACATGTAAACAAACATTGGGATTTATTTTTTTAAATCAGTCAGCATTTCAGATGTCTGCAATATGGCCAAGTGCCAGCTGTTTGCAAAAAGCATAGTCTGGAGTTTTAAGGAAATGTTTCTGCTTTCATCCAGTGTTGAGTGTCTTTAAGAAACAGCTTCCCTCAACCACCTGAAAAATAAAAGTAGACATTTTCTTTAATGATCACAGGGAGTTTTACTTCAGAAAATGGTTGTGTAAAAATGTCACCTGGGCCTCAAGTCTTCTGTGATTACAGAGGAAGAGAAGGTTGGTTGCCTTTTCTCAGATGTACTTTTGGGTAAGAGACCGACAAAATCCATGGATAATTTACTGTTGTTTGCCATTGACAGCTGTCTGCTGTGCAATAGTTGCAGCGTTCTTCCTCTCACTTACATTTGCCACAATTGAAAAACTTCTGCACATCAATATTCTTTTCACTTGTTTGTAAAATACTGCTTATGATGAGACAATTTGGGTTGAACTCCCCTGGTAACCTTGGTACTGAAAGCTGATGTTTCCTCTCTTCTCTCTCAATCACACACACACACACACACACACACACACACACACACACACACACACACACACGGGCCTGAGTATTTAGAGACTGTTTTTTTGCAAGACTTGTATGATAGCTAGGGGTCATGTCTAAATTCACTCATTTACAGAGCAGAGCAGACAATTAATAAGTGTCTGACAGTGTAATTCCAAGATCTTTGATCGAACAATCTGTGAGGGACAGAATTTAATTGGCATTACATTGTCCATTTTATTTGCTTCCCACCCCCTTGTTGAAAGCACTTAAGTTACATTTTAAAATTTAATTAAATTGTAATTTGTTTTCCCTGCTTCAGCAACAAACACTTGTTCATTCAAATTATAGGCTCATCCCTTGCAGAATGGTGGGTAACTTTAGACTTTTCTGATTCAGAATTGACTCTTTAGAACACTGATTTATTTATTCGATACAGGTTCTTGGTCTTTATGTAACTATATGATATGTCTGTTGTATTATTTCTTTCCTGACACTATTTCTAATGCCAAAGATTGGTATTTTCTGACACCAACTGGGCGTACAACAATATAATTCTCACACTAACTCCCATAGTTAAAGCAGACCCCACAGATTCTTCCACTTCATCTCCAATTCAGAGTATAACTCAGCAGCAGCCAAACCCAGGTGAGCCGGATTAGCTCTGAGCTTCCATGCCCTTTCTGAGGTCACCACCTATCAGTACAGTCATCATCCTGGAAGGTCACAAAATCCTGTTGCTTATGGTTTTTATCAAGGTTTTATTATGTAGGGTGATTGACTAAAGCATTGGCCATAGGTGACTGGATTCAATCTCTGGCCCTCTCCACTTCTCAGAGGTAGGAAATGGGGTAGACTGTTTTAACCATCTAATCATTTTATTGGTTTTTCTGGCTACAGGTACCTGAATTGAAGCTATCTCTATCCCCATCCCCTGCTCCCACAGAGACCAGTAGTCATTCATTAGCATACCAAAGACACCACCACTCAGGAGATTCCAAGGGTTTTAAGAGCTTTGTTCCAGGAACAGGGGCAAATACCAAATATTTTATTCTTTTATGACAGGGGTCGGGAACCTATGGCTCGTGAGCCAGATGCGGCTATTTTGATGGCTGCATCTGGCTCGAAGACAAATCTTTAATTAAAAAAAATAATAACATTAAAAATATAAAACATTCTCATGTATTACAATCTATTCATTTTCTACCGCTCATGTTCATGGTTGCAGGTGGCTGGGGCCAATCACAGCTGTCCTCCGGGACAACACCAAATTTTTATTGGATAATGCTTAACATACACGGGTCGTTGTATGGCTCTCACGGAATTACATTTTAAAATATATAGTGTTTATGGCTCTCTCAGCCAAAAAGTTTCCCGACCCCTGTTATATGATATATATCCAATATGTCTCATTTATTTGAAATGCTACATATGAACTCCAAAGAAAAAAATTCATACTTTTCATTTTTCTAGTCACTGGAATCTATCTCTTACAAATTTAACTAACCTGAATATTTTTTTTATTTGTACAAATAATCAGTAAAAACACAAAGAATAATGACAATTAGATCAGTAATGAAAAGAACAAAGATTTTATTTTCTCTAAAAAGTTGAAAATCAGCAAACTCAAAGAGTCATTTGTACACAAGTGACAGTGTAGCTATATTTAATGACTTCTTGGGACTTTATGGGCCTAAATAATGACATTAAAATAATCTTCCAGTAAGCAGCACAATAGGCAATCAAAATTCCTGGTAGAGTAGTTGTACTTCTTAAACTGTCATCAAGAATAAAAGAAATTTATTGCATAGATAACACAAAGAACCTCAGTGACTATTTGGTTCAACAATTTAATTTCTAGATATGAAAACTGAGGCATAAAGACATTAAATAGTAACATAAGGTTTAAGCAAAAAGAACTCACTTGACATTTTTCAGTGTTATATGTCATTCTGAAAATCTTTGTACCATAACATCAACCCAAACCCAGTCCACCCCCATGATGAGATACATTTCAAGGTACACATTGATAAAACCTGGTTTTTTCACTTGTAGCTTTTGTTGCTTTTTATTTTGCATTTCATATTTCTTTTAAAATCAGGATAAGTTGTAGAAAAGGAGACCTGATCCAAATGTTCAGTTAAAAATTTTTTAAAATGTTGGTTGGTTTATATTTTAATTTTACTAAGCATTTAAGTTGGCTCATCTTCTGTGTTAAATGAGCTCTTCCCCCACCCCACTATCTTGTCATTGGACACATCATTTTTCACTTCTCTTTTTGGCAAACTTTCAAGCAGGTTTTTGTCTTACGTTTTTTCTAATTGGATGTAAGATATATCTTCTTGCCTGGTGAACTGAATGCTTTAGATATGCCTGACTGTTCAAAAGTAAATAATTGTCAAATTGCTCCAGGCATACATATGATTTAAAATAAATACAATACTAAAAAAAATTATAATTGGAAGTTTCTCTGTTAGTCAAAGAATTAATAGCATCTTCCCCCAAAATCTGAATATTTCAGCATGTGTATTTCTAAATGCATTAACTTGATATATATTTACCCATACGGAAAGGGTCAAAAAGAAAAAAACACACATCACTATTAATTTTAAAAGCAAAGTCCAAGATTTTAAATGGTTTTCAAATATGTTCTCAGTGTTGTTCACTTAAAGTTTAATAAATGCAGACTGAATAAAAAAGTTTTTTGTTAGTTTGTTTTTTGTTTTTGGGTTTTTTTATATAAGTGAGAAGCCAGGAGGCAAAGAGATAGACTCGGGCATGCGCCCAGCCGGAATCTACCTGGCAAGCCCACTAAGGGGCAATGCTCTTCCCACTTGGGGCCATTGCTCCATTGCAACTAGAGTCATTTTAGAGCCTGAAGCAAGGCCATGGTGCCATCCTCAGCACTTGAGCCAACTTGCTCCAACAGAGCCAAGGCTGTGGGAGGGGGGAGAGAGAGAGAGAGAAGGAAAAGAGGGAAGAGTGGAGAAGCAGATGGTCCCTTTTTCTGTGTGCCATAACCAGAAATCAAACCTGGGACATCCTCATGCCAGGCCCAAGTTCTGCCACCAAACCAACCAGCCAGGGCCAGAAAAATTTAAATAACTATTATATAATTTAATTCTGTTTTGTAATTCATACAAACAATTTCACTGAAATGAAATCAAGATAAACCTCACATAAGAAAGTACCTGTGTTTTATAAAAACTGCATATACTGTATTAAATTTTTGTAAATAAAGTCACTTTTCTCACTGAAATGCATTATAACTTACCAGATGCTTTACCAATATCTCTGTTGTTGTTGATTACTTTGTTTTTAGTGATCACTGTCATTAGAAGAATTCAGCTTTATTTTATCTAACCAGTAACTCTTTTTATCAAATAATTTAGAAGTTTTTGAGTAACTGTATTAAGTAAGTGCTCCGTGAAAATCTTTTACAGAATTAAGGATGTGGGCCCAGTGGTAGAGTGTCGGCCTGGCGTGCAGGAGTCCAGGGTTCGATTCCCAGCCAGGGCACACAGGAGAAGTGCCCATCTGCTTCTCCACCCCTCCCCCTCTCCTTCCTCTCTGTCTCTCTCTTCCCCTCCTGCAGCCAAGGCTCCATTGGAGCAAAAATGGCCTGGGCGCTGAGGATGGCTCTGTGGCCTCTGCCTCAGGCACTAGAATGGCTCTGGATGCAACAGAGCGATGCCCCAGATGGGCAGAGCATCACCCCCTGGTGGGCATGCCGGGTGGATCCCGGTCGGGCACATGCGGGAGTCTGTCTGACTGCCTCCACATTTCCAGCTTCAGAAAAATACAAAAAAAAAAAAAAAGGATTATCTTTATAATTTATCTGTTTTGTAAGAGTCTTTGTGGACACAAGGGACATATTGTCAAGCTGGAATATTCTGGGAAAGGGACAAGAATAATGTGCATTCCTTTAATGTTATTAAAGCATTGTCAGTTTCA
Organism: Saccopteryx leptura; assembly: GCF_036850995.1. Taxonomy (NCBI): domain Eukaryota; kingdom Metazoa; phylum Chordata; class Mammalia; order Chiroptera; family Emballonuridae; genus Saccopteryx; species Saccopteryx leptura. The sequence goes on from NC_089509.1 coordinate 53,098,352, forward strand.
GCAACAAGCTTTATTTAAAATTCACTGTCTCTGCTTCTGTTGGAGCCTGAGCCATTTTCCCAGTACTGGATAAGGTAGGAGCTGGCTGCTCTGCAGTATAGGAGGGAGAAGCCCTGCAGCAGTTAGAGTTGGAACACAGGGGCTAGAGCTAGGGCTGCCAAAGGCAGAGCAACCAACACAATCAGCAGCTTGATTAGCTCCGTCTGTCCTCTGTGCCATCCCAGGTAATCAGAGTGGGAACAGAAGCTCATTACAACCTGACTTCTTCAGTAGAGACTAAGCTCACCCTCTGAGTCCCAAAAGACTCAAAAACATTTACTTTTGAGGATGAAACTGTATTAGTGCATGTCTGCTTCAGTTACTGACTCATTCTGGAATGGGAATGATTTCAGGATTCATCACCCATCCATCATCTAGAGCTGGACAGCAGCCCCAACTTTTATACTATAAAATATCAGAGAAATGAAATTTGAAAAGAAGGCATGAGTTTGTGTTTCAAGTTACAATCCTTTTTCCTGAAAAGAACTAATCCAGCTACTATAATTGTCAACCCAAAACTACTATTTATAGTTTAAATATTCTACCCTTTGAATAAGAGCAATAAGTTGTCTCAGACTTCATTTTTTACCTTTTTTTATTTACTTCCCATTTTGAACCAGCTGGCCCCAGCTTCTTGACTATGTCATTATGTTATACAACCATTTCTTTCAATTATGCTCTATTATGCTTTTATATACACACATTATACATATACATATATATGTATATATTATTTTCTATAAATCATGGTTTACCTGCACCTCCATATTATTCTCTATTTTTTCATATTCTCAGCCATTTGAATATTCAAAGGAAGATAAGTAGTCCTCAAACAACAACCAATAATCACAATCTTATCTATAAATACACCTCTTTTACCCTTTGTGTAACACTGTATAGTGAGTCTGACACAGAATTTTGTGAACACTTGTATTGAGAAAGTGTCAAGCTACATCTTTGTAATAATATTAAAAGTAATATAACAATCAACATTTTATACAGAATTATTCTCCCATGGATAGATATATAAGGGAATTCCAGGAGTTGATACATACAATTTCATTATGGATACCATCTTTATATTTTGATTAACCTGAATAGTTCTTTAAATTAGAAAGATTTTACAAATGATGTGCTACATTATTTCTCTCTTTCTCTTTTCTTTTTTTTAAAAAAATCCCATTTCTATTAGAGACCTTTGAATATATTTCTTATATATCCAATGATAACTATCCTTAAGATGTATGAAGTGGCCTCAGTTTACTAGAATCACAAAACATCACCTCCTAGGACCAGAAACAATTCTAAGTTAACCTCCTCCCCATAATACTTTCTTTGGAAACCAGAAAATGCTGTCAGGTAAACCCTAATTAATTGAGCACAGACTTTGAAACCAGACTCAGTTTGAATTCTGGCTCCTGTACTTATCTACTGTTTGATCTTGGGCAAAATATTTAATATCACTGAGCCTTTTTCCTTATCCGAAAATGAAGATTCTAATATTCTAATAGTATCCATCTCAAAGAGTGGTTTGAGTTTAAATAAATTTGTATTTGTAAAGTGATTAAAACAATATTGCCTGGTACATAGTAAGGGCTTTATAAGCTTTCGTTATTATTGTCATCATCATCATTATCATTTAACATGGGAGGCTAGTATAATATAATAACCATTATCTCTTTTCCAGAAAGCAGGAAAAGAATATAAAGTACAAAGTTATCCTAGATAATATGAAGTTCCATGTTATTCTAGATGCTGAACATTCAGAATAACAGCACAATAAGAAAATTGTTTAAGAGAGAAAATTGTCCGCCTGAAGTAATAGGTTGTTCTCTTGTTAAAGGCATTCTTACCTGTTGAGAGTGCACTCTTGAGTTCAAATTAAATGTCTGTCCTCTGGAGTTGTAGAAAGCCATTAAGTTCCTCTTTCTATTATAGTCATTCCAACACTTGAAACTAATAATGTTACCGTTACCCTTGGTGATGTCAACATTACATTACTTTAAGAAACTGAATTCTTCAACCATCTCAACTCTAATGACTGTCTCCTTCCTGGTGGAGCTGCTCACAGCCACATATATTAGAACTGTTGTTACTTAGCCCTTGTACTCTCAAAATCTCCTCTAAGAGCATAGTCTTCTTTCTTTTCAATTAAAATTGATCTTTAACCCTAGCATAATTCCCCCAGCCTCAACACATCCTACCCGTTGCCCTCAGCATTTATTTGCCCCCACTCTCTGTATCGGGTCCATTCCCAATGTCTGAGCATAGACAGAAGAAAAGCTTTCACTGAGGGCAGAGGCACTGAAAGGGGGCTGTGGAGCCAGACTGTTGATCAAGAGAATCTACAGCAGCAAAGGCAAAGAAGAATTCAATAGTTAAAGAGAAAGCAAAAGATCATGAGCCAGTGAAATGGGGCAGTGCATCAGGTTCGAGGGATGATGCTCAGGTATAAATACAAAAATAAGACCCTGGCTGGTTGGCTCAGCAGTAGAGCATCAGCCTGACATGTGGAAGTCCCAGGTTTGATTCTGGTCAGGGCACACAGGAGAAGCAACCATCTGCTTCTCCACCCCTCCTCTTCCCCTTCTATTTCTCTCTCTCTCTTCTTCTCCTGCAGCCAGTGCTGAGGATGGCTCTATGTAGCCTCTGCCTCAGGCGCTAAAAAATAGCTCAGTGGCGAGCACAGGCCCAGATAATAAGAGCATCGCCCCAGACAGGGGTTGCCGGGTGGATCCCTGTTGGGTTGCATGCAGGAGTCTGTCTCACTTCCTCCTGGCCTCTCACTTAATAAAAAAAAAATTAAAAAATAAAAGAGTCAGAACTAAGGAGAACTAGGGACAAGATAGAATGGAGTCTGTGTTGGACTAGGACATGTATTTCAAAATTAAGGCTAAGAACAATTTAGGAGTGTTGGAGATCTGGAATTAAGGGCTCCTGACTCCAGGATTCATGGATGGGTCTAAGAGCTAGAGGAAGCATGCTATCCTAATGCCACTCAGCCTGGGTGCCATTGCCATCTGCAACAACTCCCATGAACCCCCCGCTTCCCTTGTGCCCAAGTGCTTGAACTAAATCCATCTCAGCATAAGCCAGTTCAACATTTACCATAAACTGCTGTTTCTCCCCCAGCACTCTCTCTCATAGTGATGGTTTTGTACATATGCTAATACTCAACAATCATTTTATTCATTTTTAATTGATTCCTTATTATATTTACCATTATTACTGACAAGCTCAGATGTTTTCTATTCTTTTTTTTAAAACATAAAATGTTTTATTTTTTTAAAGATTTTATTTATTTATTTTAGAGAGGAGAGAGAGAACAAGAAAGAGAGAGAGAGAGAGAGAGAGAGAAGGGGGGAGGAGCAGGAAGCATCAACTCTCATATGTGCCTTGACCAGGCAAACCCAGGAATTTGAACCAGCGATCTCAGTGTTCCAAGCAGATGTTTTCTATTCTAATATACAACTTAAAAAATTGATAATCAGAACAAATTTGTGGGTGATATTAAAGAAAAGAAAAACCATGTTGAATTTTATAAAGTTTGGCAATATAAAATAAAAGATTATGTATCAATAGTTACTAGAAATATATTTTGGGTATAATATGAACAAAACTGAGAGCTGATGGATTGTTTGTGATAGGACCAAAACAGAAAACTAGTGACGGAGCCCTTGATACCACACATGATTAGGTGTTAGAAAGGGTGTGTGTGCGCGTGTGTGTTTCAGGAGACTAGTCATAATAGATGAGTGATATTTGTGTCTGTTTTAAGCCACATACCAATTTCCAACTCAAGTGTGAGATTTTATAAAGAACAATGCAGGAAGTACTTTAAAGCATCAGCATTTTAAATTTCACCTTTACAGATATTTTCTGTAGTGGCTAGTGTCAGGCTTGGTGAAGTGTATGACACTGTCCTTGGGCTCGCACTGCTGGGGAACGGGACCTAGGGCTTTTTACTACATCTGCTGTTTTTAGTAGCCTTCCCACTCCAGAGTGCACTGGGACACCCTGCAAGCCTACTGAGGTCTTCCTTCTAAATCTTGCAGATCAAGTTAGGATACTGCTTGTGATTAAATGATCCTATAAGAAAAGTGCATTTGTATGTGGTGGTGGTGGTGATGATGTTTGAATGGTCTTCCTAGACTTGGCCCATTGGGAGAAGAAGTTAATTATTTTCTTTTGGACTAAACTGTGATGGAGATATAAATGTGTTTGGATTTTTTTTTTTTTTTTTTTTTTTTTTTTTAGCTACAGTACTTTTTTAATTGCTTAGTACAGATATGTAAAAACAGGAGAATTTCTGGCAGAAATTAAGGTTGGCAAAAAGCCCAAAGTTAACTGGTTTCACTTTCCAAGCGAACATTCTTGCAGTTCTAATTTTCACATGCTCATGTGGTGCCCTGCTGAGCATTTTGGGTGAGGAGCTGGATTTTGTTGTGGGAGACTCACAGGTTCACAGGCAAGAAGTTTATTTTTGCCCCCTCCTAGAAGATCATATCCCATATTTCACATAACTTCTCTGTACTATTTAAATAAGTTCTGTTGCAGAATTTGTACCTTGTTTTCTACTCTTTAAAAAGAAGTGGGAGAAAGAAGGTAACGGAATCTGTCAGCAAGAAACATGAAAAGGTGGGTGTTGGGTTTTGCAATTTTGCTTTAAGACAAATTCATTCCATAAATGCTTAATGAGCATGTACTGTATGTGTATATGTCATGATGTTCAATGTTAAGTTCTTGTGAAGGTGGCCATTTTAATCTCGGCTGTCAGTTAGCTTCTTGGCAGACAATCTAGGAATTGCAGTTCCAGGTAATAATGAAAATTTAATAGCCAGTTCTGCAAAAAAAATGTTAGGAAAGGCTCAGCCTGTCATTGTCAGAGAAAGCACAAGTATATCATTCTTAGAAAGTTCCATAGCCCCGCTCCACCTCCCCCACAGATGGGCCTGGAAGCAGCGTTTCTGGACTCTGTGTGATGGCTGTCCTTCCATATTAGCAATCTACGTGTTGCCATTTTTCAAACTGGTATTTTCAAATCCTTAATGATGAAATTAAGGATTCTTTGACTGGAATCATGGTAGATTACGATTATGCAGGCTACTAGAAGACATATGAGATGGAAGCTATCATATGTTGAGTCCTAACTAGTGGTTGATAACTTGTAATTATAGTTAACTGTCCAATATTTTTAAAACAATATTTCAAGATAAACAAAGAGATGCTTAACTTTACAGTCTTTGAGTTCCCTTTTGGGTGAGTTGTCCTAATACAGCGGGAGGTCACACTCAGCTGAAGTGATTTCTCCATCTGCCTAGAGATTTCAGCACCTGAAAGGAATAGTCCAGGCAGGAAAATGATTCTATTTTAAAGCTCTGAAGGCCAGCTTTATATGGAATTTTACAAAGTGTGTGTGTGTGTGTATATACATATAGATATTATATATATATTTTTAATGGCTTTTTACATTTCACTCCCTCCAACTGCCCTCCTCTCACCTTCGACTGAAACCAGAAAAATGTGAGTGTCCATGCTGCCTGACACCACTAATTCAAATAAGTAGAGACAAGGCCTGAATTCTTGTGGGTGCTTCATTCAGATGGTAGGCTAACTGAGAAGGTGGGGGTCACGTACCAAAAAACCATCCTAATGCCTACTCTCAGCCAACCATTTTACAAGGAGAAGAAAGGGGGGGGAGAAGAGGTTTGAAATTTAAGGGAAAGTTAATTAGATAGAAGTTGCCATCCAGGGAGTATTCTAGCGTTTTTTTTATCTGCTGACTAGTAATTCTTCATCTGTGTCGTTGCTGTTGCTCGTTCTGTCCTTGGAGTACCGGGGATTAGCTACCATTTTGTTTGTGGATTTTCTGAGCTAGGGCGCAAAGGAGGGATGCTTGCAGCTTTATGAAGTCACGTACTCCCATTCATGTATCCAGTACCTGGAAGAAAGATTTTTCCTTACATTAATCATTAATCCCATTCATTATAACTAAAAGTCACTATTACTAAAGCTAAATTTCTTAACTCTTGAGTTCCCTTATCACTACTATACTTGAGTTTAAATACCATGGGTCTAGGACAACTTTAGTTTGCAAGTTTTAATTAAATTCTTTGTGTTCACAGATGTTACTGTCCTAATGTACATAGACAAGAGCAAGTTTGAATCTGAATAACATTTCAAGGATGATTTTTACACTTTGCTTCTTAAAAGCAGCATAGTAAGCAGGAGAAATAAGCAGCATAAACTGCATTCTTCCACTTATGGTGCACTTATAGGATTAGGCTATGAATCTGAAGCAAAAGAAACAAATGCCAATGCCAAAATTTTTAAAGATAAATAACTATAAATAAATTAAGGGATGATGAGACTGACTATCTATGTGCTCCATGTGTTTCTTAAGCAGAGGAGACTATTAAATTACTTCCACTTATTGGACTGTTTCTAGTATCATTAAAAATCTGACATCATCTCTTTCTCTTGAAATTACAGGCTGTTTTTGTATGCAAAGTTTATGTGGGGCATGTTAATTGTGACAAGGAGAGTAAAGCAGTACCTGACTGATTCGAAGTGTTGATATATTAAAATTATGATCACTTTAATTTATTAACATTCCTGTTCTAAATTTGAAAGACTTTGAACTGTATACAGCATTATCTAGTGCCCTCTGCAATTATGAGAACAGCAATTAGAAAGCAGTTGTGAGAGTACAAACATTTGAACAGGATGCCAATTACCTTTCAACTGAGAGCATGTTAGAATAACCTATGGCTTTGATAAGAAAAATAGTATATTCCACATGGATTCTTAACATTTTTGCATAACATTAGAAGTTCCATATTTCTACCCAAGACTAAATGATTACAGACCACAAAGTTTTGAAAGCATTCACTTCTTCAGGCAGAATGTTTCTAAGTACATCACTGTTCTGAAAGAGTGAACTTAACTCCCTCAGGAGTCGGTATTCACCAAGCAGTATGTTGCATTATTTAAGTAAGCATTTTCACTTTACTCCTTGATCGCTGGGCTTTTCCAAATAATGTTCAGTAAAGAAAGTATGTGGAATTAATGCAGTTTTTCTTCTTTGATCAAGTTTATCAGCCACTAAGTTCAAAAGAATAACATATCTCAGTATGCTGCATCTTGTACATTTAGGCAGAAAAACATTTTAAACTAAGACATACTTAAGGTCATTGAAAACAGTCTGTAAATTCAAAGACAACTTCTCTAAGACAAAAGACTGCTTCAACTAAATATGTTTTATTATTCAAAGGAAAAGAATGATTAGTAGAAGAAAAGCTGACACAGGAACAATTGTCTAAATCAGTGAAAATCAGAATTTGATGATTTGAGTTTTCTTAATTTAATATCCTTTGTCAGAATAGATTCCCAATGCCAACCTTAGCAGAAAGGTAAAAGTTGGAAAGAGGGGGAAGAATCAGAGGATTTTTAAAAACAGATCCAAAAGCCTTTGGCTGTTCCAGAATGCAACTATTATAATATAAAAATAATTTAAGATAACAATCAGGAAATAATTAGTAGCTTCTTAACCCTGCCTGCACTCAAACAACTTAAATGTGGGCACACCAGGAAGATGTTTTTCAAAGCTGCAAATTATGTAAGGTTCATCTCCATTACATTACTCTTGTTTATATTTGATCTGTTAATTGCCAAGAGCATACTTTTAACTAAACAAAACAGATTAGAAAACATGAATTAGCTTCATATGGAGCTTCACAAAGCCTATGAGAGACCATTGTGGTTCATTTTAGGGAAAGACAGATTCTAAGCTAGTACGCATGAGTCATTTCCATCTATCAACGAATTGCTTTGACCTCAGAATGAAAGCACTTTCTGTGTTTCAGAGGCCCCGGTGGTTTTAGGAGTGCTAGTGGACGTTTTCACTGGTCTGCTTCTGCAAGGCCTTTCAGAGGCATGACCATTTGCTGCTAATCACAGACTGAGCTTGATGACTTGCTCTGGCAGGAGGAATGAGTACATGTACTTGCCATTTCTCAAGTTCCAGCCTAGAAAAACAGAAAGAAGATGGTATTTTCCTCACAAAGGCATTGCTCACTAGGAACTGAGCCACACATGAAGGAGGATATGAAGAGGTGGGAACCAACAGGCAAGCTTGGAAAAAAGAAAAAGCAGAAATGAAGCAGTAGGAATAAAACAAACTATAGAAATGATCCCTGAAAGTATAGTCTTGAAGCAGTAGGAATAAAAAAGGAATATGGTAGGAAATAATAGGTGAGAAAAAATTACATCAAAGCAGTAGCAACTCTGGGAGAGGTGGAATGTTGTAAAATATATGAAATTGGGGGATTTTTATAGAACAGAGCCTTTAGGAAGAAAGGAATGGCAATCAATTTAAGTACAATACTTAAATTAAAAGAATATCTATATTCAAACTAACCGTAATATACTGCTCACAAAAATTAGGGGATATTTTTTCACTTCATATTCATTTTTGAAATATCCCCTAATTTTTGTGAGCAGTATATAAAAACACCTCTTAATTCTGGGGTGTTCCTCACAATGTGGGTTTTTTCATTATTAATTAAATTTATTGGAGTGACATTGGTTAATAAGATTATATGAGATTCAAGTGTAGAATGTTATAATACAACATCTGTATATTGCATTATATGCTTATCACCTCTTTTTGTCATCATATATTTTACTCCCTTCACCCTCTTCTATCTGCCCTCACCACCTTCCCCTGATAACCACCAAACTCTGTGTCAATAAATGTTTGTTTTGTTTGTTGGTTGGTTGTTTTCTCTTTTAGATCCCATATATGAATGAAATCAGATAATATTTTCCTTTATTTTCTGACTTGTTTCACGCATCATGATGCCCTCAAGAGCATCCATATTGTTGCAAATGGCAATGCTTTATCCTTTCTTATGGCTGAGTAGTAGTCCATTGTATATGTGTTCCACATCCTCACAATGTAGGTTTGTACAGCAACAGTGCAATGAGTCAAAAATGGGGAATGCAACCCCCTTCTCTGGCAGTGGTTGGCAGCAAGAAGGGCAGCAGGGACGAGGAGTGGCCCGTCATCCCACCTGGCTGCTCCAGGCCGGGACACACTGTGCCCAATCCACTGCTCAGGGGCCCCACAGGGAAATGAAAAATGTGAACAACTTTGAGTGGTGGTTTATGATTTTACCTAAAATAAGCAGTGTAATGGAAAACATGGGGAAGGGGTTAAAAAGCAGATCTGCCCCTAATGTATGATATACTTGGGTAATTTGTATGAACTTACATTTCCAAAGAACACCATGTTGCTTCAGAGGACTGCTATGTTGCTGTGACAAAAGCACAGACAAACCAATGCTTTGAGTGTCCTATACATTGAATTAGCAATTCCTTCTTTTTTATATACTTTCTTAATCTCTGTTGCCATATGAGTAGGACTATGCCATTTTCTTCACTCTAATCTCAGTGTATAATTATCCATTTTTTTTCATTTATCTATTGATTTTAGAGAAAGAGAAAGGGAGAGAGAGGAACACTGATTTGCCACGTCACCTATTATGCATTCCTTGGTTGACTCCTGTATGTGCTTTGATTGGGGATCAAACCCACAACCTCGTTGTATCAGGCTGCCACTCTAACCAACTGAGCTACCTGGTCATAGCCTATCTATTATTTTGTGATTTACTGTGTTCTCCTTGTTTTAGGGAAGATGGTAGTCATAAATACTTGACTTATAAAGAGAAATGGAACATCCTTACAGAAGGCTTTTGATGCAGATAGACCTGAGTCAAGTCCTATCCTTGCTATTTAATAACTTAGAGTTTTGGAAAACTTGATAACTTTTCTGATTCTCAGACTTTTGTCATCTCAGATTATCTGGATGATAATACTTAGAGTATATAATAATACTTTGGTGAGCATTTATTATTTCCTATGTGCAAGATACTATGTAAAACTATTTTTATGAGGTCTCCTTCATCCCTCCCCACAATTGTAGGTTCTATTATCATTCTCATTATATAGGATAAGAAGAAGGAGGCTTAGAGAAGTTAAACAATTTGTTTACAACCAAAAGTATCAGAAAGAGAAGCTTCTGTGTCAGATGTGTTGGTTAATCTCTCTATGGGTCTGCCTCCTGTAGGATAATGTGCCCAGACAGAACCTAGTGTAGAACAGGTTTACAAAATTTGCTCTGTTCTGTGCTGGAGAAACTAACGTGTTGGTGGAAGGTGAGAGAAGTGGGAAGAACAGAGGAACTCAAAGATACACTAAAAAGTAAGAAGTAATACAAATGGAAGTATAATTTTCAAATGTTGGAAGAGCATTACTGAGGGAGCTACCCTCTGCCTGGATCAAGTGGGGACAATCTGAAGAGAAATTGAGTAACTATGAAACTACGTATTAGTGACTTCTCAACCCTATTGAATCTTATTGGGCTTTATCCATTTCAATCTGATTTCACCTGTATGTAAATAAATGTGGTTTCTGGGGTATCAATGTGGAACTGTGAGCCACCAAGTTTCTCAAGATTCCCTGCCTCATGAGGGCTCCATTTGGATTTTTCTTCATACAAACCAACTTCCTTAACAGGGCCAGCCATTGGGAACTTGTTATTTTCAGAAGTAAGCGTGATGACATGATGCTACCTGTTGTAGTATATTTTTGTTGATAAAGATAAAGCCAGATTAATGCTTTTTAGAATACTATACTTATTGAGAATCTCTCTTGTGTTTTTCTTTACTTTGATTTTCAAGTAGAGCAAGACTGAATATAATAATGATTATTTAATACCCACTTCTGAGCACCATGCTTGGCCAACAGTGGATGGCAGTATATGTTTATTGATTGTATGACTAATGCCTTTAGAAGAAAGGTTATCAAATAGTCTCATTGTATATCTGGGATAAAGATTTCAATAAGAGGACACTTTGAGGGAAGAATGACAAAACCTGTCATGCCCTGGGGCAGCGTGAATCATAGAAAATGAGAGCCCTGGTCCTTGTTTTGCATTTTCTGTCCTATAGTAAAGTTCATCTCTATTCCTGTCATTTGGATTAATGCCTAACCCTGTTTCAAGTTTGATCATCTTAGTCATCAAAATACTATAACTAAAAAGTGTACTTTTATTTCTAATTCTAAACTCAAGTTACTAAAGACAAAAAAAGGAGCCACTTAGAGTCATAAAAATTCAGCTTATTAGTATCCCTTTGATTTATCCCTAGATAACTGAAATAAACAATATCTAAAAATGATTTGCATGTAGATGTTTAGGAAGCAGAAAAAATGGTTTATATCTTTAAAAACTTACTTTGTAATAAAATGTTATATTTTATTAAAAATATAGTTACATAAGTGACTATGAAGGGTTAAATAGTCTTGTATTCAAAAATTTCTGAACTCAATTCCAAGCTTAGCTACTTACTAAATTATGTTTTTCTTTAGAATGTTACTTTCCTCTTTAGTAAGATGGAAATAACACCACCTATCAGTCCATTGTTATAAGAATTAGTGGGATAAGACATGTAAAATGATTAACATATAATTGACACTCATTAGTAGATAGTTACTATCATTGTAATGCACTCTAAGTCTGATTGTACAGGGGAAATGTCCAATAAGAGACTTATGCTGTAAAAATATCATCTTCAGGCATGTAATGGCTTTAATTTATTTGACTATTTCAAAGAAATTAGTCATATTTTTCAATTATTGATTTTTTAACTGACCAATTTTTTAGATTGAGCAATTAATTAAAAATACTTAATAGTAATATGATTAAATTTTCAAATGTCCAAACTAGCAATATTAACATACTAATGATTATCTAATTTCTGACTAAATTCTGTTCATTCATGAATGCTCTGGTACCAGGAGCATTTTTTGTGAAATGACAGGCTCTGCAGAAGACAAAAGACAAGTCTATATAACAAGAAGTTATTATAATTAGAATTGGCAAATCTGTTACTCAGATTAGAACCTAAACAGACATTTAAATGGAATCTTATCTATAAACAGGTGGGCATTTCTTCTTTGGGACATAAAGATAACTTCAAAGATGTTTCCATTACAGAGTAGTTTGTATATATAAATCTGTGAGATTTGAGGGAGCTGGCACTAAAATATGCCTAAAAAGAATTTACTGCATAGTGATTTCTGACTTGGACAGGTGTCGGATGTGTACAGTGGATGCTTCTGCTACTTCCCAATTGCTACTTAATAAATTACCACAAACAATAGCAGCTACAATAGCACAAATTTATCATATTATAGTTCTGGAGGTCTAAAGTCCAAAATGAGTTTCATTGGGCCAAAATCAAGGTGTTGTCTGGGATAAGACCCTTACAGAAGCTTGGGGTGAGGGTGGGAGGATCTGTTCTCTTCTCTTTTTCAGCTTCTGAAAAGTGCCTGCGTTCTTTGACTCATGGACCTTTCCTTGACAGTCTACAATCAACATCTCTCTCTCCCTCTTTCTCTCTCTCTTTCTCTAACTCCTGCTTCTGTCAAAACCTCTCCTTTCTTACTCTGACTCCCCTGCCACTCTCAATTGCTTATGAGGACCCTTGGGATTACATTGAACCCAACTGGATAATCCAAGACACCCTCCACATCTCAGTCTCTCTTACTGAATCACTTCTGCCAGGTCCCATTTGCCACGTACACTGACATATTTACAGATTTTGGGGATAAGAATGTGAACATCTTTGGAGAACCACTGATTTGTCTACTCATGCTCAAACTTGTCTTCCTCCTCTTAAAGACAACTGGATGTACAGAATCATCTCCAGTGTCTGGTTAACTAGGAGAATACTGGTGAGGGAAGAGTCACTAAGGAAATAAGAACTAATCGTTTTTATTACCCTCAGATTTCAGTATAGAGTATGGTGATCAGATGAATAAATTGATTTTTGGGACAGTGGCAAGTGTGCACTCAATAACAATGCATTTGGGGAGACTAGAATCATAGGGAAAGTAGTTTAAAAAGTGGACTGTGATCCACTGTGTTCAGGGACTGGATGGATGCCACAATATAGTTTTTGTGCTGTCACGGCATACACACTTTCATTCATTTTACCCTGCCCTTTTTGTCCACGGGTTTGTTTGTTTTTTATGAACTGTAATTCAAAGCAAGATTGCATTAGGCACTTGCTCTTTCCTTTTATTCTCCGTACATTTCTTGGTTTTATAATATTCAAATGAGGGTAAAATATATATAACTCAAATTGGTTACAAATTTGAATTGGCAGCAACATTTCTAATATTTAAAGGAGATGAATTTTATTATTAGCTAAGGAATATGCAAATACTAAGAATTATAGACAATTTAGTCATACTTATGGCTCTGAGCCTAAGATACGTCCACTGGAATGACATCTTATACACAAATCCCAGCTGGGTTATAAATCATATATCTAGATTTGATAGAATTTAGTTCATCACCCTCCCAAATTAGTTCTAAATCAATTTTTCAAGTACGAAGTAGTGGACATCTTTATAATGCGTCCAGAATATAATAGCGAGGCTATTGATGTGTCCCTGGAAGCTGCTTACTTTCCTGAAGCTGCTGTCTGTGTTTGCGGCAGCTTTGTGGGCTCCTGTTTGACATGCCAGCTCACTCTCTGCTCGCTCTCAGTTTCGATTAAATAAAGGCTTCTTAAATTTATTTTAAAAAATTTTAAAGAAAAAAATCATCAAATTCTTGTTTTTCTGGTCAAAAGTTCAAATTATTATTAAGTCTTAGAATTTCTTTTGAGTCATGATTATACACTAGATTAGCTATCTGGGGCTTATTATTATTGTGTGTGCAATACAACAGGAGGAGGCATTCCTTTGTAGTTTGAATTTTCCTTAATCTGGTTACTGGGAAAGGTAGTTGTTTGGTTGTGGGTTTGCTTTTATGGACACTTGACAAGTAGCATAGCATAGAATGGTTGTAAAGTCACAGAACCTGAAGCCAGACAGCCTGGCTTACCCTTCCTGCTCTGAGCTCACCAGCCTCCTGATCTTGAGCAATTTGTATCATCTTTCTGTGTCTCTGTTTCCTTATCTGTAAAATGGAGATAAAAAAATAAAAATTGTCCCTACCTTATAGGGTGGTTGAGTGCACTTAATAGATAGTATCTGACAAACAGAAAGCACTTCATACATATTTGCTCTTTGGTTTTTTTTTTTGTTTTTTTTTACTGTGAATCGTTCTTTTGAGTCATCCACTTTTAATAATGTTAACAGTTTGTTCTGATCAGTCAATGTTCTTTACTGAAAAATTATACTTTAGCCTATTTGTCATAATTGTCTCTCTTTGATTTTCCTTTTGTCTGATAAATATTGTTGAATTTTTTTTTTTACTTTAAATGTTTATGCTTAGAAAGTCCAACTGGCCTGACCAGGCAGTGGCACAGTGGATAGAGCATCAGACTGGAACCCGGAGGACCCAAGTTCGAAACCCTGAGGTCGCTGGCTTGAGTGTAGGCTCATCTGGTTTGAGCAAGGCTCACCAGATTGAGCCCAAGGTTGCTGGCTTGAGCAAGGGGTCACTCGGTGTGTCCCCTGGTCAAGACACATATGAGAAAGCAATCAATGAATAACTAAGGTGCCACAACAAAGAAATGATGCTTCTCATCTCTCTCCCTTCCTGTCTCTCTGTCCCTTTCTGTCCCTCTCTCTGTTTCTCTCTGTTTCTGTCACACAAAAAAATAAAAAAAGAAAGTCCAACTGAAATCATTTTATGAATTACATTTCTCTGCAGAGTTTTTTTTATCACTTAAAAATATATATTTAAGTCTTTAGTCCAGCTAATACTCTGTCATACACAGTGTGGTGGGGATTCTTAGTGTTTTCCTCAAAAGCATTATCCAATTTTCGCAGCATTATTTGTTTGTAATGCTGCTGATTTGTCCTCTTTCTGCATCTTTCTTTCATTCATATATTTATATGTTCAACTTCTTGGGAGCCTGTAGGCTCCCAACCCACCGGTTGTAAACCCCTTAATTCTTGGGTTACAACCGCCTATCTCTTTTTCCAGCTGGACTAAAATCTCTGGAGCATAGTGGATGTGTTTTATGTTTATTATAGTTAATCAATACTTACTTAATGAGAACAAATAAATTAAAATAGGCCTATTGATTATATAATTCAAATCATTTACTTTTGAAATTTTCTATGACAAAGATGGAGGAAGATATGTTAATGTCACCCACCGCAACTATATTCCTATAAAGTTCTCCTTTTCCTTGCTATTCATGGTCTTTATGTGTGTCTGTACTGGGCTAGTCAGCACGCAGAGGCCTACAGAGTCACAGCTTCATACATAGTAGGATGGTATCTTCTATCTATAGAATAGCTCTCTTTAATACTATTTTGCATTAAAAAATATAACCATAATGGCTTCTATTCACTTCTATTTGCCTGGTCATTTTTTGCCCTATATTTTCTCTTTAAATTCTGTGATTTATTTAGATTGATTTCTTGCAGGGGCACATAGTTGGATTTATTTGTCTTTGTCTTTCACTGTGAAGTTTGACCTGTATTTATTTTCATGACTATTATATTTCATTTTACTTCTCCCTTAGGTATTTTATTTTGAGGCCCATTGTTTTCTTTCTGGCTGAATTTTGCTACATTGACTGTGTCTGACTTTTATTGCCTTCTCAGATGACTATCAACTTGGCTTCATATAGACTCCAGTTCACAAAACTCAAATGTCTGTGACAGTAACCAATTTTCTAATTCCTTTTAGTTTTTTCCATTAAAAAGAAGAGATGTGGATGTCTAAATTTTGTTTCTTTACCACAGAAACTCTTCATGTGTCTGAATAATTTAGAATTTTTCCTTGAGCATGAAATATTTTATCAGGATTTGCTGATATATTGGTGTTTAAATTAATTTTATTCCTGGATTATGGAAATATTCTTAATCTATGCCTAAATTTTATTTTCAGAAAATTGTTCCCACCTTATGTCTTATAGTTCTTCCAAATCCCCACCCTCTCACTGAAATAATGTTATCATATAATTTTAATTTTTCTATTTGTTCTTTTTCATCTTTTTCACGTTATTGCTAATATGTTCATGAGTTTCTTTTCTGTGGCATGTTCTATTGACTGTGTTCGAGGTGTATTTTAATTCTTCTGAGAACTTTAATAATCCTCATTCTGTTCTAGTCTCTGAAAACTTTCTCTTCTTCTGATTTCACCTCAGCCAAATCTCTGCTGTAAATCAGACACAGCTAATAGCAACATTATAACCCACTAACTATAAATAAGATTTATAAAATAAAGAGGTCAAAATATTTTGTACTTTATTCTATAAACTTTCACCTTATATTGGGTAGGTAAAAGGGAAAAGAAATAAGGTGACTCAGAAAACTTAAATAATTTGTGTAAAGTCACTTTTAAAGCACCTGCCATTTACTATGTATTTTTCACCCAATAATATACATTGTATTGTTACACAATCATTTTTACCATAAAACTTTATCTACAACTACATTTTGGGAATATGCTTTCTGTATTTTTAAAGTAAGAAAATATTTACATGTAGAAAATATGCTTGCATAAAAATCTTTTTTTTAATTAATTTTTATTATTTTAGATTTTATTTATTCATTTTAGAGAGGAGAGAGAGAGAGAAGGGGGAAGGAAAAGGAAGCATCAACTCCTCTATGTGCCTTGACCAGGCAAACCCAGGGTTTTAAACTGGCATCCTCAACATTCCAGGTCAATGCTTTCCCCACTGCACCACCACAGGTCAGGCCTATAATCTTGCTTTAGAAATAATATCATGACAAAGCACTTGGCATCATTAGACATCTTCTGAATAAACATTGTTCTGATTTTGCCAGTAATTATTACTCTACAAAGATCTTAGGGTCATATTTATAACTTTTATTTCAGATTTTTAGATAATTATTTGTTTAATAGGAAATAAGTATAGATTTGTGATTTCCTAATATTGAGAGACATCATTTATATAAACCACTGAATTCCTTATATAAAATTCCCTGAACAGCTCATTAGAGGAAGGGTTTATAACAAATGTAGCAATGACCTTTTTGAAATCTCATGATATTAGTCTTTGCATATGTCTAAGAATTCTTTCACTGATAATACGAATTGTAAAATTAGGAGAAAATTTTGAAGTGTATTAATTGCACTGAGTATTCCTCCTTGTTTTATATATCTGACTTCTTAAAGCTATTTTATTAATGCTTCCAAGTATATATGGAAGACTGACTATGCAGTCCCTTCTGTGAATGACAGCAGGTGTGTGAACAATTGTTCAAGATAAGAAGAGTATTCTGCCTTATATTGAATTACTATGCTTATTTTTAAAGTGCTGTAAATTTGAATTTTTCGTAGAAACTAAAATTCTAGAAGACAGAATGAATATTTAACCTGGGAATATTTTGTTGGTTAATTGATTTAGTCAGTTACTTTGTTTTCAAAAACTACATAAGAAAATTCACATTTGGAGATGGGGCAATAAATCTTTAGTTATACAACCTCTCATGATTTAAGAAAATATGAAATAACATAAGTTGGATTTATCTGTAGTATATAAATTTTTTTATTTAAAAAAACTATAAATCTTTTTTCCAAAAAACTTCAGAATTCTCATAAAAAGACATTATTGACCTTGTTATCTAATAGTTTTCATAAGAGCTTGAATTTTTTTAGTGATTTATCTTTTTTCAAAGTACCTCCCCTACATATTCTTTCTGCTGAAAGAGGTTATTTGAGCCAAAATGACAACATATGGCAAGGAGCAAGAGCCCAAATGCTCCTTGACAGTTTTTCAGCTTCTTTTATGCATTTGAAATTAAGGAGGGAATGTAAGGAAGACTACCTGGAGGAGGGGCAAGCAAGCCAGGTATTGGGTTACAGGACAGTTAACAAGATTATGTGCTTTCTTGAGGGTGATTACAATTTATGTCAAAGGTATGTCAATTTAGATGCACAGAAACAATGGACAAGGCTTTTGTTGGTCAAATAAGTTTTTTAAATATGACATATATATTTGCTCGCTTTGGGTGTGGGAGACAGGCTGTAAGGTGGCAAAGTCATTATAGCGTAAGGCTTAGTTTTAAAGCTAAGCTTTTCCCCACACCCTTGACTGTTGCATGATGTAGGGTGGTACACTCTCATGAGGAATCTCATTATGCCTTAGAAAAGTGACTTTGTATCAGAGACTTCCTTGTTTGTATATTGGATTAAAAGTTTTGATTTCTACACTATAAAATGGGGCAGAGGAGCCCATGCTGGAGGACAGCAGAGAAAGGCCATGTGGAGGAGAAGAGAAGCTGACAAGATGGCAGAGTGCTGAAGGAGAAGCCAGTTTGTGCAGAGAGAAGGAGATGGGAAACAGAGGTGAATAAGGCTGGTGAGGTAGAAACCTTTGATTCTAGGAAACTCAGATAAGTCAGTGGCTTTGGGAGCCCTGAATGGAAAGGGAAGCGTTTTCCTACTGTGTGTATTTTTTGCCCTCCGGGTGCAAGCTAGGATTAAAGCTAATGGCCTGCCAGTTCTTGGCTCCGTTGTTTTATTACCGTCTGTCCGAATCAAATGTGAACCTGCATGGGCCAGGCAGCTGTGATGGTGGCCGTGGCTACTGACTTTACAGCTTGCTTAAGGCTAAGATAAACCTTTTACTTAAAAGCTATATTCCTGGGGCATGACTAGGCGCCATGAACTGCCCAATTGAGAATTTATGATCAGATTTCCAGTACGGTTACTTTCCATAGAGCCTTTTTTTTTTTTTTGGTCTAAAATAGGATTTATTCTATTATACAGTGGTCGCGGGGGTTAGGTTCCAGACCCCCCATGATAGGCAAAAATCCATTAAGTAGCAACCTTATATTTATTTTATTATTTATATGTACAGAACACAGTGCTCTGGTTGGTCACCTCCCATCCATCAGCCAATAGTATTCCATGTATGATCTCATGTGGGCAAACTAGCTCAAGCAGAAGCAGCTGTAGCTGCGTTTTCCACACGTGCGAGTCTTTGTCTATTCATCTGCTGCACACTACATATTTTATTTTGATTTAATGTTCTTTTAATATGTTTTAATTAATATTTTTATATTGTTACCAATTTTTAGGCTAGAAAATGCTTATTTTACCACCAAAATAATTAAAATAATAAATATATAAAAATACCTATATACCGCAAAATCACATAATATAGCAAAAAATCTGAGATACAAAATTAGATATATATAATTTAAAAATATGTGATACAGTGAGACCATGAAAAGTGAACCATGATATGATGAGAGACAACTGTACAAAGAATTGATATTTTCTATGGATTAGGAGTTAGTTTCTTATCATCAAGTAAAAGAAAACATTTACTATTTAGGGAGCTATGGATTCTTGTCCTGGCTATTCTATAAGGTCTGAAAATGGAAGAATTCACTGAACTTCTTTGAATTTTCATTTATCCATCTGCTCAATAAATTACCTCTAAATGTCAGAAACAAGTATTCTAATATAATCATTTTATAATATTAATATATATAATTTTTTGACAGAAATGATCACCTAAAATTTTATTTTTCCCTTCTCTTTCACAGTCCACTTTCGCCTTATAAGGCATGTTTCTCCACTGTCTGATTTGCATACTTTCAGATCCCATCATTCCTTATTTTTCCAGGCATTTTATCACAGTAGTAGCTTTATTGTTCTTCTTCCTTTTCTTTCTCTTTGAAGATACCCTAAATTCATTTCACACTGGATTTCAATCTCAGTTGCATTCAAGTCTTCTGAAATAATACATTATGAGGTCAGGTGACAATGTTCCTGTCTCTTCCGCACACATGTCTAAGAATGCGGCTGTCTTAACAATCTTAAAAATTACATCAGGTGTCATCAGCACCAAGTTAGGAGCAGATAGGTGCACTGTATTACAGTAGACAGGGGAAGAAGCATCACCTTGGTTTTCAGATAAAGAAGTCAATGAGACATTCACTTAGGAGGTTAGGAAATAATATGGACACAGCTTGTTAGCTCAAGGTAAGTTTTCTACACCACAACCCTACCTGAGTAGGCACAGTTACTAATGGAAAGAAGAAAGGTAGAGAGAGAGAGAGAGAGAGAGAGAGGGAGAGATATTAATATGTGACGTCTTTACTGTGATTAGAATAAAAGGCAATGGAATCCAAATCTCTTAATAATCAGGCCACTGAATTACTATTAATCTTGGGCACATCTCAGTAATATTTTAAAAAATGAATAATTGAAAAGTAAATACTATCTGTAAATTTTAGCAAACATAAACTCCTGATTATCTGTTAAGATTAATAAAAGAATGATATCTTTATAGGAATAATATACAAAATAAAATTTATATTTTAAGGTGGAAAAACTTTAGGGAGTCATGTTCAATAAAATCTATATGGTAATTATTCATAACAAAGTAAGAAGAGGACAGTGAATACGAAGTAAACTCACCTGTGCAGATAGATAATATACAGGGAAAAACTGAATATGTATTTCCTTCAGCAAGTATGGTAAAAGACTTTCAGTGGATTGTCAGAGTCCCTTTTGGTCAGAATCAACTGAAAGAGTGTACTGTTGTATGGGAATGAGGTTTTGGATGACAGGTGAACTTCAAAAATAACTGACATTTGTTGTAAACCTACCAGTGTTGTACCATCACAGCATTCACATGATACAGCTTCTTACTCCTTTATATTTTGTATCTTTTTCAAAGCATGTTGAATAAAATATATTTATAATTTTAATTAAAATATATTAAAATGTCTATCTGAATAAGAAGTCTCAATGGAAAACCAAATAATCAAGGAGTCAAAACAGAAATGATTTTTTTTTGTTTTGTTTTCTTTTGTTGTTTTTGTTTGTTTGTTTTTTTGTTTTTACAGAGACAGAGAGAGAGTCAGAGTGAGGGATAGACAGGGACAGATAGACAGGAACGGAGAGATAAGAAGCATCAATCATTAGTTTTTCGTTGCGCATTGCGACATCTTAGTTGTTCATTGATTGCTTTCTCATATGTGCCTTGCCTTCAGCAGACCAAATAACTCCTTGCTCAAGCCAGCGACCTTGGGTTCAAGTTGGTGAGCTTTTTGCTCAAGCCAGATGAGCCTGCGCTCAAACTGGCAACCTCGGGGTCTTGAACCTGGGTCCTCCGCATCCCAGTCTGATGCTCTATCCACTGTGCCACTGCCTGGTCAGGCCAGAAATGATTTTTAATATTTTCTGGGTCCAGTTGTTTTCAGCTGCTGGTGTGTACAACAACCTTAAAGAAACTAAAGCAAAAAATTAAATATGATAGTTCAAGGTGGGGATTGGAGGAGAAGGTAGAGGAACAGGGAAGGGAAAAAACAGCTTGGCTCTCAGTTACTTAGGGTTCTTTAATCACAGTAATTAAATCAAAACAACCCAAATTACAGAGTACACAAAAGAGCTCTACTCTATGAGTCCCACATACTGTCATTCCTAAGGTGAAAGGCAAGGGGTGCATGAATAAGTAATGAATAAACATATATATATATATATATATGTATGTATGTATATTTCATATACTAATTGGTCCCAAAAATATTTGATTGAAATGATTTTGGAATTACAATATTCTTTAAGAGCAAACAGTAAACCATCAAGCAGAGTGGTAACAAAAAACACTATATAAAATATAAAACTAGTTTTGAAACCAGGTCAGACACATGTAATTAACCATGGAAAATTACATGGTGGGTCCTTGTGTTCCTTTTAGACATTTAGACATATTTCCTTATACCTAAAAGGAGCTGGTTAGACTAGGGAAGACTATGTGATCTCTAAGACCTTTCTGCCTCTATTAACTGTTAGCCTGTGGTCATGAAATCAGTCTTTTGCTCTACTTCCAAGTATGAAATCTTTCCACCCTCTATTTTTGTCAGACAAATGGCTTCAGTGGGAAAACAGGTGATTCACAAAGTTTTTTCCCATAGTACTGGATAATCGAAGGTGAAGGGATTAGCCAATTTATTTATATCTATATATATATATCTATATATCTATCTATATATATATCTTATGTAACATGTATCTATGAATAAAAGAAAAAATGGTCTACAATTCTCATAGCACTCACATATTTTAGCTAGCTCTATCTTCTTGAGGGTTGGGGGTGGACAGAGAAGGAAAAAATATTTTTAGACTTGCTAAAGGTTAAATTCAACCATTAGATCTGCCACTTGTTAATTGTGTAATCATAAAAAAGTTTTTTAATTTTGACTGCATTTTTATCTATGAATTTTAGAAAATAATAGCTCTATCTTATGAGATTATCAGAGAAGTAAATGACATAATGCTCTGAAAGCATTTAGCACGAATCCAACACACAGTGCTTCAGAAATGTTTATAATTAACATTATGTATAACTTTTTTTTTTTTTTCATTTTTCCGAAGCTGGAAACAGGGAGGCAGTCAGACAGACTCCCGCATGCGCCCGACAGGGATCCACCTGGCATGCCCACCAGGGGGCGATGCTCTGCCCATCTGGGGTGTCGCTCTGTTGCATCCAGAGCCATTCTAGCGCCTAAGGCAGAGGCCACAGAGCCATCCCCAGCGCCCGGGCCAACTTTGCTCCAATGGAGCATCGGCTGCGGGAGGGGAAGAGAGAGACAGAGAGGAAGGAGAGGGGGAGGGGTGGAAAGCAGATGGGCGCTTCTCCTGTGTGCCCTGGCCGGGAATCAAACCCAGGACTCCTGCATGCCAGGCCGATGCTCTCCCGCTGAGCCAACCAGCCAGGGCCTATGTATCTCTTAATAAATAACTCTCATCAGAATAATTGCAAGAGTAGGAGCCACAACATTTTCTTTTGATGTTTGTATAAGCATATGCTCCTATATAGGTATTTTGTAGCTTTGCTTGACACTTGAAGAAAAGAGGTTAACCGTGAACTATCTAAAATACTGTGAAACGGCCCTGACATTGGCTCAGTGTTAAAGAGTGTTGGCTCAGTATGTGGATGTCCTAGGTTTGATTCTCTGTGAGAGCACAAAGGAGAAGAAACCATCTGCTTCTCCACCTCTCCCACTCACCTTTTCTATCTCTCTCTTCACCTCCCACAGGTATGGCTCGATTGATTCGAGCATCTCTGCTGGGCACTGAGGATAGCTCCTTGGAGCCTCTGCCTCAAGTGCAAAAAATAGCTCGGTTGCAAGCGTGGTCCCTAATGGCCACAGCATCGGCCCCAGACAAGGGTTGTTGGGTGGATCCCTGTTGGGGCGCATGCAGGAGTCTGTCTCTGTAACTCCCCTCCTCTCACTTGGAAAAAGAAAGGGGAAAAAAAAAGAAAGAATGATTGAAAGAAAAGAAAATACTGTGAAACATTGCAGTCTGTTTTGTGACCAGATATTTTAAATGCCTTCACTGTTCATAAGGTGATGCTACTTTCTTTACAAAGCCTGACACCTATCTGAGCATGCTACATTTCTTTTCAGTGACTATTGGCCCTACTCAGCCTGCAAGTGGATTTGTAGAAGACAGTGCTGCATTGACTGAGGGTGTATCAGACCTCCAGGATTTGGTGTCATTAAAGGAGCGGATGGCGAGGTACCAAGCAGCTGTTTCCAAGGGTGACTGCCGCAGCTTCTCTGCCAATGTAAGCTGCTTCTGGTGGTTTGGTATTAGGCAATGTGCTTGTTGTCTTCTCTTCACATACCCTCCTTTTACTGCAATATAGGAGTGCTATTGCACAATGGAATAAAGTAGAAAAGGCACAGAAATATGTGTATCAAATTGGGAGGATCTAAATTTAAGCTTCAGCTCTGATACTTACTAACTTTGTGAATTTGGGCTACTACCTTAACCGCATTCAGAGCTTCAGTTTCCTTACCTGAAAAATGGGAATAGCCATCTACCATAGAGCATCTTAGTGAGGAGTCAGAGAGAATTTATGTGTAAACCATAAGGTGCCATATAAATGTGTTATTGTTGTCATCATTATCATTTAACCTATAGCTATTCTCCTCGGGAAAGTCAAGAATTAATTTCAAATTTTAAAAATGTGGGCCTGCATGCCTCCCTCCTTGGTCTCAAGTATAGTTCATTTAAATTCACTGACAGTATAATTTCTTTTGCTTTTTTCATTTCTCTGTATGTACTAAATCCATTAGATGTAGGTTAATCAACATATAAATGAAGGAGATTAGCAATGTAGGCACTGGCGCTCTGCTAAACCAATTATGATTATAGGAAACAGCAGGATTCAGTAAGACCACCAATTTTTAGAACCAACGCATAATAAAGTCATATTCAAAAGAATTAGTTGTATTCCATATTCTGTGGCCTTCTAGCCACAGGATTTGATGAGTCATTTTATTAGTAGCAGCTTTATAGCTTAATGGAATATAAAGATCTTATTTTATAATTACAGTCACCATATTAGTGAAATTGTTCATTTAACCAAGACAGAGAGAATAGCCAAAAAGCATGGTATTCTAAAATAGCTGTTCTTAGCATTCTTTTTTACAATTATTTAGAGACAAAGCTGACTGTGCCAAACTCACTTACAATGTTACAATTCTAGATGACATTTAAGTTTTTACATAGTCATTAAAATCCATTTTAGATGCAGATAAATTTTGAATGAATATAAAGAAATGACATAAGTCCTGAGATCACATGTATCACTCCAGCACCTCCTGCCAGTTGCCAGTCTTCTTAGATAGTACCCCCTGCTGGTTCATTAAGGAACTTTATACAAATTAGTGTCTAAATTGGAGAAATGATGCTCGGGGAAACAAGCTCATTTTGAAAATACCTAGTTAAAGATTGGTTATTTAGTTAACCATCCTTCATTTATTAGGACATATAACTAAGGAAAAGTAAAATTTATGGAAACCATGTAAATTGTGACAAACCACATTAAATTTCTATTCTCTTGACTTAGTTACTCTGTTAACTATATTTAACTGCCTCCTCTCATACAAGAAAGCATCCCTGGCCCAGCAAATGCCCTATTTTGGGGTTTGGCCCTATGTAAATATTATGAGGGAAAGAAAAAGAATTACATTAGCTCAGATAGTCCTGGTAAATATCTGAAGAAAAATTTTAAAAAACCACAACGGCCTTATTTGGTCAGCTGTATCAAATGCTTGTTCAAATTTTTAAAAGCATGGAAACTGCTTGTGATCAAATTTCTGTCTATACAACAAATGAACCAAATATTTCATGTGCAAAAGCTGAAATCACTTATTCAGACCCAAATTGTAACTATTATATTTCAATCACATCAACAAAGATGACAATGATCAGTTTCCTATTGTCCTAGACTCAGCCAGATGGCATTTGGTTGAACCCAGATGAAAGTCATGCTCATTAAAAGGCAGCAGACTGCAGAAGCTCCCTAGAAGAGAAAGGGAAAGAAACAGTTGTCAAGAAACATATTAAAATGCCAGATTCTGTGCTGTGCAATTTTATTTCCTTTATCTTTATTTTAACACTCACAAGAAATCTTTGAAAAATATATTATTATTCTCAGTTTATGAGAAATAAAGTTGAGGTTCAGGAACTCTAGTCCAAAGTTATAATTGTCAGAACTGGAATTAGAATCACTGTATGTCCAACTCCCCAACTTATGTTATTTCTATTATGTCCCAGAATCCAAGGACAGTTCTTTATAAAGGAAATTGGTGATTATGTAGAATAGTTACCTAACTTTAAGTATAGGCTATTTTCTTATTAAACTAACTTAATATCAGGGAGCTTCTATGTTGGATATTTAAACTAACTTCGTAAGATAACTTTATTATTGGCATATCCATTAGATTCTAAATCTTACTTCTGACTCCAACAATAAGAAACCTGGAATAAGAATAAACATTAAAAAGTTCAAAACAGCCCTGGCTGGTTGACTCAGTGGTAGATTGTCGGCCAGGCGTGCGGGAGTCCCGGGTATGATTCCCGGCCAGGGCACACAGGAGAAACATCCATCTGCTTCTCTCCCCCTCCTTCCTCTCTGTCTCTCTCTTCCCCTCCCGCAGCCGAGGCTCCATTGGAGCAAAGTTGGCACAGGCACTGAGGATGGCTCTGTGGCCTCTGCCTTAGGCACTAGAATGGCTCTGGTTGCAGCAGAGCAATGCCCCGGATGGGCAGAGCATTGCCCCCTGGTGGGCATGCCGGGTGGATCTGGGTCGGGCGCATGCAGGAGTCTGTCTGACTGCCTCCCCATTTCCAGCTTCAGAAAAATACAAAAAGGAGGGGGAAAAAGTTCAAAACAAAGCAATCTAAGCAATCTAAGTTAAGTGGTCATTTACAAGATCATGAATTATTTGGGATGTTTAATACATAGTGCTAAACAAGACAAAACCATGGGACATGATCTCCATCTGAGCCAATTTATGGCTACAAACTGTCCTGTGTCTACATGTGAAGCCTTCATTTACCATCTTAGCTGAACAAGAAAACTTTACCACTACCACTAAACTGCAGCTTAAAGGAGCTGCCTCCGTTTGGTGTGTGGACAGCAACTCTAGTATGACAGCAGCACCAGAGATGTTAGGGAGAGTGGAAGTATGACAGTAAAAATAATCAACTGTGTGCATTTTAGCATATCTAATTTGCTGATTCCAAAGCACAATGCTGAAGGAATGAAATAGGTATATCTGTAGTGGTTGTTGTTTTTTTCCATTTGGCAGATGAGAGGCAACCTGTTCAGTATAGAAACTAATATTTTTTGAGAAAATACACATACTAGGAAAGTATCTTTGGGTATACTAAGATATTTCCTGGGGTTTGCCAGATTAATTAGCATGTGATTTTGTCCATTGTTTATAATCATTGGAGAGAGTAAGATTCTTCCTCACAATAATTACCTTAATTTCTATAATTTAATATTTATATACAAGGTGTGAAAAAAGTAAGTTTATAGTTATAATACTAATAAATAGTAAAATAAGTAATAAATAATAATACAAGAATAAACTGTGTTTCCTGTACTTACAACTGTAAACCTACTTTTGTCCCACTGTATTTTCTATATATGATCACTTGAGGAAGGCCACATATGTAAGTTAAGTGACAAGGGGGTAAAAAAAAAAATCCTAGCCTTAATTTTCCCTTCCTCTTCATAATCTTAAATTTGAAAAGGGCTGCCATACTTTATCATGACTTAAACATGTATCAAATGGCAGTAATTGGCCAGGACTTATGTTTGAAGTTTGTTGCAGAGTCTGATAGAATATGTATCTAGTACATGTAAGTGTACAACTTGTCCCTCTTTCTCATACTGCCAATGTGTACATTCTTAACTATTGAATAGGCCGTGTCCTTGGGGAAAGGTTACAAAGTTAATAAAGCAATCACTTGAATATTTGCTAGAATTCAGATAACCTTGAGTATGAATTTAGTCTGCAATATTCTGGAAGCTGGGAAACCCCAAGACTGTTGTATTTTTAGGATCTGTTTGAGGGAAGGAATGCATATTGGGGTGATAATCCCAGGTCCACAGAGGCCCACAGTCCATGGTGTGGGGACCTCAGCTCACTGGCATGCCAGGCATCCAGGTACTTCCATGGCTCAAGGCTTCCAAGGTTCCATCAGGACTGGGCCAGACCTCGGGAGACCCACTGGGGTTTGAAGTGTTGTTGCTGAGTCTCTTCCAGTTTTGAGGAGACCTGAGGGAGGGAAGTAGAGTTGTCTTTCTCTCCCACCCAGGCTTGAGTGCCTGCTGGGCTGGGGGCTGTGCTAAAGTATCAGAAGCAAAGCCCTTGAGTTGCAGCACTTCTCACTGGGACGTAAAATCTGAAAAGACTCCTCAGTGTTCTTCAAGTTATTCTAAACATTGCCTATTGAAACAGACTCTCTCATCTATAAAATGCCAATGATAGACTAGGACCCGTATAATCATAACTCCCACCACTTCCCCTGTTCTCACACACCAATGCTAAGCTGAGTGTTGGAGTAGTAGTATAGCTAATTTTTTTCTGCCCGTCCTTTAAGGCTAAGAATGATTAAGCCAGTCAGCTGTAATTAAGACAGACAGATAGGAGTTCATATTCCAGCTCCAATACTCACATCCGAGCTGTGAGAATTTAGCAGGCTTACTTTTCCAACTCTCAATTTCCTTATTTGAAAATCAAGATAAGTGTCCATATCTCATAGAATATGGAGAAGCATCAAATGACATAGCAACTCACCGTGTACTATGTATCTAGTATTTGTTATTATTGCTGATATTAATATTTTTGAGTAAGAGCTACCCCGAGGTTATTTTGTTTATCTGCAATGTTTTAAACACGTTTTGGAGTGAGTCAAATGTGTGTTTTGAGGTTTTTTTTTTTAATTTTTCTCTTGATTTGAGAGAGAGGGAATGAGGGAGATGGGAAGAGGAAGAAAGTGAGAGAGAGAGAGAGAAAGAGAGAGAACTATCAACTCATTGTTCTACCTAGTTGTTCCATTTAGTTGTGCACTCATTGATTGCTTCTCACATATGCCCTGACCAGGGATTGAACCCATGACATTAGCATGCCCCAGGAACACTCTATCCATTGAGCCACCCAGCCAGGTCCATCAAATATTTTTAATATTCTTAATGTGTTGCTTATAACATTTTAGGTTTTAATGACAACCTTATTGAGTTAAAATTGAATCCACTCTAATTTCTATTAGTTTGTGTATTATTAGAGAAATATATTCTAATAGTGCTAATCTCCAGGCATCAAAACCTGAGAAAAAGAGACCTAACTTAATATTTTGAATATTTTTATAATGTATATCAAAGGGCAGATAAATGAGAAAATAACATAGAATGTTTTTATTAAGGGATTCTGTAAGGGACTACTGAAATAATTGTGTATATTAATATCTTTTTAAATATATCACCCATCAATAATTGTCAACTATTAAAAAATAGTTGGAGAATCCTATTCTGAGAAAATATGAAGTTGATTTTTTCTTTTTTTTATTGAATTGTCCTAGATGATGGAAGAACCAGACATGTGCACAGTTCCTGGTGGTTTGGCCAGAGTGAAGAAACAATTTGAAAAGGACAAAATTGCTTCTTCTTGTAATACCTTTTCTCAGTACCAGTACCAGCATCAGAACCGATCTGAGCAGGTAATGCTGTAGTTCAGGGTAAATCATAGAGAATTGAAATGATCCCATCTCATTACCAATGTTGGAACTGCCCCTACCACACCCCGCCTCTTTAGTGATACATTTATTTTCACTTCTCATTAACAAAAATGGTAAATTTTAAATCTTTTGAAAACTATTTTTTAATTAATTTTAATGGGATGACATTGATAAATCAGGGTACATATGTTCAGAGAAAACATCTCTAGGTTATTTTGACATTTGATTATGCTGCATTCCCATCACCCAAAGTCCAACTGTCTTTCAAAACCTTCTAACTGGTTTTCTTTGTGCCCCTCCCCTCCCCCAACCCCCTCCCTCTCCCACCACACTTTGTAACCCCACATTCTTGTCCATGTCTCTGAGTCTCATTTTTATGTGCCACCTCTGTATGGAATCATACAGTTCTTAGTTTTTTCTAATTTACTTATTTCGCTCAGTATAATGTTATCAAGGTCCATCCATGTTGTTGTAAATGATCCGATGTCATCATTTCTTATGGCTGAGTAGTATTCCATAGTATATATGTACCAAAGCTTTTTAATCCACTCGTCCACTGACGGACACTTGGGCTGTTTCCAGATCTTCGCTATTGTGAACAATGCTGCCATAAACATGGGGGTGCATTTCTTCTTTCCAAACAATGCTATAGTGTTCTTGGGGTATATTCCTAACAGTGGTATAGCTGGGTCAAAAGGCAGTTCGATTTTTAATTTCTTGAGGAATCTCCATACTGTTTTCCACAGTGGCTGCACCAGTCTGCATTCCCACCAGCAGTGCAGGAGGGTTCCCTTTTCTCCACATCCTCGCCAGATCTTATTCTGTGTTGTTTTGTTGGTGAGCGCCATTCTAACTGGTGTGAGGTGATATCTCATTGTGGTTTTAATTTGCATTTCTCTAATGATTAGTGATGTTGAGCATTTTCTCATATGCCTATTGGCCATCTGTATGTCCTCTTTGGAGAAATGTCTATTCATTTCTTTCGCCCATTTTTTTATTGGATTGTTTGTCTTCCTGGTATTGAGTTTTACAAGTTCTTTATAAATTTTGGTTATTAACCCCTTATCAGACGTATTGTCAAATATATTTTCCCATTGTGTAGTTTGTCTTTTTATTTTGTTCTTATTGTCTTTAGCTGTGAAGAACTTTTTGGTTTGATATAGTCCCATTTGTTTATCCTGTCTTTTATTTCACTTGCCCATAGAGACAAATTGGCAAATATATTGCTGCGAGAGATGTTGGAGAGCTTACTGCCTATGTTTTCTTCTAAGATACTTATGGTTTCACGACTTACATGGTTAAATGTAAGTCGTGAAAACTATTTTGAAAGCAAATTAAATGTATTGATGTACTTACGTGGAGCATTTTGCCACATTTCTTTGGAACCATAGTGGAAAGTTTTTCCTCTTGGCATCTAATGTTTCAAACATAAATAAAAATTAAATAGCCTAGGTTAGTCAATAGGTAAATAAAATGTTGAGTACAGTTTACATCGAAACTCGACTACTAGGTTATTATAATTCCTAGAAAACAATCTGCTGGTTGTTGGCAAAGATTAAATCTGGAGTGTTATTCAGCTGTTTATTGTGGCATGTTTTCTGTTTTCTTTAAAAATCATCAAACATTGACTAGTGGAATCCAGATATTATATCAAACTGAATACTGTTACCTTACATAAGAGATCCCCCCACACACACACTTTATTCTTCCATCATAGCTAAGTATTAATCATGGGATATAATGATTTTTGAATATGAGAAGTCAAATATTAAAACTCATTAGACTGAGCTTAGCACTTTGAAAAAAGTTATTTCATTGCAAACAGCTTTACTTAGGCCCATGTTTACCATGAGGAAGAAATAATCAGAGTATTTCTGAAATTTTGTAGTGGGTGATAAAGGTGGGTTATTTTTCTTTTAAATTCCCTAGGATATTTAGAGTTGCTTAAGTTTTAAAAAATAAGGCAATTGGGTGTGTTCAGTGGGCGGAGTATATCAGATAGTATGATTAAAAATCTGATATGTGAGAGTATTGCTTTCTCTATCTGGCTTTGTCTGCAAAGTAAAAAATGAGTGATATAAGTAGCATAACACATTTATGTAAGATTTATTTTAACTTTACCTAAAGGAAACACAATGTAAATAAAACATTAAGATTGGATGTACTTGTGATCTCCTATATAGCTTTTGTAACATAGGGGTCTTTGAGTCAATCATGTCTTTTTACTTGAAATTAGTCAAAATGAATACAGTTATCATTAATAATTTAAGTAACAAAACTGACATAGAAATGTAAGTGATGTATTCACAGAGCCTTTACTTTGCAGGGAGGCCGTAAAGTACAGTATAAGGGCCATGGGGACTTGTAGATCCAAGTTCATAGGCCCCATCAGTCAGCAGCTGAAATGACACAGACACAGGGCCATCTTCATGAGAGTATGGCTGGGCATCGTCATGGGGGCCCATTCTTACAAGGACCTCATACATAGCTTAATTCTTTACTGTCATCATCTTGCGTTTCTTAATAATTTCTTAAAAAGGTATCCCACATTTCTATTTCGTACTAAGTCTGGCAAATTATTTGGCTAGTACTATATAAATCACATGTATAACCAACTGAAGCCTCAGTGTCTGATTAGTAAGATGATAAACCTGTTGGATAATTTGACTATCTCATGAGGTTATTATAGAGGTCTAATATAATGACAAAAAAAATCAATCCTGTGGAAGTATTGCATTACTCATTAGACTTAGAATCAGTGAGAACTCTAATGTTACAAAAGACAGAAAACCCAACCAAAAGTGACTGAACCTAAAAGCAACATTATAGATTCACCAAAAGGCAATCATATGGAAGGAATGTTTGATGTACACTCCAGTGGTGTATTCAGAAGCTGACTTATACTAACTCTTCGATTATTAAATTTTTAGTAATATAGATAACCACATGATGTCATGTTAGTAGCTCAAAAATTAGCCATAATAAAAATATTTATGCCAGGAAAATTGGTAAATGCCAATTTCCTTCCTTCCTCCCTTCCTTCCTTCCTTTCTTCCTTCCTTCCTTCCTTCCTTCCTTCTTTACTTCCTCCCTCCCTCCCTTCCTCCCTTCCTCCCTCCCTCCCTCCCTTCTTTTCTTCCTTCCTTCCTTCCTTCCTTCCTTCCTTCCTTCCTTCCTTCCTTCCTTCCTTCCTTTTTTTCCTAGAACTCATTTTTAAGTATTTATTACCTTACCACTGATGGAAGGGCACAAAGTATGTGTCTAGCATGGTGTCTAAGCACAGAAAATGAAGACATATTACTTGGGTCCAAATTCCTGCTCCATCACTTATTAGCTGTTTGACATTAGGCAAGTTCCTTAATTTCTCTGTGCCTCAGTTTCCTCAATTATGAAGTAAAGGTTATAATAGTACCCCCTTGATACGTCTCAGTTTCATTATTTGTTAAGATGATTAGGTTAGTTATATTTATAAAGTGCTTCAATCTGTGTCTGGCACTACACAAGTGTTTGTTTAAAAAAATTAAGTATCACTTGATTGTATTTTTTTTTTTACCTCTCAGCTTAACTTCTTCTGAATTGTCTCCATTCTTACCTAGGTTTTCCCCAAATAATTGTAAAATAAAAAAGTAAAAAATACTAGAGAAAGAGGCCCTGGCTGGTTTGCTCAGCGGTAGAGCATCGGCCTGGCTTGTGGAAGTTCTGGGTTCAATTCTCTGCCAGGGCACACAGGAGAAGCGCCCTTCTGCTTCTTCACCCTTCCCCCTCTCCTTCCTCTCTGCCTCTCTCTTCCCCTCTCATAGCCAAGGCTCCATTGGAGCAAAGTTGGCCCAGGTTCTGAGGATGGCTCCATAGCCTCTGCTTCAGGTGCTAGAATGGCTCTAGCTGCAATGGAGCAATGCCCCAGATGGGCAGAGCATCGCCCCATGGTGGGCATGCCAGGTGGATACCAGTCAGGCACATGCTGGAGTTGACTGCCTCTTGACTTTTAACTTTGGAAAATATACAAAAATACAAAAAAAAAAACCACCCCCCAAAAAAAACAGAAAGAGTAAGAATTTTTTTTCCAGAAGTCCCAGGGAAAGGTCTTAACACATCAAATTGGCTCTAAATGAAATACATGCTCCTCCCAGTTTTAGGGGATGGTGGTTGGCTGATGCTTCTGCACCTGTTTCCCTACCTGGACGTTTTCAGTGTGTGTGTGTGTGTGTGTGTGTGTGTGTGTGTGTGTGTGTGTGTGTGTGTGTGTGTATATATATGTTATCAACAAGGAATAAATGAAATAATTGAATACTAGGTTAAAAACAAAGGCAAACAAACTATATAAATTCACAATAAGCTCCTTGCAAATGTAGTTGATTATTATAAGATGTAGTTGCTGCTCTATGAACATGAAATACTAATGTGTGTGGGAGTAATAAAAAAATCAACCATGCACTAGAAGTCAAATCTGCATGACTCAGGGCCTATAATGACCTCTCAGTTTTGTTCTCTACATTTAGATGTGTTAATATGTAATACCAAATAGTTCCATGAGGAATGACTAAACCTAATTCATAATGCAGTGTAATGTAAATAAAATATAAAGTAAACATATGTAAGAATAAACAGCTAAACACCATTTATTGAACTGTATACCGAAAACTGAGAAAATGGAAGAAAAGAGTTACCTGCACTTTAGAAAATTAATAACTTTAATTTACAATGCTTATTGGAAATTTTAAATACATGTCCAATTTGGTAATAGACTGGAAAATATAGAAAAATTGTGCCTTAGACATTAGCATAAACTTTTAAAGCTATCATATGCATTCTAAAAATTAGTTTCTTTATAAGAAGAGATTGAGTACAAGAGGTTTACTGGTAGAGACAGACAGGTAATCCTGCCTCTTTGCTTCTTAAAAGTACTTGAGATTTATTTCTTCACTAAGTCTTCCCCTGGCCAAAAACAAAACAAAAAAAATTATTTTGTTAATGTAAAATTAATAGTAATTTTGAAATCAAGTCTCATTAGAGTTAAGAGAAAGAATATTTCTTTTAGATTTCTGACAATATTTAATGTCACCACTAGTAATAATTTCCTAAGGTGTAATAATTAAGTCCAGTCTGCCTCTTTTTTCATGTATTGAACTCAGATGTTTCAAGATAGCTGACGATTTGGAAACAGTTTGTCTGGGAGATCAGCAATGGGGCTAAATAAGTCTTGAAAATTAAACTATCACTTACGTTAAAGATCCATTCTGTTTGCTGATTGACCAGACTGCTTTATAGCTATTAAAAAAGGGGGTTCTGAAATAGGAAAAATAAAATGTGGTATGAGATACAGAAATGTTTAATTATTCCAGACATTTTAAACATGTGATAATATCTTACTTAACATGTTCTAGACGTGTCATGCTTTCTGTCTCTGCCTGTTTCACATTTAGCAGTGTCACCACTAGCCTGTGCAGTATCTTTATGTAAATTAGAAAAAGGAGCCACACTGGACAATCGGGGCCCTGGGGTTGAGAGGTGCAGGCAAGGGGTCAGCTCTTTAAAAGAATATATTTAGGAAACTTTATTAGCTGGCTCTGGTAGTTAGCACTAACCATTTTTAAAATCACTCATTTAGATTCTGCTTTTCAAAACAGTCATCACTGATTCCAGCATCTATGAATGAAACCCAACCCTCCTAAGGAATGATAAGCCATTCAGTTTGTCTCCTGTTGATATTTAGGTTAGAGTTATCACATCAGCATTGAATTCTCAGCATTCTATGTCAGTGAAAATATTTTTATCCTTGATGCTAGAATGGAAAAGACCACTTACAAGCCATGTTTTTAATCCACTCGCTACAACCTGCTCCATTTGGGAAGAGCATTCTGAATAATCTATCACCTTATCCTTATAGGGTGTTTTAAAATATGCTGGTGCAGATTAGAATACATGTGTTATTGGCATGAAACTGCCATTGTCTTTTTTCTGAGTCCATTTTCACTTGTTCATTCTATAGTTTCTGTTTTAAAGACATCTTTTCTGTTTTTCTTTTTTTAAACGGCTTTATTGAGATATGATTTACATACCAAAAAACTCACCATATGAGTCAATATTTACAAAGTTATGCAGTGCAGCCACAGTCTAATCTTAGAGCACTCCCATTGCTCCCAGAATAAAACATGGACCTGTTGGCAGTCTGAGATGTTCATTCTTTGTGACGTAATCTCACACCCAGAGTTTGACTCTCATCTGTTCCTGTGAATTTTTTCTTCGTTTTCTTTCCTCCATATTTATGCAGTACCGAGTAGCTCTTTGCTTATTAATTGTGAAGTCCTGGGAAACCTCTTCTGGGGTTGCTTTTTTATTATTTTTAAGTGGCTTAAGTAGAGAAGAACAGATGGAGCGCCCCAATTTCTTTAGGTAATCAGTGCAATGCAGAGTGTAGGTAATGGCTTTCAGGTGGAAATGGCTGCACTGAATCCATGTCAAGAGGCTGGAGTGTTCCTGACCTTCACTCCCTGCTGCCAGCTCTGGTGCGGACCAGGAGGGAACTGCAAGACTGTATGTATCTTTCCACATACATCTGCTGCTGCAAAAATCCCAGTGTCAACATTAGCACTCTGTAAGATTATTTGGATTTGGAACATTCCCTGGACAATTTTAGGTTGATCGAAATCATTTTTGACAGCTTGTGACAGATTTAATCTGACATCTGTGTGTTTTAGACTCTTTAAAGGTGACCCATAATTATTTTCTAGCAAACTAAACATATTTTTATCAACTAGATGTCCACACTGCAAATTATTTCTCATAAAAGTGCTTTAAACCTACCTTTAGCTTTCTGCCAAATGCATCATTTTTCAAGGTCACACATTGCTATTAATAGCTCCATCCTAACCTAGATCTCTATCAACACATTAGGTTGTAACCAAACGCATGTCTTGT
Organism: Saccopteryx leptura; assembly: GCF_036850995.1. Classification (NCBI taxonomy): domain Eukaryota; kingdom Metazoa; phylum Chordata; class Mammalia; order Chiroptera; family Emballonuridae; genus Saccopteryx; species Saccopteryx leptura. The sequence continues at coordinate 53,134,377 of NC_089509.1, forward strand.
GCTGTCTTTTAATTGTGTGCACCAATTTTAAATATATTACAACTGAAAGTAACCTTACTAAAATGAGGCAGTTTGAGTAATGTTTATGCCTGCTGGTTCCGGAGTTAGACATCTCAGGTTAAAAGCCCCTGAGTTAGCCACCGAACCTCTTCTGTAAAATGAAACTGATGTAACAGGTGTATTTCAGACTAAAAGGAGATGGTCCCTGTAAAACTCTCACTATAATGCCTGGCATATATAAATTGCTCAGTAAACACCAGCTAGTATCATCAGTAGCATCAGTACTATAGCCAAGAAGGCATAATCAAGTGGTAATTATTCTCAACGTAGAATATGATTCATAAGCATGTTATGTATATGTAAACAGACAAAGGATGACATCGCCCTGTGCCTCACGCCGTAGATCCCTCTTCAGTTCTTTGGCCCTAGGAAAGAGGATCACTTCCCAGGAGCTCATTAAGTAATTAAAGATTAATTTAAAATTAACATGCCTATGTATGTTTTGGCATATGTTGCTCTAGAGTAATGAATAACTTTAGTGCATATTTTTAAAATTCTAATTGCAGGTCTTTTTTAGAGAAAAAAAATGCTTAATGCTGACTCTGCCAAATCACAGGATGAGGGGACTTCTCAGAGAGCAGAAGCGCAGACAGGCACGGCATGTGTTGTGCGCGGGTACACGCAGCCCTGGGAGTCAGTTTTTCAAGTGGGAGCAAATGAGTAACAGTGTTTGCTTCTGAAGACTTCTTTATTCACAGTGTTGTGACAAGTTGTACTGAGAGGAAAATAATGTAATTAATATATGTACTAAATCAAGCAGGAGAGGAAAGGCTACTTACTACACTGCTTGAATAAATGAGGAAAAGAGGAAGAGTTGAGGGAGTATTGATTTTTTTCAGTTTCTCCGAGTGTTGTGGTTTCTCAGCATTTTTTAGCTGATGAATGGAAGGGAAAGAAAAGTGTCTGTGAGGGATAAAAACTACCTCATGACATTATGTGTTTTGTGTAGTGGAAACAATGAAGATAAATATATTGCTACAATTGTCTTAATAAAATATATCAATAGCAAGTATTTTTCAATGTGTGATGCTGTTATGTACAAATACTAAGAAAGACCCCTACTTGCTGGAGAACTGTTTCTTTTCTTTTGACACAGTCCAGGGATCATCTTGACCTTTTTCCAGATAGATGGATGGACACATGAGCCTTACACAGGCTGAGGGACCACAACAGGATGTAAGCTTGGTCTCAGGGAAGCACAGCCCAGAAAGAACACAAGCCTTGTCCTCAAGAGGCTCACAAGGTAGATTAAGGTGACCCATAATTTTTCATAATTTAAGGCTAATAGGTAGATTAACAGTTTTGATCAAGGATCAGGAAATTTTATACCCTCCAGGTAATTCTAATGTGCAAAATTGAACATGACAGTACAGACCGAGACAGGATTTGTTATCCCAGGGATGACCACGCCCCCCATCATTTCTCACCTGAGGCTTGTTATCTGCCCACCTCATTCTTCTTCACTCTGAAAGCATGGCCCTTCTGTTTATATTGACGTTTCTCTAGAGATGCCTACTGCAGTCAAAGAATAGGACAAAGGACTGCAGAGAATAGAGAAAGTTGGCCTTAAACAAATCATGGTAAATATAATAAATGTCAATCAGCTAAACAACTAATTTATAAATCCCAAACCCAGTTAACACCCTTGTTAATGGCAGAAAGTATTGAAACAGTGTTTTTGCATATATACAAAGTTATGAATGTTAAAAATAAACTAAAGAGAAGGAATTAAAGAAAATTTCAAAACATTAACAATAAACCAATTAGAATAAAAGTAAACAAATAAAAAATTTTTTTTTAATAAAAATTTTTTAAAAAGCAAAAAGTAATGAAATTATCTTAGGCCAAACTGATACACCAATAATAATTAAAACTAAGATTTAACTTCTTATGGGTTATTGTAATAATTCATTAAAAGTATTTACTTGCATAGGATTATATAATCTATATACTTAATGCCTCTTGAGTTTGTACCTTCTATATTTCTATACAAATAATATTATTTTCTGAAAGACACAGGACTTCATAATAAAGTGATAAATCTATTAAGTACTAGAAACATGCTCATAGTCATTTGGCTATTTGAATAACTAAACAATGTGTAATCTTCTCCCATGGTTACAAGGTGTGCCCATCCACTACAGTAATACTATTTTCTGTGATCTACTGATACCAATCACATTACTTTAACTCAGAGTTCTGGTGGGATTCAGCCAGTTTGCACCAGTTCAGTAGAACCGATACCTAATTTTTTGTTAAATTTGGCAAATTGGTTGTTAAAATGCCACTTGTAATCAGGGTTATCTCTAAGGTGGGCACCTGGGCAGTTGCCCAATGTGGAAATCACAAATTTACATTCCTTACTCTTTTTTAATGTTCACCTGCTCAACAGCATATTGCATTCGTAGTAATATTCAGTCCATCCATAGGTGAAAAAAATTACAAGTGAGGATTGCCAAGAATCAATATGGAAATATCTTAATAACAGTTTTATTGTATTTTGTCAGGTGTTACTTAATAGTTTTTATTAATATTTTAAAACTGTTATAATCTAGTTCTGTGTACCTCTTTAATTGTTCTTATTAAATGCATGGAATAATAAACTACCTTTCATTAGATAATTTTTTTAATGCTTAAAATGGTCATTAGGGCAGAGAACCCATTGTTAAGTTATTTGAATCCCACCACTGCTTCAGAGCCACACACTATAACTCTCCACCTCTGCTGTCCCCAAATGAAGTTGATGGTAATTGCTAACTGTCTGCCGAGGTGTGACCATGAAGTCTCAGTCATGGTCCCTTTGCAACTTCCCATTTCAGCTTCTCTCTGGAGAACCTGTTGGTGCATGAGCTGCCCTACTAATGCCTAGAGGGACTCAGTCCTCCCTCCCCTGGGGCAGCACTGCAGGCCAGCCCAGTGCAGCATTATAAAGAGAAACTCCTTCTCAACCCCACACTGTGAAGACATCCACAAAGTGGTTACCCAGGTCTTTTGTGAAAACCCTCTCTTCTTGGTGAAATAGTGCAGACCATGCAGTGTGTGCCTTCAGCAGCATTCCTTTATTGTTACTTTAATAACTAAGCAAACTAATCTGCCTGCTGATGCCAGAGGTTAGATACATCACCACAGGAAGGGTGCCCTGGAACTTTTTCTCAGGCAGTTGGGGCCTTGCCGGGTAATACAAACACCCATAAGTAAGACAGATGCAAGTACAGATTCAAGCACTTTCAAAAAATCCTGATTTGGTTGCTTTTCTTTCTAAAATTTATCTTACTCGTTCGGCAAAATAGGATTCGTAGGAGCAATGTTTCCCCCAGTTATTGAAGGACAAGCGCAGCTTCTCTTCTTCCCAGTTGGCATAATGGGTTTGCTGTTTCCGGAAACCTATTTTTTCTTCTAGACCCCATTTTCAATTTCATTGCAGAAGACAAGTGTGCTTAAAAATATGCCTTTTATGCCTTTAAAGCAAAATAAATTAGGATTGCTGTAGGAAAAAAGGACTGGTATTGTTCTCATGTCAAGGTCCAGAATTGTTGAGGGCATATCACCTGGACCCTTTCCACAACAACACATAATCACGGCACAGGGTTTCACGGTCTCGGCATTGGAATAGATGATCTCAAAAAGTATTTGATATTGATAGAGATGCAAAACAGGTATTTTGTCACAGTGGAACTTGATGTTTTCTTTTATGGGAGGAAATGGACATTTAGGGAAAGTTGCAATAGAAGAATGCATTTGTAATGCTCCTTCTTTAATAAAAGTCTCAAATAATAGTTTAAAATGTAAAAATACAAATGTGCTCTTTGTATAATTACACTTAAAAGAATTCTTAAGTATATAGACAATATGTTATAATATACTCACTGAATTTATTTTTAAATTGTTATAATAGAATGGCAAGTTACAAAATTTTAGCGCTTAGAGTTTGCTGGATTTTGAGAAGCATAGAAAATTATGATGAAAGAAATTATTAACATTACAGAATCGTTATGTTTGTAGAACTTAGTAAAATCTGCAGAATGTTTTTCCACATAGTTACTTTTATGAAAATGAATGTTTTCTGAAAGCACTTGACATAAGAAGATACTAGCTTTTTTCTGCTTCTGTTGCGTCTGGTGTTTCTCAAAATAATCATATCCTCAAGGGTCTTTGCAAATGATTAGATTGAGTCAAGCTTGTCTATTTTTGAGGATGATCATTTATTTATTAGTTTGCATAATTAAAAATGAATCATCATGCTAAAAAACAAACAAACAAACACAAGCCCTAAGAAAAGAAAGACATTAAGAGATTTTGTCCTTAGTGTTATGTTATTGCAGAGATATTGTTTAGGACATTCTTTGTTTTTTCCAGCTTGTATACATATATCAGCATCACAGAACATGGAGTAAGATTACATCTTCTAACAGGGTTTTCTTGTGCTGGTGCTCTACCCCTCTCTGCTCTGAATGACCTACGTAGGTCTGGTAAGGAGCAAGTCACTGTCCATCTCTTCAGGAATCAGTGGAGGCTGCTTCATGTCCAGCCCCTTCTGTAGGACAGCACACATTATATACCAGCCACTATATTGTTACCAGCAGGGAGAGCCAAGCATTCAATCAACCTTCCTTATCTTCAGGTACATACCAGGGCCCCCTAGAGACATCACTCTACTGTGGCATTTGAAATACATTTCTTCAGAGGACAAGTTAAATAATCTAATACTGTAATTCGTTATGTTGCACAGTGTTCAGAAAAATTTGAGGGAGATTTCAATGAAATCTGCTTTAGGCAAGGCTTCAGTCCGTGAGCCTAACATAAACGTTTGTACTGCTGTTCCAAAAATATAAGCAGGGTCTCCTCAAATCATATTTCCTTTGTTGCTTGTTTTTTTTTATTTTCCTTTGGAGAATCAAAAAGTTTTTCTCTTGTTTCTTAATTCTTTTCCTTTTTGTCTTTATTTTTTCTAGGCCTTTCATTACTAGAAAGTATAATATCAGGTCTGGTTACAGAAAATAGAGAAAGAAAAGCAATAATTTGTAGAAAGTAGGAAGTGTAAAAATATATGGATGAGAGAATTATAGACATTTATATATAAAACTACTTTTCTATATCAGAATCAAATATATTTATCTCCTCCTATAGAAACAGTAGTGAAATAGACAATATAATTTTGCAGAAAAGGCAGATTAAATTACTTAAATAAAATGATCATGAACTTTATGTTTATCCTTTATGCTTATTATTCTATCTCTTTTAATAATTTTGAGATATGGGATAAAATATTTACCTTTTAGTGTTTCCTAGACCACAATACTGGAAATAAGTTTTTTTGTTGTTGTTGTTGTTGTTTTTTTAATAAATTTTTATTAATGGTAATGGGATGACATAAATAAATCAGGGTACATATATTCAAAGAAAACATGTCTAGGTTATTTTGTCATTAAATTATGTTGCATACCCCTAGCCCAAAGTCAGATTGTCCTCCGCCACCCTCTATCTAGTTCTCTGTGCCCCTCCTCCTCCCCCTAACTCTCTCCCTCCCTCCCTCCCATTTCCTCCCTCCCCCCACCCCTGGTAACCACCACACTCTTGTCCATGTCTCTTAGTCTTGTTTTTATGTTCCACCAATGTATGGAATCATGTAGTTCTTGTTTTTTTCTGATTTACTTATTTCACTCCGTATAATGTTATCAAGATCCCACCATTTTGCTATAAATGATCTAATGTCATCATTTCTTATGGTTGAGTAGTATTCCATAGTGTATATGTGCCACATCTTCTTTATCCAGTCTTCTATTGAAGGGCTTTTTGGTTGTTTCCATGTCTTGGCCACTGTGAACAGTGCTGCAATGAACATGGGGCTACATGTGTCTTTACGTATCAATGTTTCTGAGGTTTTGGGGTATATACCCAGTAGAGGGATTGCTGGGTCATAAGGTAGTTCTATTTGCAGTTTTTTGAGGAACCACCATACTTTCCTCCATAATGGTTGTACTACTTTACAGTCCCACCAACAGTGGATGAGAGTTCCATTTTCTCCGCAGCCTCTCCAACATTTGCTATTACCCGTCTTGTTGATAATAGCTAATCTAACAGGGGTGAGGTGGTATCTCATTGTAGTTTTTATTTGCATTTCTCTAATAACTAATGAAGCTGAGCATCTTTTCATATATCTGTTGGCCATTTGTATCTCTTCCTGAGAGAAGTGTCTGTTCATGTCCTCTTCCCATTTTTTTATTGGATTGTTTGTTTGTTTGTTGTTGAGTTTTATGAGTTCTTTGTAAATTTTGGATATTAGGCCCTTATCTGAGCTGTTGTTTGAAAATATCATTTCCCATTTAGTTGGCTGTCTGTTTATTTTGATATCAGTTTCTCTTGCTGAGCAAAAACTTTTTATTCTGATGTAGTTCCATTCATTTATCTTTGCTTTCACTTCTCTTGCCATTGGAGTCAAGTTCATAAAATGTTTTTTAAAACCCAGGTCCATGAGTTTAGTACCTATGTCTTCTTCTATGTACTTTATTGTTTCAGGTCTTATATTTAGGTCTTTGATCCATTTTGAATTAATTTTAGTACATGGGGACAGGCTGTAGTCGAGTTTCATTCTTTTGCATGTGGCTTTCCAGTTTTCCCAACACCATTTGTTGAAGAGGCTTTCTTTTCTCCATTGTGTGTTGTTGGCCCCTTTATCAAAGATTATTTGACCATATATATGTGGTTTTATTTCTGGGCTTTCTATTCTGTTCCATTGGTCTGAGTGTCTATTTTTCTGCCAATACCATGCTGTTTTGATTATCGTGGCCCTATAATATAGTTTAAAGTCAGGTATTGTAATGCACCCAGCTTCATTCTTTTTCCTTAGGATTGTTTTGGCTATTCGGGGTTTTTTATAGTTCCATATAAATCTGATGATTTTTTGTTCCATTTCTTTAAAAAATCTCGTAGGAATTTTGATGGGAATTGCATTAAATTTATATATTGGTTTTGGTAATATGGCCATTTTAATTATATTTATTCTTCCTATCCAAGAACAAGGAATATTTTTCCATCTCATTGTGTCTTTTTCTATTTCTCTTAATAATGCCTTGTAGTTTTCGTTATAAAGGTCCTTTACATTCTTTGTTATGTTTATTCCTAGGTATTTTATTTTTTTTGTTGCAATCGTGAAGGGGATTATTTTTTTGAGTTCGTTTTCTAATATTTCATTGTTGACATATAGAAAGGCTATGGACTTTTGTATGTTAATTTTGTATCCTGCGACCTTACTGTATTGGTTTATTGTTTCTAATAATCTTTTTGTGGAGTCCTTCGGGTTTTCGATGTATAGGATCATATCATCAGCAAAAAGTGATACCTTTACTTCTTCTTTTCCGATATGGATGCCTTTTATTTCTTTGTCTTGTCTGATTGCTCTGGCCAGAACTTCTAGCACCATGTTAAATAAGAGTGGACAACCCTGTCTTGTTCCTGATTTAAGGTAGAAAGTCCTCAGTTTTATGCCATTTAATATGATGTTGGCTGATGGTTTATCATATATGGCCTCTATCATGTTGAGATATTTTCCTTCTATACCCATTTTGTTGAGAGTCTTAAACATAAAATTGTGTTGTATTTTATCAAAAGCCTTTTCTGCATCTATTGATAAGATCATGTGGTTTTTGTTCTTTGTTTTGTTATATGGTGTATTACGTTAACCGTTTTACATATGTTGAACCATCCTTGAGATTCTGGGATGAATCCCACTTGATCATGATGTATTATTTTTTTAATATGTTGTTGTATTCAGTTTGCCAGTATTTTGTTTAGTATTTTAGCATCTGTATTCATTAGAGATATTGGTCTGTAGTTTTCTTTCTTTGTGCCATCCTTGCCTGGTTTTGGTATGAGGGTTATGTTGGCCTCATAAAATGTGTTTGGAAGTATTGCTTCTTCTTCAATTTTTTGGAAGACTTTGAGTAGAATAGGAACCAAGTCTTCTTTGAATGTTTGATAGAATTCACTAGTATAACCGTCTGGGCCTGGACTTTTATTTTTGGGGAGGTTTTTAATAGTTTTTTCTATTTCCTCCCTGCTGATTGGTCTGTTTAGGCTTTCTGCTTCTTCATGACTCAGTTTAGGAAGGTTGTATTGTTCTAGGAATTTATCCATTTCTTCTAGATTGTTGTATTTGGTGGCATATAATTTTTCATAGTATTCTACAATAATTCTTTGTATATCTATGATGTCTGTGGTGATCTCTCCTCTTTCATTTTGGATTTTATTTATTTGAGTCCTGTGCCTTTTTTCCTTGGTGAGTCTTGCCAAGGGTTTGTCAATTTTGTTGATCTTTTCAAAGAACCAGCTCCTTGTTTTATTGATTTTTTCTATAGTTTTTCTGTTCTCTATTTCATTTATTTCTACTCTGATTTTTATTATCTCCTTTCTTCGGCTGGTTTTGGGTTGTCTTTGTTCTTCTTTTTCTAGTTCCTTAAGGTGTGAAGTTAAGTGGTTTACTTCGGCTCTCTCTTGTTTGTTCATATAGGCCTGAAGTGATATGAACTTTCCTCTTATTACTGCTTTTGCTGCATCCCAGAGATTCTGATATGTCGTATTTTCATTTTCATTTGTCTGTATATATCTTTTGATCTCTGCGCTTATTTCTTCTTTGACCCATTCATTTTTTAGAAGTATGTTGTTTAGTTTCCACATTTTTGTGGGTTTTTTCCCCTCTTTTTGCAGTTGAATTCTAGTTTCAAGGCTTTATGATCAGAAAATATGCTTGGTACAATTTCAATTTTTCTAAATTTGCTGATATTGTCTTTGTGGCCCAACATATGGTCAATTCTTGAGAATGTTCCATGTACACTAGAGAAAAATGTATACTCGGTCGCTTTGGGATGAAGTGTCCTGTAGATGTCTATCATATCCAGGTGTTCTAGTATTTCGTTTAAGGCCACTATATCTTTATTGATTCTCTGTTTGGATGACCGATCTAGAGCCGTCAGCGGTGTATTGAGGTCTCCAAGTATGATTGTATTTTTGTTAGTTTTTGTTTTAAGGTCAATAAGTAGCTGTCTTATATATTTTGGTGCTCCTTGGTTTGGTGCATATATATTAAGGATTGTTATGTCTTCTTGATTCAACTTCCCCTTAATCATTATGAAATGACCATTTTTGTCTCTGAGTACTTTTTCTGTCTTGTAGTCAGCATTATTAGATATGAGTATTGCTACACCTGCTTTTTTTGGGGTGTTGTTTGCTTGGAGTATTGTTTTCCAGCCTTTCACTTTGAATTTGTTTTTATCCTTGTTGCTTAGATGTGTTTCTTGTAGGCAGCATATAGTTGGATTTTCTTTTTTAATCCATTCTGCTACTCTGTGTCTTTTTATTGGTAAGTTTAATCCATTTACATTTAGTGTAATTATTGACACTTGTGGGTTCCCTACTGCCATTTTATAAATTGCTTTCTGTTAGTTTTGTATCTTGTTTGATTCTTCTCTTTTGTTTTTCTATCATTTGTTTTTGTTTGTTTGTGTTCCATACTTCTTTCCTCTGTTGCTACCTTTTTTAAGTCAAGTGTTTTTGTGGTGGTCTGGAAATAAGTTTTAAAGACCTATCATTTCTTCTTATTTAAAGCCTTTTTGAATCTCATTTGCTCTGACCCATCCTTGTCCAACAAACTGAAGCTTCAGTCATGAATTTCCACCAAGTGTGTGGGTGTTCTGTCTTTTACAGTGCATTGGTAATTGGTAAGCTTAATTAGGACAAAATCCAGTGCAGGTCAAAGAGTATGTCCTTAAAATTTATTTTATCTGATGTATTTCTATAAGTCTATAGGAGTTAAATGGCTCAACTCTTATTACTTTCTGAGGTACGTTTTGATGTAAAATAAAACTACTTAAGCATCTACTTAAAGTGAATAATTCTTTCCCTTTTTGTAAGAATCTACTTTCAATTTGAAACCACTTTAATTTCTGATATTAGTTTTTCTGTTGGTTGAATCTTTGTACTTGATAACAATATTATATTGATAGAAATGATGATTCACTAAATTACCAACCGTAAAGAGGAAATAAAACGTGTAGCTACCTGATATAGTGTGAAAAATCTATTATGATTATAGATCCAGTGATATTTTAAAAATTAATATACAATAAAAATACTGCACATAATTATTAATTTCTGGATTACTTGAAGGCATTTCATAACTGTGCAGTTCTTCAGAATATTTTCTTATTTAAAGATTATGGCTCTCTTTTCTTGTCTCTACTTTATTTTTTTAATTAAATTTATTGGAAAAACATTGGTTATATAATTTTGGGTGTACAATTTTATTTATTTTGTGTGTGTGTTCATTGTTTTATTTTTAATCTTATTTTAAAAATTATATTTAAAGGGGTGACATTGATCAATAAGAGTAGATAGGTTTCAGGTAAATATAAAATATTTCTATATCATTTGAACTATTGATTATGTTGTGACCCAAAGGGAAATCATTTTCCATCACCATGTATTTGCCCCTCTTTAATCTCTTCTTCCCACCTTCTCCCTCCTCCCCCTCCCCCTTGCAACCTCTTCACTTTTATCTATGTCCATGAGTCTCAGTTTTATATCTCACCATGAGTGAAATCATATACGGTCGTACCTCACCATATTGCAGTTCACTTTTTCCAGTCTCACTGTATTGCAGATTTTTAAATTGTATACTATACTTCTAATTTTTATCACGAATTTTTTACTATATTGTGGGATTTTGCGGTATATAGGTATTTTTATATATTTATTATTTTAATTATTTTTATGGTAAAATAAGCATTTTCTAGCCTAAAAATTGAAAAGGTTTATAAGAGTGTGGGGAGGGTTTATAAAGCCTTAATATATATATAAATAATAAAATAAATATAAGGTTGCTACTTTGCAAATTTTCACCTATCATGGGGTATTCTGGAACCTAGCTCCCACGATAGACAAGGTACCACTGTAGTTCTTTGCTTCTTATGATTTACTTATTTCATTCAGTATAATGTTCTCAAGGTCCATCCATGTTGTTGTAAATGGCAATATGTCATCATTTCTTATGCCTGAGTAGCATTCCATTGTATATATGTACCACATCTATTTTATCTGATTCTCTATTGAAGGACACTTTGGCTGTTTTCATGTCTTGGCTACTGTGAACAATGCTGTGATGAACATGGGGTGTCTGTGTCTTTATGTACCAATGTTTTTGAGTTTTTTGGGTAGATATCTAGTATAGGGATTGCTGGGTCATATGGTCATTCTATTTTTAATTTTTTGAGGAACCACCATATTTCTTTCATAATGGTTGTATTAGTTTACATTCCTACCAGCAGTGAATAAGGGTTCCTTTTTCTCCATAAGCTCTCTCCAACACTTGTTATAACCTGTCTTGTTATTAATAGCCCATCTAACAGATGTGAGGTGATATCTCATTGTAGGTTTGATTTGCATTTCTCAAATAGGTAATGAAGATGAGCATCTTTTTATATATCTGTTGGCCATCTGTATGTCCTCTTGGGAGAAGTGTCTGTTCAGTTCCTCTCCCCATTTTTTAATTGGATTGTTTGCTTGTTGCTAAACTTTGTGAGTTCTTTATGTATTTTGGATATTAACCTCTTATCAGAGCTGTTGTTTGCAAATATCATCTCCCATTTTGTTTGGTTGCTTTTTTGTTTTGTTGTCAGTTTCTTTTACTGTGCAGAAGCTTTTTAGTTTGATATAGTCCCATTTATTTATTTTTGCCTTTACTTCCCTTGCCTTTGGGTCAAATTCATAAATTGTTTCCTATGGCAAGGTCCTAAGTTTAGTACCTATGTTTTCTTCTGTATAATTTTATAATACATCATCTGTGTAATTCCTCATGTGTTCAGCTTACCACATTGTGGAAAGTCTAGTTTCTCTTCATCACCAAATATTTGACCCACCTTTACCTTCTTTATTCTCCCTCTACCCCACCTCTAATAACCACTATACTGTTGACTGTGTTCATGAGTTACTCTCTCTACCCCAGTAAACCAATATCTCTTGATGAAATTACCTTTCCTGTTTAAATCAGTCAGACTGTGATGCTTGAAATTGGAAACTAATAGTAGATTAAATCGCTGTGAACTCTAGTGTCAGTTATAGAAAGATGAACTATAGAAAAACTGGATCAGGTGATCACAAAGTCACTTTATGGCTATGTCTCTATAAAAAATTTTCATGTCTTAGGGATCAGAATGATTTGGGAGATTTATAATATGCACAGGCACCTTTGTGGTTATCTCTCTCTGAATAACCTCCCATACACTTCAAATATACTACTTCTCAAGTGGGGAAAATGTATGTATTGGAACTTGCTCCTTTTTTAGTGTCTGGGTTTAATTCCATAATGAATAATTCATTGTAAAATTCATTGACATAGCCACAGACAATCTACTTTCAGTCAATCATTTTTTTTTTCTTTAGCCTTGTTTACTATGATACTGAGTTACTGGGAAAATTGCTGATGCAGAAAGTGTGTGATGAATATTTGTTTAGTGAAGATAACAACATGAATATAGCACTTATGAAACAGCTTTTAACATATATTAACATATTTGATCCTCACAATTACCTTCTGAACTAGGTACTATTATTAGTACTTTTCTTTTTTTGTACAGGAAGTTGACACTTGGAAGGTTTAATTAACATGCAAAGAAAATGAGCAATGTGCTCCTATCCAGGAAGGCTAACTTGAGTCTGTACCTTTGTTTTTTCATTCAGCTGATAGTCATTAAGCACCACCATATGTCAAGTACCAAAGATTCAGTGATGAGTATGATATTATTTTGCCCTCAAGGAGCTCACTCTATCAGAGAGGCAGCCTTATAACAAATAATTGCAACTGCAATACATGGCTTCTATGAGAAAATATATATGAATTTTGTTGAGACACAAGGAAGTTATGATAAACTTTACTCTGAATAAAAAATTGTCAAGAAGGACATCTGAAGGCAGAGATTGCTTTAGCTGAGACTTAAAATCATTTTTTATGAATATAGAATTGCATTATAGGCCAAAAGAACAAGTTATGCAAAAGGTAAAATAGCATGATATATTTGGGAATATGGTGAGGCATAATTGAGGCATGAAGCATGAGATGTAGGCAAAGTCCAGGTAAGAGAGAACATTATATCCTATGTTAATAAATTTTTTACTTTATTTTAAGGCAGTCAAGTACTGTTGAAGAATCTTACAGAGGGGAGTAATATGAATCAATATGCATTTAAAAAAGACTTTTATAGCTGTGTAGGATTGATATAAAGGGGGTCAAGTTTAGATAGAAGAGTATATTTTAGGAGACTACTGAAATAGCAAACTAAATACATGAGGACTTAAATTGGTCAGAAGTTCTAGAGTAAAGAGAGCATAGACTCAAGAGATAATTGAAGATAGAATTGGCAAGGCTTATAAATCAATTGAATGCTGGTGAGGGAGAGGTAGTAAGAAGAGGTATAATCATTCTATTTCTCTGTTTAGGGTTGCATTAATTAACAAGATACATGTTACCTCTTGCTTCCTTTTTCTTTAGAATATTTTTAGTCTTTTTGTAAGCTTTCTCCTGAAATTTCACTCATCCTTGAGACTCTAAGTTTTAGCCTCTTTTATTGTCCTTTTATGTTTATTTATATCCTAGTGCCTCTTTGGTTTTAGATGCTTTATGTCTCTGTTAGATTGAAGTATTATACATAGACATATGTGTGTGTGTATATATATGTCTTTAACATACATATACATAAAACTTCTAGAAGACATCCTTTACTACAAATTGAATGTCTTTTATATAGCCTGCTTTTTAGTTTGTAAAATAAATATTATTTCTATAACTAATATATTTAATGGCCCTGTTGAGAGTTTATCTTCTATGTATTCTTTTTATGAATCTTCAGCATTTTTGTACACTAGAATATGACTCTATAAATAATACATTTTGAAAAGAGGAGGACATTCAATATTCTAGGAGTTAAAGCTGTCATTGCTTATTCAGAAAACTCTTTTTATAAAGTCATATATTTCTACATTTAAATTAAGTGTTTTTGAATGATAGGTTTTTCTCTTTATGGCTAAAAATGACTGAAGCATAATTGTTTTGAGTCAAGAAAAAGTTGAAATTAACTGAATGAAGACACTTCTCTTATAGATTTATACAATAAGCCTGCATAATTCATGAATCAGTACATATAATAAATATTTTCTCAAGAGAATTTCAAGCTAACTGAGCTTTTATAGTCTATTAAATCTATCTATCTATATATATTTATATTGTTTGAAGATATAGAGATAGATAGAAAGATAGATAAATGATAGATAGATAGATAGATAGATAGATAGATAGATAGATAACAGATAGAAATATAACCTTAGAAACTCTTATTAAAACAATATTGACAATGTTATGGAGATGGTTGATTTTTAATAGTTGTTGGTTGAGCAAATAAATGCATAAGTAAAGTGATATAAGATCCCTCATGTTTGGGGATGCAGTGATTTTAAAGAAAAAAGTCACTACCTTAATTTTTATTAAATGTTTTTCATCACTGGTCTCTTTGGGCATAGCAATCCAACTGGTACACACTCATACTTTAGGCAGGGCTACAACTAAACCATATAAAACTGAAGGCTTCACTTCTGAGTATATGGAGTTATACAAAAATCATGAATGGTGGGAATTCCAGTCAAGATGATGGCACGGGAAATGCGGTTCTCAGAGCCTCCCACAACCAAATCGAAGTTACACTGAGTTACAAAACAGCTATCATTCAAAACTGCCAGAAATCTAGCTGAACAAAAGTCCTGTAACTAATATATAGTGACTGGTAAGAGAGGTGGAGATGTGGAGGTGTTCTCATAACCACATGTGGTGGTTAGAAATCAAGAGAGATATCTCATCTGTGGAAGTACCTCTTTATAAATGGGGAGGGGGTGTCCCAACTCCACACCACGCCCCCTCAGCCTGGGCTCTCAGTGCTAGGAAGAGACGTTCCCATACCTTCTGGCTCTGTGAAAACCAGCAGGAATTGTGGCTGAGTGAATGAGACAAAAGGCTGCTGTAGTCCCTGGTGTTCCTCGTAAAGGGCCGGCACACAGACTTAGTCAGACTCACTCTGAGTTCCATCCAGCACTGGAGCGGCAGCTTGAAAGCTTCCGGGGACAAATGGAAAGGGACTGAATTGTCAAGCCTCAGAACAAGGGCTAGAGGGGCAGCTTTCTTCCAGACAAAAGTGCTGGCAGAGGCCATTGTTCTTTTGTTTGGCCCTCCCACAACAGAGGCAGCAGGTGGGTGCCATTTCTGAGTATCCATCAACTTGGCTCACACTATTTTTCCTACTCTAATAATTCCCTGAGACCCACCACACCCAATGCACAGGCCCACCCAAGCTATTTTTAGTGGCTTTTTCATACAAACTGACTGTCTTGGCTTATGCTGCAGACTTTCCTAAATCTTTCAAAGGTTCACAAACCACAGACAAGCAGCATCTGGCCTCTACCTACCCCATACCTCTTGCTAAACGGCCTCAGGCCTGGCACTTGCTGCAACTAGACAATTCCAGGCACCTCCAAACCTAGCACAAGTAGTAACCATCTGCAAATCACTTTGTACCTCCTGCTAGGTGGCCCCAGGCAGAGCACAGGCAGCAGCTGATGTTGGTCTGCACCTCCTGGGAGGCTCCAGAACCAGCTCAGCTGTGGACAGCTTCAGACTGTGCCAAAGCACCAGCCAACCACCTCCGTTATCAACACACTCAAGGGGGAGACTAAGCAGGCACCAGAGCCCCACTGAAGAGTATTTTCCTCTATGGGGATCAGCCCTTGAACAGCATGTCCTGTACTGTGATGGCTACCAGTTCTCACAGCTGATCAGCCTCAGGGTAAATCCCTTCCATTGACAGCAATCAGGGCTCAACTAAGAGAGGAAGGTACACACAGCCTACACAGGAAGTATTTCTAAACTGATCAGCTTGGGTGACTGCAGAAGTTGTGCCACCGGACCCTGCAGGACACTTACTACATAAGGTCACTCTACCAAGACCAGGAGACATAGCAGCTCTACCTTATATATAGATACAAACAGGGAAACAGCCAAAAGGAGGAGACAAAGAAACCTGTTCCAAATTAAAGAACAGAACAAAATTTCAGAAAAAGAACTACACAAAATGGAGACAAGCAATCTATCTGATGGGGAGTTGAAAACACTAGTATAAGGATACTCAATGATCCCAGTGAGAGAACTTCAACAAAGAGGTAAAAACATCAAAGTGGAGATGGAAAACATAAAAAAGTACCAGTCAGAAATGAAAACTATACTAACTGAAATGAAGAATATATTATAAGGTGCAGTAGATTAAAGAGAGAGAGAGAGAAAGAGAGAGAGAGAATCAAACCAAAATTTTGAAAGATAAGGAAGCAGAAAACACCCATCAGAATATCAAAAAGAAAAAAGAATCCAAAAAAGCAAGAACAGTTCAAAGAGCTTCTGAGACAACTCCAAACATACCAATCTTTGCATCTTGGAGGTATTGAAGGGAGAAGAGGAGAGTAAAGGAACTGAAAACCTATTTGAAAAATAATGAATAAAAACTTCCCTAATCTGGTAAAAGAAATTGACATACAAATCAAGGAAGTACAGAGAGTTCCAAACAAGGTGAACCCAAAGAGGCCCACACCAAATCATAATTAAAATGCAAAAGGTTAAAGACAAAGAAAGAATCTAAAAGCGGCAAGGGAAAAGCAGTTAGTTGCCTACAAGTGAGCTCCCATAAGACTGTCAGTTGATTTCTCAACACAAACTTTGCAGGCCAGAAGGGAGTGGCAAGCAATATTCAAAGTGACAAAAAGCAAGAACCTACAAGATTACCCTACCCAGAAAATACCATGATTTTACTTAAATATAGAATCTAAAAAAAGAAAATAACAATATAAATGGGCAAGCAGAACAAAAACAGACCCATAAATATAGAGTACATTTCTGTGATTGCCAGATGGGAGGGTGTTCGTGGAATGGGTGAATGATGTGAAGAGATTAAGGAACACAAACTGATAGTTACAGAAGTCATAAGGATGTAAGGAACAGCATAGGGAACATAGCCAATAATATAATAATAACTATGTACCAGATTTATCAGGATGAGTATATAATGTCTAATCACTGAAACTAATATAATATTGTACATCAACTATAATTGAAAAATAAAAAAGATTAAGAAAAGATTTACAATTTTCTTTATTCTTCCTTACCCTTAATATTTTCCCCTATTTATGTAAATTAAAAATAATATAAAGTATTGTATTTTATCATAATCATAAATATCTCAACTTATTTTTTTGATGTCACAGTACTTGTGTCCAATGACTTCTGCTTCTACATGATGGTTAGAAGCTCATCATATTCATCCACTCAATAAATAATTCACTAAAAAAAATAAAAAATAGCATACAAACTAGTTTGTTTAGCACCATGAAGATCTTTTTATTAAAAGGCTATTTGAAAATATGTTTTACTATTTTAAAAGGTATTTTACTTTTGTTTATGTGATTTGTGCCTTTGTGTATATTTTGGTTTCCTGATACAGGCTTCTCTTCCCTCTGGTGATCTCGGCTACTCTTCACAACATCAGAGCACTCCCCATATTTTTTCATAGATGTTCTAATCACTTGCAACTTCATCAAGAGGCCTTTTTCTAACTACACTTCTTAGTGTGATTGACATGTTATTGGTACACATATTAGCTTCAGTAATTCTACCTACCAATTATGAAATGTTCAGGATCAAAGATTGTCAGTTGAAATACCAAAAAATAATATCCTATTTTAGAACCTTCATTTTTAAACTATATTTTTATAAAATCATAAAATTTTTACACTCCATGGGGAAAAAAATGTGACTCTTTGCCCATGCATTCACTCCTTGATATTTGGGTTTATCTAATATATACCAGGAAGCTAAACACTGAGATTTGAGAATCCATGAGTTCAGTAAAAGAGAGTTTCATATTATCCAATAACAACTGTGAAATGTGACAGATGATAGATGTGTGTACCGAGAGAACAAAATACCAAAAAAAAAAGTTTTTAAAAAGCAGAAATAGTTAACTCTGTCTAGAAAATTTGGGAAGGTTTAAAAAAATAATAATATTTTAGCCAAGACTTCAAAATTGTGGAAATAACTATAAAAAAGCCTCAACTTGAAGCTTAAATTCTAAGGATAACAAATTTTATACTGTATATTTTATGCTGTAAATTTTTTTTAAAAAATAAAGAGGAAAAATTCAAGGCAAAAGAAATATGTTTGAATTTGAATATATCCAAATTTAGACAAACATATATATCAATCACCAATTTTTATGCTTATCACTTAAAAAAATTAACTAATTATTCTTTCAAATGTTGAATACAACATTTTTGCTAACATAAATAGCACATTTTTGGAATTGTTTATGTCTCTTTGACAAAGATGAGCATAACATTAATAGATCATAAATCTCTAGTTTTATTAAAAATGAGATTGGTGATGGGTAAAATTGCTTAATTACCTGCATTGAGCATGAAATGTTTTTTCCACTTGAGTGAGGCTGTTATCATTAACTATTCTGCTAGACTTCATCACATTTTTTTTCTAGGATTCAAAATAATAGTGAGTCACCATAAAACAAAAGTTTGTACCTTTCTTTTCTTGTTCATTATACTAGAATGAGTTTGCATTTCTTTGGTAGAAATGTACATCTTTTTCTATAATAATAACAACAATGGCAGGTTGGGTAGTCAGATTGTAAACTCTTTCCTGGGCTGTAGAAACCTCCTTAGAAGAAGTGTATATCAAGGATAGATTTTTGTAACATACTTGGCTAATACATGAGCTGACATCAGATTGGTATGAGCTATGCAAATATCATGATATTGTTTTGCTATTGTGCCATATTTTCTCCTTTAGATTCCAAAATTAGAGTACATATATCATCTGTTTTTCTTTCCTTTAGTGGGTGAATGAGATGAATAAACCAAGTTTAACTGTGATTTAGTGACTTACTCAAGAGTAGGCCATACCTAGTAGAGAAGGGAGTAGTACTAATCCCCCATTCTGACTCCAGCTTAACCTGCCTGTGACAAAAACTGCATTTTGTCTCTTGCAGCCTTATCTATATTTGAATTTAATTTTAAGGAACCAATTTCATGAATTGTTTTGTGTAAAAAAAAAATATATATATGTATATTCTGGCAAGAATTCTTATTTATTTGTTTATTTGTAGTATTATTATTATTTTGAGAGAGAAGAATATCAAGCTGCTCCTGTATATGCCCTGACCAGGGAATCGAACCCACCACCTCTACACTCTGGGACAGTGCTCCAACCAACTGAGCTATCTGTCCAGGGCTTTATTTATTTATATTTTTTTCAGTTTTTTACAAAGACAAAGAGAGGAAGGGAGAGAAAGGGGAGGGCGAAGGGAAGCATTTGTTGTTCCATTCAGTTGTGCACTTTTTGGTTGCTTCCTGTGTGGGCCCTGACTGGGGATCAAACCCACAACCTTGTTGTGTTGGGACAATGCTCTTAATCGACTGCTAACCTGACAGGGCAAGAATTCTTTATTACATTTTATTTGATTAATTTGATTTCTTCCTGAGCATTATGATGTTTCATCCTTTTACCTAAGCCTACATACACTCTATAGATACCAGCAATTGGGAAGAATAAAAGTCAGACTTAAAATCTAAATAAAATAGTTTCAAAATGATGCAAACAAAATCTTGCAGTATTTTAAGACAGTCTTTAAAATACTGTATAAATTTAAATTAGTATAAATTTAAATTATACTAACCAGAGGGCAGTAAAATTGATGCATTGAAATGAATATTTTAAACTTATTAACAATTATAGTTCTATTTAGTAATAGCACATAAGTGCTGATGGAAACTTACAACTCTAAACTTGTACTGTCTATGTTGTATCATCTCTTACAGGAAAATACATATAAAGGTGATAGGCACGGAGAGTTTTTATTCAGTTAGATATATATTAAGCATAAAATGTTTGCCACGAAAATGATAATTTTTAAAATGTGTCAAAGATACATTTAGGTACTCCCAACATTTTATATTTGTCTTTTTCAACACATAGATTCACATCGCTGCCTTCATTCTTTCAGCCTGATGATTAGCAACAACTATAAGAATCTAAAATATCTAAGGGTTCCAGGCAGGTTTTTAAAAATGTCAACTTGGTGTTAAATATGAGTGAGTGATAGCAACAGTGTCTAACTGCCAAGCACATGCCCTGACTAAAAAGGTTTTCTGCCATTTTGGAATGTGAGCCCAGTGTTATTAGATCTTCAAAGTTTTCAAAAGTAGGCAAAAATCTGAATTATTATGGGTGTTAACTTCAAAAATTAAAAACATTGAGTGGGGCAAATAAGTATGCCTCTGGGTCAGAGCTTGTCCCAGGACCCTCTAGATGTAGATACGATTCTATAGCAATGATCTTGGTACTGGTTAGGTCCCCACTCTCCTTTGTTCTTGCACTGTCTAGTTAACTAGTACTTCCTATTTCTCCATGTGTCATAAGAAAGCCATAGAACAATCCTATTCTATCCCGATATACAGGAAGACTTGTCCCAATTCTAAACAGTTGTCATGCAGCATTGATATTTACACCCATGCATTTCTTCTATCTGAAATCTTCAGTGATTGTTATTGTTTCCTACAGCCTCCGGCTTTTGATATCCTTAAGTAAAACTTGATTATGCAAAGCTCCTTATTATGTAGAATTATGATTCTTTTTATTTAAAGCAAAGAATATGGTTTATTTATTTTATATACTTCCTCTTGAGAAAGTAAAACACATTTTGTTCATTATTCTATTCCCAGTTTTCAAAACATTATATGGCAAATGGAAGGCTGGATGAAATTAAATTATTAACAGAAGTTTGCTATTTTAGTCATTTATTCATTAAGTAAATTTTTCTTTAGCACAAACTATGTGCCAAGCATGTTATTAAATATTATTTGATAGGTGTGGGTTATTAACTTGTGCTAGAAAACCATTCTGCTTGGGCAAAAAAATTACACTTATCTTGAATTTAATGAGATATAATCTACATTGTTTCAGCTTTATTGGGGTATATTTGACAAAATTTTAAGATATTTAAAGTGTACATCATGATGATTTGATATATGTATGTATACATTGTGATCTCTTTCATCTCATTAAATAATATATCCAGTGAAATGTAATCTACATTTTAAAGTGTGAACCAACATTTTTGCCTTCAATACTGTGAAGAACTTCTGGGAGGGTATCAACTTTTTTTTCCCTTAATTTTCCTTTGTACAAAAGTGTAATAAATCAGATTGTAGTATATATCATTAAGTAAATGTCTGACTGCCACTTGGATAATCAGAACTTTAACATTTATACCAAATGTACTAAGTGGAAAAAGCTACTACAAATTCACTAGCAAAAAAAAACAAAAAAAAACAACAATGTCACAAGTGAAGATTTCATGAATTGATTTTAAATTTATCTTTGGTTTAAAGAATTAGCATTTGATAGCTTAAAACTAACTCCATGTAAAACATAAACAAAACAAAACTTCAGCATTCTTATTTGACTAATAGTAATAACGATGCACCTTTGCTCACTTGGCTATTCTCTCCCAAGTCAAATTTTTAAAAACCAGACCTCAAAATCAGTATTTGTTAGCCATGTAGATATCAAGATGAAAGTGAACACCCAACTTCAAATGAGTTCAAACATGTGTTCTCAGAGAGTGTTCTGTCCTAAGATTTTTAGCAGTATGTCAACTACCTCATCATATCTGTCAATCAATCATCAATCAAGATTCTTAAAAGTGGGAGGGGCTAGGAGTAAGATGAGAAAATCAGAGAGATTGCAGTGTAAGACACTCTCAGCCTGATAGAGGAGGGGACCGTAACCAAGGAAAATGGGTACTCTCCCGAACTGCAAAAGACAAGGGAATGTATTCTCCCCTAGAGCTGTGGAAAAGAATGCATACCTTCTAACAACTGCTGATGCCTAGTGAGATCCATTCAGGGCTTCTGACTTAAATAACCATAAGATATTAAGTTTTAAGCCACTAAGTTTGTGACAATTGGTTACAGCAGCCAAGCAAACGAATACACTGAGGAGTCTTGTTTTTCAGAAGCCTCTGTCACTGAAATTGCATTCACAAAAAGAGTTAAAATTTTCAGACTTTTCTTCAGGTATTGTTTATTCATCCATCCATTCATTTATTCATTTGTTTTCAGGAGGCAATCCGTAGCAGCCAGCTTGACATTTCAAGAAGCAGCCAGGAAATGGAAAGAAATGAACAAGAAGCTTCCAAAGCACACAAAATGGATGTTCTTGGAACAGATATGGTAACTACTTAGAAAGATATTACTTTCCAAACAATTATTAGAACTATGTGGAAATTCTGACCTTGTTGTTAGCAATTGCTTTTGTTGTCCTTCATGTATTTAAAAATCAATACATATCAGTGTCTCTTTCATCATTTTTGAGTTGACAGTCTTTGAAAAATAAAATAAGCCTTCTAAAAATATGAGTGCATTTTAAGTGTCAATTCATATATGTTCTGATATAGCATGAGCCCATGCATTAAAACACATGATAGAGGAATTAAATTAGCATCTCTCTATGTGCACTGAAGTCTTGGGATAAAAATCACTGTGAAATAATGAATTAATGTGCAGTACTGACTCCATAGACTCCTTAAAAGCAATTATTTATTTAAAATTATTTTTAAATACAGGTCGCTCATCTCGAAAAACATGCTGAGGAAAGAAACCAAGCTTCTCAGTTTCATCAATATGTTCAAGAAACAGGTAAGAATCTCATATTATATGACCCCAATATACCTTTCTTCTATTCATATGTCTATATTTGAATGGAGGACTTCCAAAGCACAGTCCTCTTCCTCTCCCTAAGTAAAGTTAGTAACTATGACTCATGGTCCCAAAGAGGACGGGTAGTATTTCTGTGTATAATTAGGTTCAGACTGTGATGATAGATGCAATAAGCTTCTAAAATAGTTCACTGCCATCAATCCTATGAGGTATTCATTCTAAAAACTATGTGATAAGACAACCACCTTAGAATTGCTTTTTGCCTCAGGGAACTACAATAAAATTTGATCTTTATCAAGCTCCCTGAGAACAGAAGTGTTATTTAGCTGGTATTACTTTTAATAACAGATTTAAGCACTTTAAGTCTATCTCTCCGATTTACAGATATAAGATTAGACTACAGGCAAATCTGTGCAAGTTTGTAGAAAATGGGTAGACTTTGTCTTGCCTAAATAAAGAGAATGAAAGTTTTGATGTCCTGAAAAGCTAAAAGGGAAGATTTAAGCCAACTATGATTGAAATGTTACTTGACTATCTCTATATTTTGTTTTTATTTTGTTTCTGCTTAAGGAAGTCAGTCTTCCTTTTTTTTCTGCTATTCTTTTCTTGTTTTATAACATTTATTATTTTTTTCCTGAGCATAAAAGTAAAACATGCTTGTAGAAAATTTGGAAAATACTGCATGAGGCAAAAGTAAGTTTACAGTTGTGAGTATGTAAAACAGAGTTTATTCTTGTATTATTATTTGTTAATTATTATATTATTTTCCAGATGAACAACTGTAAACCTACTTTTGCCCCACCCTGTATATACAATTAAAACAATAGTTTTATAACTTATGACTTCCCATCCAAAGATAACCACCACTATTTTTCTTTGTCTAGTCCTTGACATACATTAATTTACATGATGAAAGAGTGCTATCTGTCTACATTTGTATCTTGAATCTTTTTACTTAACTGATATTGTGAGAAGTTTCTCATGGCATTATAATTTCTTCTCAAACATCACATTTATTAGTGATATAATATCCTTAGTGTTCTTTGCTGTTTGTAGTCATAGACACACCTGAAGATGAAGAAATTCCAAAGGTTTCAACTAAATTTTTAAAAGAGCAATTTGAAAAGTCTGCACAGGAAAATTTCCTTTTTTCTGACAAAGAGGCAACCCCAGCCAAGCAGATTAAGGTAAGACCTTTTTCTACACAGAAAGAAAACCAGATGTAAATGCATACATAGTGTTTTCAAATTATTTAATGTTTGAGGTGGTTTTTCAACAACAAAAAAGTATTCCAAACCAATACTTATTCTGTTCCATAGAAGAATATTATTCTACATGAAAAAAGAAATAGAGTTAGAATTTTTCTGACTAGACAAAATAAGGGAAGAAAAGAATGTCATATGCTCTAAACTTAACATTATTTAAAATAATAAATAATGTTTAAAATGTTAGGTACCTTAGCAAAACAAAAACAACCCTCAAAAGTATTTTCATGCTTTTATTATTTTCTTCTTAATTATTCTCCATAGCGTATTAAGTAAAGGAGAAAAAATAATCAGGATTATATGTATATGTTAAAATAATAAGTTGTTGATGTATTATTAAATGGGGAATATAATTCTAAATGTATAAATTGATTATAGGAAATATAGTAAACAAACACTGAATATTGTTCCTGGGTAGGTTTCTAAATGAAATATGTCACCTATTATTCCCAATGGAGATGTCATTGCAGATGGACAGGTATAGCACAGTGCCCAGGAAATCTCCACCACTCCGCCCATCTTTATATGATTTGATTTTCTTTCCTTTAAAGATTAAAAGTGAATATGAAGAGATTTTAAAGCCATCACCAACTCTGGGTACATCTTCCACTTCTTGCACTTCAACCAGCCAGAGGAAAGAAACATCAACCACAAGATATAGTGACCACAGTGCCACTTCCTCAACTCTGGCACAAGTTCATGCCAGTCCTTCAGAAAAGACAGAAGAATTTCCTCCTCCCCCACCTGATATATTCCAAACCCCATTAGATGTGACAGCATTTTCCCAGTCCCCTGAATTTACCAGCACTCCTAGAATACCACCAATCCCCAAAGAATTATATTCCAAGCAAAGAAATTTGTATGAATTAAACCGTTTATATAAGCACATCCATCCTGAGTTAAGAAAAAATTTAGAAAAAGACTATATCAGTGAGGTTTCTGAGATTGTTTCTAGTCAAGTGAACACAGGGAGCTCAGTGTCAGCAGATGTACAACAAGCCCGGTATGTTTTTGAAAACACAAATGACTGTTCTCAAAAAGCTCTTACCTCAGAAAGAGAACACTTGGAGTGGGATGAAATTCTAAAGGGTGAGGTGCAGTCCATGAGATGGGTCTTTGAGAATCAACCATTAGATTCCATCAACAA
Source organism: Saccopteryx leptura (assembly GCF_036850995.1). NCBI lineage: Eukaryota > Metazoa > Chordata > Mammalia > Chiroptera > Emballonuridae > Saccopteryx > Saccopteryx leptura. Next base: position 53,159,712 of record NC_089509.1, read on the forward strand.
TGGCTCTCCAGGTGAAGATAACAGCTCCAAGGGTATTGCTGATCAAGAAATCATTGCTGGTGGTGATGTGAAATATACTACATGGATGTTTGAAACCCAACCCATAGATACATTGGGGGATCATTCTTCTGGCATTGAAGAATATGCTGAGAAAATTCCTGAGCTAGCCAGGGGAGATGTCCGCACAGCCCGGTGGATGTTCGAAACAAAGCCATTAGACTCAATGAATAAAATTCATCAAAGTCAAGAGGAATCAGTGACAACTGCCATAAAAGACATAACTGGGGGAGATGTCAAGACTGTGAGATACATGTTTGAAACTCAACATCTGAATCAACTTGGACAGCTTCATTCAGTAGATGAGGTTCACCTACTACAACTCAGGTCTGAGCTCAAAGAAATTAAGGGAAATGTGAAAAGAAGTATTAAATGTTTTGAAACTCAACCATTATATGTTATTAGAGATGGTTCAGGTCAAATGCTAGAAATAAAAACTGTTCACAGAGAAGATGTCGAAAAAGGGGATGTGAGGACAGCACGCTGGATGTTTGAAACACAGCCGTTGGACACAATTAACAAGGATATCACAGAAATTAATGTTGTCAGAGGAATATCTATGGAAGAAAACATCAAAGGTGGGGTGACTAGGGCAAAGTGGTTATTTGAAACTCAACCTTTGGAGAAAATCAAAGAAGAATCAGAAGAGGTCATCATAGAAAAGGAAAAAATAATAGGTACAGATGTGTCCAGAAAGTGTTGGATGTTTGAAACCCAGCCATTAGACATTTTAAACAAAGTTCCTGATGCAGATTCTCTAAGAACTGAAGAGAAAATAGGGGGTGATGTACAAACCACTAAGCATCTATTTGAAACCCTTCCAATAGAGGCTTTAAAAGATAGCCCAAATGTAGGAAAACTTCAAAAAACCACTGCCTCTGAAGAAGAAAAGGGGGATGTTAGGCACCAAAAATGGATCTTTGAAACCCAACCTCTGGAAGAGATTAGAGAAGATAAAAAAGAATACATACGAACAGTGAAACTTGAAGAAGTTGACAGAGGAGATGTAAGAAATTACACACATATCTTTGAATCAAACAATTTAATTAAACTTGATGCATCACATAAAATAGAGGTGGAAGGAGTCACAAGAGGTGCTGTAGAGTTAAATAAATCACTCTTTGAAACGACACCCCTATATGCCATTCAAGATCAGCTTGGAAAATATCATCAGGTAAAGACAGTCCAGCAAGAAGAAATCCTGAGAGGTGATGTAAAAAGCTGTAGGTGGCTTTTTGAAACAAGGCCCATTGACCAGTTTGATGAAAGCATTCATAAATTTCAGATAATTAGAGGAATATCTGCACAAGAAATACAAACTGGAAATGTGAAATCTGCTAAATGGCTGTTTGAAACCCAACCTCTTGATTCAATTAAATATTTTAGTAGTATGGAAGACTTAGAGAGTAAGACTGAGCAACCTACAGACATTGTTAAAGGGGATGTCAAAACCTGTAGGTGGCTTTTTGAAACCCAGCCAATGGAATCTCTTTATGAAAAAGTTTCATTAGTGAATGGCAGTGAAGAAATTCATAAGGGAGATGTCAAAGCCTGTACTTGGCTCTTTGAAACTCAGGCACTTGATACCATAAAAGATGACTCTGAATCAACAGACAAATTACAAACTGTTAAACAGGAGGAGATCCAAGGTGGGGATGTTCGTACAGCATGTTTTCTTTTTGAGACAGAAAATTTGGACAGCATACAAGGAGAAGAAGGGAAGGAAATCAAAGGTGTACAAATGGATATCCAAACTGGGGATGTCTCCAGCATGAGGCATAAATTTGAAAATCAGACCTTAGATTCAATTAGTTCCAGTTCAGAAGAAGTTTTGAAAAAGATCAAAACTCTAAAAATTGAAGACATTCAGAAAGGCAATGTTTTACATTGTAGATGGCTTTTTGAAAACCAACCCATTGACATGATAAAAGAAGGTCAAGAAGGTGATGAATTAGTTAAGATGGTGACAGATATACAAGGTGGGGATGTAAGAAAGAGGTGCTTTATCTTTGAGACTTTTTCTTTAGATGAGATTAAAGAAGAATCTGACTATACAAATACCAAAGAATCGATTACTGAAGAAGTAATAAAGGGTGATGTAAAAAGCTACAGAATGCTCTTTGAAACTCAGCCACTCTATGCAATTCAAGACCAAGAAGGGTATTATCATGAAGTGACAACAGTTAAAAAGGAAGAGGTAATCCATGGAGATGTACGAGGGACAAGGTGGCTTTTTGAAACAAAACCATTAGATTCAATTAATAAATCAGAGACTGTGTATGTTATTAAATCTGTCACACAAGAAGATATCCAGAAAGGAGATGTTAGTTCTGTCAGGTATAGATTTGAAACACAGCCACTGGACCAGATTTCAGAAGAATCACATGATATTGTGCCCACTGTGGACCATATTCAAGGTGGAGATGTAAAGACAAGTAAACACTTTTTTGAATCTGAAAATGTTAATACGAATGCTTATATAAGAACAGTAAGTGTCAATGAAATACGAAAGGGCAATGTTAAAACATCTACATGGCTATTTGAAACTCATGCTATAGATGAGCTAAGAGGGGAAGGATCAGAATATGAAAACATCAAAACAGTCACCCAGCAAGATATGCAGAAAGGTGATGTAAAGCAGGCAGTATGGCTTTTTGAAAATCAAACTTTGGATTCTATTAAGGAAGCAGATGAAAGCATCACAGAAATCATCAAGGAAGAAATTCCTCCTTCTGATGTCAAGACAACTACATGGCTGTTTGAAACTACACCCCTTCATGAATTTAATGGGAATAGGGTAGAAAAGGTGGAAATTATCGGCAAGAGTATTAAAAAAACCTTAGAAGAACTCTACTCTCAAAAAGTTATAGAGGCTCCTGGAATCATCATTGAGGCTGACGAAGTTGGCGATGTTCGAATGGCAAAATACAAGCTAATGAATCAAACATCTCCTGAAATACAGAAAGAAGAAATTATCAGGGTTGATCTCAGAAATATAATGATGAATCTACTTTCCAAAAGAGACTGTACGAAAAGAGAGATTATGGTTAATGAAGAAGAGAAAGGAAATGTTAATTTGACCAAAACTCAATTATTAAGCAGTTCAGCAGAAGTTTATGCTGAAAAAGAAGAGATAGTAAGTGGTGATGTACAACAAGCAATAAAAAAACTGTTCTCTGAGGAAAGATCTGTAAAGAAAGGCATTTTAATTCAGGAGGATGAAAGAGGAGATATTAACATGACCATCTACTGTCTTCTTCATGAAAATGCTGGTGATACACTTGAACGTGAACAAGTAATAGGGGGTGATGTAAAACGTATGATTCATAATTTGCTATCTTCTGCATCAAAGAATAAAATATCTGAAAGGGCTAAACTCGATGCCTCTGAGAGGGGAAATGTTCAGTTTTTTACAACATGCATAGAAACTGGAGCTTTGGATTATCTCAAACAACTCCAGTCAGGGTCAGATGAAACACTAACAGCTAGAACAGAAGAAACAGAGGAAAAAATAATTGGTGGTGATGTAGAGGGCACAAAACTGTTACTAAATAAAAGCCAGTGTCAGGTTGAACGTACTATTAATGAAACTGATATCATTCCAGGAGATGTCCATAATACAGTTAAGCTTTTCATGACAGAGCCCCAGAGTACATCTTGTAAGACAACCAAAGAAGAAATTATAAAAGGTAATTTGAAATCAACCCTAAATTCCCTCAGCCAGGCCATAAATCAGAAAACAGTAGCTAAAACAGAAGAAATTATAAAAGGTGACATGATGGCCACACTTAAGTCACTTAAGGAATCAAGCCACCCTTGGGAAGAATCTAAACAGCCCAATGCCATGCCTGATGATTTTGAGAAAGCTATTGAATGCCTTGAAAAAACTGCAAAGACAAGGACAGAAATTCTGAAAAAGGAGCTCATCCTAAATGACCTTGAAACCTCATTAAGAAATCTGAAAGAGGCACAAGGAGCTTTCAAAGAGGTAGATAGAAAAGGTGTAATCAAAGATGTGAAAGCTGTGATGGCAGGATCCTCACAAGAGCAGAAAACAGAGATTCATCAGATGGCTGTCCAGACAGACAAAAAACCTGTTCTTCAGCCAAGACCAGGACCATTTGAGCCAGCAGCCAGGTGGCAAGGGGGAACAGATACCTTCACCCAAACTTGTCATGGGAATTTAGTAGAAGAAAGAGCTGAGATTAATCTTCCAAAAGCCCCTAAAGGCACAGTAAAGATTGTCATAGACCGTGAACAAAACAACAATGCTCTGGAGAAAAGTCTTAGAAGACTATCTAATTCACAACACAAAGCTATTAAAAATGTATTAGAGTCAGGGGACAAAATGGGTGTCTGGACTGATACAACAGAGCAGCATCTTGGAGATGAATATATGAGCAGACAATTGACTTCACCAGTGTCAGTTAAGGAAAATCTAAAAACTAAGGAATCAGAGACAGTGAGAGAATGGAGGAAGGATGTCTTTAACTCTGCCCAATCTATTGATAAAGCAGTTGGAAGGCAACAGACTCAAACTTGCAAACTGAGAAATGACCACCAGAAGACTGAGCATTTCCCTGTAAAGGGTTTAAAAAATACCAGAAACACTAAAATATCAACAGATAAACAAAGCTCTTGCCCCAGTCCAACCCAGAATCCAGTCAGCAAGATAGTTGGAGAAACTTGTAAAGTTTCAGGGGACTTTCAGAAGCAAACCTTGTTAAAGCAAGAGATGCAGTATTGTAATAAAGATGTAGAGAAAAAGAATGTGAACCCTCAACCAGTGTGGCAGACTTTGCCTATAGATCAAGACTTATCAAATGTAACAGAAGTGAAAGTCTCCAAAAAAAGCCATAATAAATTTCAGGCAACTGACAGAAAGCAGAAGACTGATGTACATCTGAACAGCCAGGATTTTCTAATGAAGACAAATACTTCCACAGACTTAAAAAAGGCAATGGAAATGTCTTTTAATCCAATCAACTTGAACCCTGAAAATAGTGTGAAAGAAAGTGAGTGCCCTCTACCACCTCCATCTCCACCTCCTCTTCCACCTTCCAATGCATCATCTGAAATAGAATTTCCTCTTCCTCCTCCACCTCCTTTAATGATATTGCCTGAAAAAAATGGCTTTCTGCCCTCACTATCCACAGAGAAGATAAAGGCTGACTTTGAAAATTTCCCAGGCCTTCTTCTTCCCCCACCACCAGAAGATGAGAAATCTGAAAGAGAATGTCCGTCATTGTTTCTACCACCTCCCCCTTCTCCAACTCCACCTCTGAACCCAGCACATGTTCAAGAAAAGCACAGTGGAACATTTGTACAATGTTCCCAAGAAGAAGCCTCACACTCTCAGCAAACTTATTCTCAGGCTAAAACAATAACAGGAAAATCAGGAGTGCGTCTGCCACCTCCCACATTACCGAAACCAAAATTGCCTAAGCATTTAGAAGAGAAAAAGTATCATGGTCTCCCAAGAGTTGAACTGAAAAATTCCCTGACAGATGTAGAATGTAAAACTACTCTCTCAAATGATCAGAAAAGAGTAATAATGATGACTAACGATAAACATGCAGAGACAAAGCAGAACATTTCTAGAAGAAGTCTTCCTGAAAGAAAAGAATTATCTATCGATACTACAAGGTCTCTTTCACAGACAGTTCCAGAAACTTTACTACCCAGGGAAAAACAAGAAAAAACTCCTCTTGTCAAATCTCATTCATTTCCTGCGGGTTCAGGACAACCAAGTCCAAAACCTTATATGAGAAAATTTAAGACACCTTTAATGATTGCTGAAGAAAAATACCGACAACAAAGAGAAGAGCTTGAAAAACAGAAACATGAGAGCTTTTGCTCCAACATAGTCAAAACAGAATGCCAAACTCAAAACATATCAGGGCTAGAAAAGGAAGTGCTGTTACAAAAAACAAAGGAGGAGCTTCTCCTCCCTGGAATGGATTCAGGGGTCACCGTAGCCCAACCCAACCCAGACTCTCGAAGTCATTCTCAAGTACGAGGAGTGTGTACTGATAACGACCTTCCTACAACACCAGCGGTGACAGCTGCCGCCAAGAGGCTCCAGCATGTTCTAGCATCCTCAGAGGACAAAGATACCATGAAAACAGACGTTTTACAGAGCTCAAGAGACATGATACAATCTAAAGCAGCTTGTGAAATTAAGCAGAGTCACCAAGAATGCAGTATACAACAAACACAACAGAAGAAGTATCTGGAGCAGTTGCACTTGTCCGAAAGCAAACCAGCTTCCCCCAATTTCAAAGTTAAAACCATCAAGCTTCCAACTCTAGATCATAGATTAAATGAAACAGACCACAGCTACGCAAGCCATAAAAAACAATCTGAAGTTGATGTTCAAACCATTACCAAACAACAGCATAAGGAAACAGAGAGAACCGAAGCAAGTGCTGAATATAGTACTAAGCAATCTGTGGCTGAAAGAAATCATCAATTACCAAAGAAAGAGAAGAGAGTAACAATAAAATTGCCTAAAGAACCCTCAGGGGGAAGCCATGAAAGTAAGCTCAATATAGTTCATGAGAAGCAAAGAGAAGTTAGAGAATCTGAAAATGGCAAACTTCTAGAAAGTGAAGAAATAATTCAGGGCCCACTGACGATTAGTCCAAAAGAAGAGAGACTAATTGTTAAAGGAAAACAAGAACATTTGAATAAATCAGCACAGAAGGTAGTCAAGCAAAAGGTTACTAATGTACATCTTGATTCACAGACTGAGAATTTTCAGCAAACACAAATACAGACTTCTGAAAGGCAAGTTAAACATAAAAAATTGCCCCAGCCATACAATAAGCTTCAAGAAGAAAAATTGCTTGGAATCAAGGGCATTCAACAGAAACAAGTCTTTTCTAATACTAAAGATTCAAAGCAAGAGATTACACAAAACAAATCTTTATTTTCCTCTGTGAAAGAATCCCAAAAGGATAATGGAAAATGTGCTATAAATATATTGGAATTTTTGAGAAAACGTGAAGAACTACAACAGATTTTGTCTAGGGTAAAACACTTTGAAGCAGAGGTGGATACAAATGGTCTTAAAATCTTTCAGACATTGCTAAATATTATTCCAGTATGGCTATTAAGTGAAGAAAAAAAAGAGTATGGAGCTCGCATAGCTGTGGAGAATAACATAGAAAAAATCAAAGAAGAAATAATACATATTAAGACTCAAGCAGAGGATATGCTCCTGTCTTGTGAAAATATAATTCAAACGGCCATGATATCCTCTAAAGCAGAAAACCAGAGAAACAGACCTACAAGTTTGAAGGAAACATTACATAAAGCATCTAATGTTAACATCAGCTATATTCAAAACACTGAACAAAAAGAAAATACCATTGTAGCAGAAACACAGCAGCACCAAGCAGAAACCCATCCTGCAGCAACTACTCGCAATCATGCGAAAACCTTTCAGGAAATTAAATTGGATGATAACAAGATTTCTCCTCCCTCTTTGAAAACACGTCCACCATCACCAACTTTTATAACAATTGAGTCTACTGCACGGCGAACAGAAATACCAACTAAGGATGAGCCTTCTCAGTCCCCTAAAAAGGACAGTTGTTCTGAACCATCACCCAGAATGCCTGTGTCACAAACATCTAGAATTCACAGAGCAAACACCTCCCCTTCTCCACCCAGGAGTCGCTCTGAACAACTTGTCAAACTCAAAGACACCACTGCAAAGTTATCCAGAGGGACTATCCCGCGTTCATCAATAACTCCAGTTCCAATTGTAGAGAAGAGGTCTGAGATCATCACGTCACCTGCAACTCTTCGTCGTCAAATAAAGATAGAAACTCGTGGTCGGGACTCTCCTACAATAACAATACCTATAAGTGTAAACCCTGTTGATACTGGGTCCTTCAAAGAATGCATGGAAGCTCAAGAAGAAGTTAGAAAAGTAGAGAAAAGGGCAACTTATGTTCACAAAGATGGAGTAAATTCCACCAAGGGCATAGTGCCGGATACTGAAAGTTTTGACTCAATTGAAATCATCCAAAAAGTGGAAGGGCCTCACCTGTCAGAGCACACACAGAAATATGAAGCAGCCAACCGAACTGTTCAAATGGCTAAAGATTTTGTGAATGACCATGAAAATGAAATAAACAGATGGTTCAGGGAATTTGAGGATGGCCCATTTTTTGAAGCAAAGTCAAATCCAAGAGTTTATGTAAACGGAGAAGCAAACCGTAATATAAAACAAGAAAGTCATACATTTTGTAAGGAAGAATTTGGATTAACATCTTTAGAAAATACTAATTTTACAGGCTTTTCTTGCAATCGTCCCAGAGAGTGGCAAGAAAACATTTCTGCTAAGCAGCCCAATGCACACTCTGATACAAGGTCTCTAAGTGAACACTTCTCAGGCGTGGATGCCTTTGAGAGTCAAGTTGTTGGGTCAAAGACAACAGTGTCTCCATCGCCTACCTCAGAAGCTGGCAAATCTGGCTTTGACTTTAAGCATGCCCCACCAACCTATGAAGATGTCATCGCTGGCCATATTTTAGATATTTCTGATTCACCTAAAGAGCTCAAGAAAAATTTCCAAAAGACATGGCAAGAGAGTGAAAGATTTTTTGAACGTGTGGGATATGCAACCTCAGATGCTGCTGCAGCTGGGATGAAAACCAACTTCCAAGAGGAATCTGCCTTCATAAGTGGTAAATGAGCTGCAAAATGTGAAGTAACATTAACCCATTTAAAGGCATGTGTTCCATAGCTAAGGCGATTTGCAGTTAAAAGAGTGCATGGAAGTAACCAAACAATATAACCTAAGACACTAATACCTTTCCTGGTTGCTAATGTCCTTCTCTTCACAATGCTTGTTTTTACTACTTTCTCTTTATAAAGCATCTGATTTGTCTGCACTGTATGAGAATAGTAAATGCTATTATATATATAAACTATTAAGACCTGTATTTTTCAAGGTAAGTAAGGGTTTGAATAAAGCAACAGATATAGCTATTGTTATTGAGATAGTATTAATGATTATATATAACTATAAATTTAATAGTAACTCTACACCCATACCACATTATTAATATTCCTTATTAAAATTGTTAGGTCATCCACTTATTAAAGACAATATTAAATAATATCTTTTGACTTACTATTGATGTATTTTTAACTCCCAGACTAAGTGGTGCTTGAGTTGGAATTCATTACAGCTGGGTTATAATCCAAGAAGCAATTTACACTCATCATATGTGCTTTAAAGAGTTTATTGATTGGTATCTCTAACAAAAGTGTAGGTATGCAACTAAACCTTTGTATATTTAATTATTATTATTGAGTTGAAAAACATTAACTTCCTCTAATACCACTGTTTTTTTAATATATATGATTTTTTTACCTTTCTTAAACCCAAAATGGTAACTCAATTAGCCTCAATCACAGATAGACATGGACAATACATTTTTTAACTCTGATTATATTTGGAAGAAGGGAGATGTAAAATATATTATCTTATTTTAACATCAAAGAACAGTTCATTTATTTATTTTCCCAGACTTTATAATTAATGAGGCTTTGTAATAAAAGAATTTGACATAATTAATGTGCATCATTAGTGTATGTAGTCCATTCTTTTAGACAGATTGAAGGAAATAGCAAACTTAATAATAAAAATTGCTGAAACTAAGAGTTATGCCTCTATCATATTTGCAACATATGTGTCTAGTTTATCAAATTCGTATGATTTCTTAATGTACTTCTGGCATTATTAAGCAAAGTTGTCTAATTAATTTCAAATTCTCAGTTTCTGTTAAGATAGCTAAAAATATATAGAAAATACACAAAAAAAACCTGATGTTAAATATGGAAACATGTATACAACATAATTGACTGTCCAAATGATGTGGAGATGTTGGCCCAAAATCTATGTACTCTAGTTGACCAATGTCACCCTGTTAAATTAAATCATCTAAATAAAAAGAAAAAAATATGGAAACATGTTCTCTACTGCACTCAAATAAACAAAAGAGAATCTCTTAGTAGCCAAAATTAAGCCTCAAAGCACTACAGTATATATATACTGTGCTTTTGTATATAACTAATATAAAAGCTTAGTTATTCTCACTTGATCATTGTAAAGATCAAAGCAAAACTGAGGTGAAAGTTCTGTGTCAGATTTGAAACCATATCCAAACATTAGTTAGTAATATACTATTATTTGAGAAGCTAGCATTCATCTGAGAGCAGCAGCACATAACTATAGAAAGTTTAGAGCAAGGAAAGAGGCTGGGATACTATAAAAAGCAGATGTGCAAATCCCAGAAGCCCTACAATCTAAAGCCATTTAGGTTGAGTATAAATGGCCCTAAACATTTCAATGCAATTGCAAGTCTCATTGGATTCAAGTTAAGAATTGCTGCCATAAATTCAACACTAAGTCATCAAGAAAATATTTAACAAATACAATGTCCTCAGCTTAAAAAAATAAAAGATATGCACATATTTTAGAAATATCTCTCCAAAAAATAAAAGCTTTGGACCAAGTTAAATATAAATTTTTATATAGAGAGAAAGTTTAGTTATCTAGGATGATACATACTCTCAGGATTCTGTATGGCTGAGTTCACCATGAATTATTTTTAATGTTTTAAAGTTGATAAACATGTTTTGCTCATATATGCTTCCTTAAATAATAAAAGTCAACTTGTACAATGTATAAAATAATAGAGAGAGTAGAGTAAGGCATCTCAGACCCAATGTAAGAATGGCTTAAATCCAGGAAAGCAGTACCAGGACAGTAGTAGCCTTAGAGCTTTCTATTTTAACAGCATGGCCAGTTAATATATTGCTGTTGTTTGTTTTATTCTTATGATGTGGTTGAAGATAACACTAAATAAACCTTTGTAAACTTTTATTTTTAGAAACTGCTTCTCCAAGACAAGGAAATGTGTATACTCTGTCAAAAGACAGTTTATCCAATGGAGTGCCTAACAGCAGACAAGCAGAGTTTTCATAAGTCCTGCTTCCGATGCCACTATTGCAACAGTAAACTGAGGTAAATGTTTTGTGGTCTGTGGCACAAACTTTAAGCAGCCTGTAGTGTACATAAGTGCACTAGGAAAATGTAAGTTTTTCCAGATCTTGCTGCCTTCAGTTAACACAGCCACAGAAGGGATGTGGTCGTGTTCTGTTATGCTTTGCTCAGGGTGGCTGTGACTGTTTTGCTTTTGAAATTTTGTTTTCTGAATCAAGTCAAAAAGAGTTCCTTTGTGTGAATATAGAGATCATATAGATAAAAATATTAAGAGCTACTGTGAAAATAACAATTTTTAAGTTAGTACTTTAATCTAAAGTCTAGACTCTAAATCAGGAGTCAGAAAACATTTTTTGTAAAGGGCCAGATAGTAGATATTTTCAACTTTGCAGGCCATGATGTCTGTTGTTACTCAACATTCCAGTGGAATGGAAAAGCAGCCATAGAAAACCAAACAGATGCAGCTATAAACTAATGGGCCTACTGTATTCCAGTAAAACTTCATTTACAAAAACAGGTGGTGGGAGCTAGAATATACCTGTTTGGGCTATTCCATCTAAGTGGGGGGAAAAAGAATTTAGAATATGTCAATGTCAAGTCAGATAAATACTCTGTATATTCCTTTTTTTTTTTTTTTTGTATTTTTCTGAAGCCAGAAACGGGGAGAGACAGACAGACTCCCGCATGCGCCCGACCGGGATCCACCCGGCACGCCCACCAGGGGGCGTTGCTCTGCCGCGACCAGAGCCACTCTAGCGCCTGGGGCAGAGGCCAAGGAGCCATCCCCAGCGCCCGGACCATCTTTGCTCCAATGGAGCCTTGGCTGCGGGAGGGGACGAGAGAGACAGAGAGGAAGGAGGGGGGGGGTGGAGAAGCAAATGGGCGCTTCTCCTATGTGCCCTGGCCGGGAATCGAACCCGGGTCCCCCGCACACCAGGCCGACACTCTACCGCTGATCCAACCGGCCAGGGTTACTCTGTATATTCTATAGTTAAACAGAAGACCTTACGAACACAGTTATAAGTGCACTCATTTTCCAAAACTCTTGAAGTAAATACATTTAAATAAATGTGTCATTTGGTGTGGCTATAGTCTGAAATGCTGAATTGTAATTATTATGCTAAATTCAATGTACAGCTTTCAGACTGACTTTAATTGACAAGGTCAAATACTCCTCACTGCAATGTTCTTTTCTCTTGTTTCCATGACACCAGAGTATAATGGTTTTTCTCCTACCCTCTGTGTGTTCCTTCTCAGACTCCTGTGTGTGTGATTCTTACTCAGATGTTAGAGTTTCCTAGGATTCTGTTAATAGGCATTTATTTTTCTTAGTGTTTAAATTCTTTCTCTTTTATCACATTCACGCTCAAAACTGTAATCATCATCTATGTGGAAATAACTCTGAAATCGGTAGCACTAGCCCAGGACTCTCTTCTGTGTGTCAAGCACTTATATCTCAATGACTATAGCTCCAATTAGACTTTTCATAAGTACAGAAAATTCAACATGCCCCATTATCTTCTCTCTACCAATATTGCTTTCTTGACTTCATGGTCATTATGCTACTCTCTCAGTAAATAGCACTAACATTAACTCAATGATTAAAACATGAAGTTACATTTGACTCTTTTCTCTCCTCTGTTCCCTGCACCCAAGTAATGACCAAGCCTTATAATTTCTGTCCCATAAATACCTCTTGAGCTGTATACTTTGCTCCATGCCCACAGACCAGGTGTCTTTCAAACAAGTGTATCTCTCACCTGTACTAATGCAACAGCCTCTCTAGGTAGTTGGTCTCTCGCCTCAGGTATCTCTCACTACCATTACCACTCACCCACGTGCTCAGTGCCATGCTCCATGATATAGTGAGAACGCTCTTTCTAAAATGAAACTCTGAGGTCATTCCCCTGTTTAAAACACATATTGGCTTTCTCTATTATAAAAAAAATTAAGATCTTAATATAAATTAAAGGCAATGAAGGATCTTGCCTCTGCTCCTCTCACAACACCCCTTCCTCCCAATGCATGTTACTTTTCATGAAAACTGAATTTCTTTTAGTTCCACAAAATAATTAATTGTCTTTCTCATTATTATCTGGTCCTAAATGTTACTTTCAGTCCTTGTAGGGGTTTTCCCATGCCTCTCCCCAGCTCTCCGTTAGACTAATACCTACTCACTCTTTAGACTTCAACTGAGGCTTCCTGTCTTTGAAAAGGCCTGCTTTGACCTCCTAATATGGAGAAAGTGTCCTTCCTCTGTGTTCCCAAGTATTCCCTGTGCTTGTACCATTTTTAACACAGTCTAATTTAATTGTCCCCACTGTAGGAAATGTGATGTTAGTCTTGCCAACATCTAGTAAAGGCTGACATATTATAAGAACTCAAAGATATTTATTCAATGACTGATATTTTTAAAAACCATTGTACAAAGAACCACAAGTACAAAAAACTAATCAAAGCAAGTTTATGACTCAATAAATTATGATAAAGAGAATATTTTATAGGCACTATTAAGATCAAGAAATACAACATAGGCAGCCACTGCAGAAGGTCATTCCATGTTCCCCACCTAAACACAACCTGTTATGTCTTTCCTGTGAGTAAATAGTATCCTTTTCAATAATTGCTTCCTTTGGCCCTGGCTAGCTGGCTCAGTGTTAGAGCATTGGCCTGGTATGTGGATGTTCCAGGTTCAATTCTTGGCCAGAGCACACAGGAGAAGAGCCCATCTGCTTCTCCACCCCTCCCCTTCTTCTCTCTCTCTCTCTCTCTCTCTCTCTCTCTCTCTCTCTCTCTCTCTCCCCTCTTTTCCCACAGCCATAGCTTGAATGGTTTGAACAAGTTGGTCCCGGGCTTTGAGGATGGCTCCATGGCCTCACCTCAGGTGCTGAGCAATAGAGCAGTGGCTACAGATGGGCAGAGCATTGTCTGATAGGGGCTTGGCCAGTGGATCCCTATGAGGGCACATGTGGAAGTCTGTGTCTGCCTTCCCTCTTCTCACTGAATTTAAAAAAAAATGCGTCCTTTTATATTTATATTTTTTTTTATCCAAATGTGCTTTCCTAGATATTATACTATAGTTTTATACATTTTTTTTTTAAATTTTGATATGGCTTTTATGTGTTTGTTTGTGTAGGGTTTTTTAAGCTATAGGTCTTCCATCCCTTCTTTTCTTTCCTTACAATTTATTTGGGAAGAACCCAGGATATCTGACCTATAGTTTCCCATAGTCTGTATTGGCTGATTGCATACTCATAGTGCAATTCACATGCTCCATTCTCCTCTGTATTTCTGACAAATTGTCACTTGAATCTGGTTTTTGTAAACTAAGATTTGATGACTTTACAAGTACATAGGAAGTGTTGGTAAGAGTACAGTAAGCACATATGTCTTCTTGTCTCTTATTTGTGATCATAGCAGATATTGAAGCTTAATTCCTATATCAATTAATTGATATTTGCAAAATGTTGATATTTTTGCTTCCTCATTTTCATTATTAATTTGAATATTTTTACAGGAGATGCTTTGCTTCATCTACTATTTGGCTATATGGTGGTAGAAATGGTGAAGGAAAGGCAAAATAAATGCATAATTTTTTTCTTTTATTTACCAGTCTTGCTAATGTATTTATTTTTTATTTAACAATAACAGTGAAATGGTCCCTTATCATCCCCTAGAGGTAACTAATTTTAAAATGTTTTTAATGCCGTTATAAACTCATAAATTTATACATATTTGATTGGTTTCAATCAGATGCAATTATTATTATTATTACTGAGGCTGAAATTATTTTACCCCTGGAGATTAGACACCCCTTCAAGTTGTCTTATTCCTTTTGACAAGACTTAATAATCTTTACTAGTTTCCTCATTATCTGATAGAACTAGTGCCATACAAATCTTGTGTAAATTTACTACCCCAGGCCTGGAATCAGTCATTTCTCCAAGCCCTGGTTTCCTTAAGTAAGAAATGGCATTTCAAGACCATAATCTCAATGTTCTTTCTACTGGGTTGGTCACTATTTCTAAGCCTTTTCAGGGTTAAGAGCTAGGATAGCAATTTTCAACTGGTGTGTGCCACAGAATTTTTAAAACTAGCAATACCTGACTATTTAGTCAAGTGCACTGACCTCTTTTCCCTTAGATTGTCAAATTTAAAAAATGATAAAAGCCAACATAACAATAGCTATCCAGTTTAAATGCTATGTCTTAAACCATAAATATATAGATCATATAATGTTGCATATTATTGGTCACATTGCATAATAAGGTTATACCTGATAGGTTAGTGCTTAGTAACTGAAATTCTTATATGCAAATATAGGCACATGTTTGTTTAAAAACACTTTGGAGAAAAAGTGGTAGGTAATTACTAGTATCATTTTTTTGTGAATCAATCAAAATTATACTCTTTTTTTATCAGATCAGCAAAAAATATATTTTTGCTGTGCTGCAGAATTTTAGCAGTTTGTGTGTCCCGTGAGGTAAAGAAAAGTTGAAAATCACCGAGCTAGTAAATGCATATAAAGAAAAGTATATATCATGACTTTGTAGCGATATTTCTAAATTGAATTCAAAACCACATTGCTTTTGCTTAGCTTCTTCTGTGTGACATTTATACGTCTTCTCTTTCATTTTGTGAGTTCTGGTTCTCAATACAAAGGATATAACAGAATTAGAATATCCCATATTCATTTGGACAATTTCTGAAGTAACAAAACTATCAGTACCACTAGTTTAATTATCAAAACATAAAAATACTGCATTTGTTCCCCAGTCAACTTACACCGCATTTTACAAAATTATTGCACTGTATGTTCAGTGTCATATCACACAGCCACTACATATCACTTTATCTCCCTCTTTTCCCCATTTCTTCTTAGTTTATAGGTAATAATATATTAATCTTAGCATCAGTCTTTATGTTGATGTTTCTGTAGTCATTCTGGTTGTCCAAGCTTATTTTCTAGTAGATTCCTCAGAAAAGGTTCATGGAAACAATATTCTTTGAATTTTATTTACTTATTTCTGGAATGTAAGGCTCTTTTTAATTATAGTGAATATATAGTATTATGTTAATTTCAAACAACATAATGTTTTGATACTTAAATACCTTATGAAGTGATCACCATGAGAAGTCTATTAGCTATCTCTCACCATATAAAGTTACTGTGATATTACTGACTGTATTCCCCCTGCTGTACATTATGTTCACACGACTTATTTATGTTTTTATATCCTAACAACAATTCATTCATGATCTTTACAAGGGAAAGTCAGTTTTGCTGAAAGTAAAATACTTGGTTTACACTTTGTTTCATTGAGTATCTTAAATGTATTACTCTACTTTCTTCTGGCATAACATGTTGGAAATTGATAATATCCTAACTTCTTTCCATTATAAGTCATATGCTCTTTGTTTTAAATACACAAAAGATTTTTTCTTTTTATTTAATAGTTCAGTAATTTTACTAGAATAGTTCTTCGCATTGACTCTGGGTCAATAGTATCAATTACTCAGTGTGTGTTTTCAGTTTCATGCTATTTTTTATATCAGGAAATTTTCCTTAAATTATAGCTTTTTAATATTGAACCTGTTTTATTGCTTTATTTTTTATCCAGAACTTCTGTTATCTATACATGGATTTTTATGCCTAGTTTCATATTTGTCTTTCTGTCAGATGCTTATCTCTATTTTTATTTCTAACTGTAAATTCTTATCTTTATTTTCCCATTTCTCTTCTTAAAACACTTTCTATTGATTATTTGTTCATATAGTTCTTTTAGTTTAGTTTTTATTGCTGACATTTTTTTCTCTTTTATTTCTATTTTTTCTGATTTCTGGTACTTCATTTATGAGTTTTTCTAATTGCAATTCACTCTGGTTTTTTTAGGTCTTTTATCATTTCCTCAACGTTTTCTAGTTCATTATGAAATAATAGGTTAAACTTTTGATGCTTTGAGAACATGTTTTTTTAGCATGCTTTCATTGTTCTGCAGGGATATTATAATGATCCTACTCTTTCATTTCTTATAATAACTTTGTTTATGACTTTGATTTTTTTTCTGTTGCTCATTTTTATGAGGAACTAGTTTTCCTACATCATAGAAGGAGGCAAATTCAGGATGGTTCCCCAATTTCAAGATGCTACCTCTTCTGGTATCCATATTCTGGGATGGCTTGACTTCTGGTTCTCCTCCCTTGGTTCCTCTGCCCCACATTAGTCAGGACCTTCTTGTTAAATTCTTCCATCATTATCCAACTCGATTTTAATTCCATCCCTATGTCTTCTTTTCTCAGTGTGGAGTCTTGTTTTTAAAGGGTATCTCAAGGGGTTCATTCTTAGAGTTTGACTCCTGCCACCTCTTCAGTCTTTCCTAGCACTGGCCCTTACACTCACTGGCTATTGGAGAGGGCAAAACCCTCCCAATTTCAGCTGCTGTGCTTAGATGGGCATGTGACACTTTCCAGCAAATATTGCCTGGCTATTTTGTGCTCTCATATTTCAGGCCTGTCAGATACCTTCCTTGCTTCCTCTGCTATTACTCATGCAGATGTGACTACCATGCATGTCTTATAGTTGTAGGTTGTTTGTCCTTAACTCCTTGTGTTTTGGGGTTGATGGAGATATATTGTCAATTAGTTTTTTTATATATATTTTATTTATAAGTTTTAAGTTTTACTGTCTTGTTGATGTATCTGTTTTTATATAGAAATTCAGAGTTATTCAAACATAATGCTGCTGCCTTAGACTAAATTTGATTTTAATTTTAACAAGCATTCTATTTGTTGATCTCCCTGAAAAGGCCAAATAAACAATTGCATAGGCACACTTTCAATTCATTCAAAATCCAGTTACCAAGGACATTCAAATAGTTGATTTGTGTGTGTGTACTATTTATGATTTATTGAAAATTACAACCCCTCACATAAATCACTGAGTTAGCAAAGATTAGTCCTATCATTTCACACCATGTATAACTAATACATGTGCATTATACTATAATACCTATTATACCAATACCTGACATTCAACATGACATTCTAAATAGTATAAGACATACATCATGTAGGGTATTAGTGGTAACTATTTCTAACATGAATGCTCGATTAATAAGCACATTTCTATTGCTGGTAGGTTAATTGTACTGAATCTCTGACTCATTCTTGAAATAATTAACTTCCAAATTCCCAATGAATTTGCAGGGCATATATGAAATGCTAAATTTTTTCTTTTGTTCTTTTTGGCAGCTTGGGAAATTATGCATCACTTCATGGACACATATATTGTAAACCTCACTTTAAACAACTTTTCAAATCTAAGGGAAATTATGATGAAGGTTTTGGACATAAACAGCATAAAGATCGATGGAATTGCAAAAATCAAAGCAGCTCAATGGACTTTGTTCTTAACGAAGAACCAAATGTTTGTAAAAACAGTGCAGAACGTGCCCCTGTGCTTGGAGATCTTAATAAACCTTTAGTAGCTGTTCACAGCAGAAGGCAAAGGGATGATCTGAGAAAATTTGGAGAAAGAGGAAAATTAAAAATCATTTGGCCCCCTTCTAAGGAGATGCCTAAGAAAACCTTCCCCCTTGAGGAAGAACTAAAAATGAGTAAACCTAAATGGCCCCCCCAAATGACAACACCTACAGCCACTGAGTGTAAAAGTGAATCACTGACAGAGCACATCAGAACCCTGGAAAATAAAGGACAAGAGCAAGAGAACGTTTCTTTCTTGCCACCGTATATGCCATCCATCCATACGTGTCAGAAAGAGGGTGTTACAGGAATCAAAGAAAAGGAAATCTACGAAGCAAGAAAGGATGAGAAGGAAGGAAATAAGAATGTGCGAGATCAGCTGAATGAGGCTGAAGAGACAAAGAGCAAGAGGAAAAGTGAAACGGATCTGAACACCAACCATAATGTGGTTGTGCAGAGTGCTGACAAGGAGAAAAGTGGAAAAGCTAATGAACCCGATGGTGCAGAATTTTTACAGATTCCTAACACTGATGATGAGGTGGTGCCAGATAATCAGAAGGAGAATTTGAATAAGAATAATAATAACAATTATATAGCAGATTCGTCTCTGAATAATTGCAGGCGGGAGACAGCTACTTTAGAATTTCCCAATCCATCACCACTGTCAAGTGAAGCAAACTACACTGCAAATAGATATCAGATTGAGAATTTAGAAAATGCATCTAGAATTTCAGAGTTACTTGGTATATTTGAATCTGAAAAGACTTGCTCCAGGAATGTACTAGTTACGGCTCTTGATAAACAGACTGCCAGAGCCACGGCACAGTCGGCCCCCAAAGCAAGCCTCAGTGGTGGGTTAATAGTAAAGGCGAAAAGTTCAATAGCCTCTTCTGATAAAAACATTTTAAACCTGAAAGGGAATCATTCAAATAACAGAAGCCTACACTTCTTCTTTTCTAACACTGTGAAAATCGCTGCTTTTTCCAAAAAAAATGAGAACATTTTTGATCGTGACTTAATAGATTCTGTAGATCAAATTAAAAATATGCCATGTTTGTACTTAAGAAGTGCATTTGAGCAGGACATCAAACATTGGCATGGTGAGACAATGGGTGCGGCCCACATTAATGGGAGTGAATGTGCAGCTAAGCCTACATTTCCCAAAGTGGAAGTCCAGTCTGAACAGCTCACCGTGGAAGAGCAAATTAAAAGGAACAGGTGCTACAGTGACACTGAGTAAAACAGCTCTGGCCACCTGCGGTCCTCACTCAGGCACTAAGACATAGCACTGTCCTGAAATAAGACTTCTGGGATTTTGATAACCTTTTGTTGAATTTGTAAATGCAATGTTAAGAATTCTTATATCTACCACACTGGGATATTCATTCTATTGCACTATATGATGTTTTCCATAATTGGTTTGAATCTACTTTAATTCTGAATAGAATGAAGAAATGAAACAATATGGCTATGTTTTCCTGTCAAGAGGCATTAGGCATATCACTCTGTATTTCAACATGCCAGAGAATATCATTGGTGTGATTCTATAATGCTGGTATTTATCACAATTCTTATACTATTCCTATAATTTTGGCTGAAATAAAATTAAATTTCCTGGGATGCAAACCGAAATACTTCTGTTACTTTTTTTCTATGCATATCATTCTAAGTGCATATGTTTTCCATGATTAAGGAAGTATTTGTCTTGGGGTAAGTATTTAATATACATGTGCACATGCACACACACACATAAACACACATACTTCTTGAAAAAATAAATACTAAATGAAAGTCACATTATTAGAAAACAAACTTTTCTTTCTCATTTTTGTTCTTATTTTAAAAACAAAAGAATTATTTTTGGTTTTTAAAATAATTGACTATATTAAGCTATCATGGAACATGTCTATAAACATTTAATAATAAAATTTAATATAAACATTTAGGAGATTAAAAACAAAACAAAACAAAACAAAAAATCTCAAATACGCTTAAGAAATCCAAATACTATTTTATTTAGTAATGAGTACTGCTTCGAACTAATTATGATGAATCTCCCAGCAAAATAAATAGCAATCTTTAGGAATTCAAGTATAGCTAAATACACAAATTAAAAATTCAGTAGATTTTCTTATTGTTGCAGACAGTTGGTTGGCTAGGGCTGCCTTCACACAGTACCACAGACTGAGCGGCTTAGAGAGCAGAAATTCATTTTCCCACATTTCTGGAGTCTAGAGTTCTGAGATCAAGCTGGCAAGCTGGTTTCTTCCTCTGAGGCATCTCCAATTGGCTTGTAGATGGCGATCTTCTCTCTCTTCATGGTCTTCCTCTGTGTGAGTCTGGGTCCAGATGTCTTCTTCTGATACGTGTCATACTAGATTAGGGCCTACTTTAACAATTTCATTTGACCTTAATAACCTTTTTAAAAGCTCTATCTCCAAATATAGTCATGTTCTGTGAAACTGAGGGCTAGAACTTGAACATATTAATTCTAGGCACACAATTCAACCCTTAACAGTAATAATCACATTTCACCTTTTGATTTTTTTTCTGAATATATGTGTATAAATATTATGAAACATCTTTCCAGTAATATTTCACTTTAGATTGATATCACAGAACCATGTCATATATAGACATGCTATAGAAGTTAATATAACCAGAAACATAATTCTCTTTCAAAGGAATTAAGACAAGCCTGTAATAGACCATATGCTTTACCAGAGGAAGCTATGTGATGGTGCAGCTTGGCAAGGAAGGGCTTTTGCATCATTTATTCAAGACTAGGCCTTCCAAGGAATCTTACAAAAAATGTACTATTCCCCAGAAAAGTGTGCTGAATTATATTTTACAGCTTTCACACAATCAATCCCTGTGACAGATTTGGGGCTCTGGGCAGCACATTCTTTGGACCGAGACAATGGTTTTCCTACAGTGCAATAAAACTGCACAGTGCAAATCTTCCCCCAATTTACTAGTGTGCACCCAAAAGTGCACCTGGCATATTCCCCCCAAAACTAATAATTTTCTATAAACATCTCTAGAGTAATTTCTAAAGGCACATCAATTTTTTTTAAAGAACTGGAAGATAAAAAAGGGATACATTTTCTGCTGTGTTTTGATAGTTCCTAACTACTGATTACTATCCAATGGAGAAGTGGAAAAGTTTTCTTGTTGCTAAGAAAATGAACATACAGAAGGACAATTATGAATGTTGAAGTGAAAGAGAAGTGCAATACATTTATTTTCTCTCTCGGAAAATGTTATTGAGAATCAAGGGTGATTTCCAAATCTAATGTAAAAGTTTTGAAATCTACAGGTATTAACACCAATGTGAAATCTTGTTTTAGAAAAGTTGATTTTACATGGCAATCCAAAGAAGGCCAGGAACATGATATTCAGGTTCAAAGGAAGAGCCATGAGAGCCTCTGAGATGTGTTGAAGAGTGCAGAGCCCCAGTCTGCTGGAAATGAACTCCAGTAGAACACAAGAAATATTTTTGAATAAATATCATCTAAAAGTAATTTAACCTCACCTGGGATAAAGTCCTCAGAAAGGCTAATTTAAGCTACCTAAAAAAAGGTCCATTTATTATATCCTTTTGAATTGTTATGAGAAATTTTAAAACTTTAAGTATCTGTACACAAATGAAATGGTAGAGAAAAAGTAATAGTAAATAGTATTAGAATATCTACAGTGTGGTCATTATAATTTCATATAATATACTTTTGTAGAAAAAGTGATCTATAGAAAGCTGACAAACATTATGGTGTCACTCAGTTAATAGCCACTTCATAAACATTATGGAGCCCTTTGTATATGCAATTTTTTTAATAATTTTATTTTTTTTAATGGGGCGACATCAATAAATCAGGATACATATATTCAAAGATAACATGTCCAGGTTATCTTGTCGTTCAATTATGTTGCATACCCATCACCCAAAGTCAGATTGTCCTCTGTCACCTTCTATCTAGTTTTCTTTGTGCCCCTCCCCCTCCCCCGTTCCCTCTCCCTCTCCCCCCTCCCCCCATAACCACCACACTCTTATCAATGTCTCTTAGTCTCACTTTTTTGTCCCACCTAAGTATGGAATAATGCAGTTCCTGGTTTTTTCTGATTTACTTATTTCACTTCGTATAATGTTATCAAGATCCCACCATTTTGCTGTAAATGATCCGATGTCATCATTTCTTATGGCTGAGTAGTATTCCATAGGGTATATGTGCCACATCTTCTTTATCCAGTCATCTATTGATGGGCTTTTTGGTTGTTTCCATGTCCTGGACACTGTGAACAATGCTGCAATGAACATGGGGCTGCATGTGTCTTTACATATCAATGTTTCTGAGTTTTGGGGGTATATACCCAGTAGAGGGATTGCTGGGTCATAAGGTAGTTATATTTTCAGTTTTTTGAGAAAAAAAAAAACTTTCTTCCATAATGGTTGTACTACTTTACATTCCCACCAACAGTGTATGAGGGTTCCTTTTTCTCCACAGCCTCTCCAACATTTGCTATTACCTGTCTTGTTAATAATAGCTAATCTAACAGGTGTGAGGTAGTATCTCATTGCAGTTTTGATTTGCATTTATCTAATAACTAAAGAAGATGACCATCTTTTCATATATCTGTTGGCCATTTGTATTTCTTCCTGGGAGAAGTGTCTGTTCATGTCCTCTTCCCATTTTTTTATTGGATTGTTTGTTTGTTTGTTGTTGAGTTTTATGAGTTCTTTGTATATTTTGGATATTAGGCCCTTATCTGAGCTGTTGTTTGAAAATATCATTTCCCATTTAGTTGGCTGTCTGTTTATTTTGTTATCAGTTTCTCTTGCTGAGCAAAAACTTCTTAGTCTGATGTAGTCCCATTCATTAATTTTTGACTTCACTTCTCTTGCCTTTGAAGTCAAATTCATAAAATGTTCTTTAAAACCCAGGTCCATGAGTTTAGTACCTATGTCTTCTTCTATGTACTTAATAGTTTCAGGTCTTATGTTTAGATCTTTGATCCATTTTGAGTTAATTTTAGTACAGGGGGACAAACTGTAGTCCAGTTTCATTCTTTTGCATGTGGCTTTCCAGTTTTCCCAGCAATATTTATTGAAGAGGCTTTCTTTTCTCCATTGTGTGTTGTTGGCCCCTTTATCAAAAATTATTTGACTATATATATGTGGTTTTATTTCTGGGTTTTCTATTCTGTTCCATTGGTCTGAGTGTCTATTTTTCTGCCAATACCATGCTGTTTTGATTGTCGTGGCCCTATAATATAGTTTGAAGTCAGGTATTGTAATGCCCCCAGCTTCATTCTTTTTCTTTAGGATTGCTTTGGCTATTTGGGGTTTCTTATAGTTCCATATAAATCTGATAATTTTTTTGCTCCATTTCTTTAAAAAATGTCATTGGAATTTTGATGGGAATTACATTAAATTTGTATATTGCTTTGGGTAATATGGCCATCTTGATTATATTTATTCTTCCTAACCAAGAACAAGGAATATTCTTCCATCTCATTATATCTTTTTCGATTTCCCTTAACAATGGTTTATAGTTTTCATTATATAAGTCTTTTACATTCTTTGTTATGTTTATTCCTAGGTATTTTATTTTTTTTGTTGCAATCATGAAGGGGATTATTCTTTTGAGTTCATTATCAAATGTTTCATTGTTGGCATATAGAAAGGCTATTGACTTCTGTATGTTAATTTTGTATCGTGCAACCTTACTGTATTGGCTTATTGTTTTTAGTAGTCTTTTTGTGGATTCTTTGGGGTTTTTGATGTATAGGATCGTATCATCTGCAAAAAGTGATACCTTTACTTCTTCTTTTCCGATATGGATGCCTTTTATTTCTTTGTCTTGTCTGATTGCTCTGGCTAGAACCTCTAGTACCACATTAAATAAGAGTGGAGAGAGTGGACAACCCTGTCTTGTTCCTGATTTAAGGGGGAAAGCCTTCAGTTTAGTGCCATTTAATATGATGTTAGCTGATGGTTTATCATATATGGCCTTTATCATGTTGAGATATTTTCCTTCTATACCCATTTTGTTGAGAGTCTTAAACATAAAATTGTGTTGTATTTTATCAAAAGCCTTTTCTGCGTCTATTGATAAGATCATGTGGTTTTTGTTCTTTGTTTTGTTGATATGGTGTATTACGTTAACGATTTTACGTATGTTGAACCATCCTTGAGATTCTGGGATGAATCCCACTTGATCATGATGTATTATTTTTTTAATATGTTGTTGTATTTGATAGCTAGTATTTTGTTTAGTATTTTACAATAGCATCTGTATATATTAGACATATTGGTCTGTAGTTTTCTTTTTTTGTGCCATCCTTGCCTGGTTTTGGTATGAGGGTTATGTTGGCCTCATAAAATGTGTTTGGAAGTATTGCTTCTTCTTCAATTTTTTGAATGACTCAGTAGAATAGGGACCAAGTCTTCTTTGAATGTTTGATAAAATTTGCTGGTATAGCCATCAGGGCCTGGACTTTTATTTTTGGGGAGGTTTTTAATGTTTTTTTCTATTGGGCTGGGGAATAAGTTCGTAGCGTTTTTATATTTTCTTTTATTTTACAACGATTTGTTTGCTGTTTGTCAAAGGGTAAGTATTCATTCGATAAAACTCTTTCTGCTCTACAAAACTATGTTAATTGTATTTTTGAGTTATTTAATTTTTTATTAGTTTTGAGGCTTAGAAATGAAATGCCCAGGAGGCAAAAATCAACATTTTCGACACCTGCTCTTCTTTGCTTTTCATCGAGGTCAAAAAGCTGCCGAAGCAGCCCGGGACATTTGCGACGTGTATGGAGAAGGTGTCATAGGTGAGTCTACAGCACGGAAATGGTTTGCAAAGTTCAAAAATGGTGACTTTGACGTCGATGACACGTGCCGCAGCGGAAGGCCTTCTGAATTCGATGAAGAACTGGGAAATGCTCGAAAAGAATGCCACGGTCAACAAGGAGCTCTACATTGCCCAGCTACACTGCGTGAATGAGGCTATTTGACTGAAAAGACCTGATCGACATGGTCAAACCATACTCCTTCACGACAACACCAGGCCCCATGTTGCACAAGTCGTCAAAGCCGCACTCCAAGAGCTCGAATGGGAGGTCCGTCAGCATCCACCGTATTCTCCGGACCTTGCACCAACCAATTACCATCTTTTCCGTTCCCTGTCAAACCATATGAAGGGCGTTACCTTCAATAACAAAGAGGTCCTTAAAAACTGGCTCAACAACTTCTTTGACACCAGACCAGGCGATTTTTGGCGGAATGGCATCAACAAATTGATCGAGAGGTGGGAAGAGGTTGTAAACAGCAATGGCGAATATATAATTGATTAACTTATTGATATAATTATTGTTTTTTGTTTAAATAAAAGTTTTCGGTAAAAACGCTACGAACTTATTCCCCAACCCAATATTTCTTCTCTACTAATAGGTCTGTTTAGGCTTTCTGCTTCTTCTTGACTTAGTCTAGGAAGGTTGTATTGTTCTAGGAATTTATCCATTTCTTCTAGGTTGTTGAATTTAGTGGCATAAAGTTTTTCGTAGTATTCTACAATAATTCTTTGTATATCTGCGGAGTCCGTGGTGATTTCTCCTCTTTCATTTTGGATTTTGTTTATATGAGTTCTTTCTCTTTTTTCCTTGGTAAGTCTTGCCAAGGGTTTGTCAATTTTGTTGATCTTTTCAAAGAACCAGCTCCTTGTTCTATTAATTTTTCTATAGTTTTTCTGTTCTCTATTTCATTTATTTCTGTTCTGATTTTTATTATCTCTTTCTTTAGCTGGTTTTGGGTTGTCTTTGCTCTTCTTTTTCTAGTTCCTTAAGGTGCGAAGTTAAGTGGTTCACTTGGGCTCTCTCTTGTTTGTTCATGTATGCCTGAAGTGATATGAACTTCCCTCTTATCACTGCTTTTGCTGCATTCCATAGATTCTGATATGTCGTATTGTCATTTTCATTTGTCTGTATATATATCTTTTGATCTCTGCACTTATTTCTTCTTTAACCCATTCATTTTTTAAAAGTATGTTGTTTAGTTTCCACATTTTGTGGGATTTTTTTCCTCCTTTTTGCAGTTGAATTCTAGTTTCAAGGCTTTATGATCAGAAAATATGCTTGGTAAAACTTCGATTTTTCAGAAATTGCTGATGTTGTTTTTGTGGCCCAAAATATGGTCAATTCTTGAGAATGATCCATGTACACTGGAGAAGAATGTATACTCAGTCACTTTGGGATGAAATGTCCTATAGATGTCTATCATATCCAGGTGCTCTAGTGTTTTGTTTAAGGCCACTATATCTTTGTTGATTCTCTGTTTGGATGACCGATCTAGAACTGTCAGCGGTGTATTGAGTCTACAAGTATGATTGTATTTTTGTCAGTTTTTGTTTAAAGGTCAATAAGTAGCTGTCTTATATATTTTGGTGCTCCTTAGTTTGGTGCATATATATTAAGAATTGTTATGTTTTCTTCATTCAGTGTCCCCTTAGCCATTATGAAATGGCCATTTTTGTCTCTGAATACTTTTGCTGTCTTGTATTCAGCATTATTAGATATGAGTATTGCTACGCCTGCTTTTTTTTGGATGTCATTTGCTTGGAGTATTGTTTTCCAGCCTTTCACTTTGAATTTGTTTTTATCCTTGTTACTTAGATGAGTTTCTTGTAGGCAGCATACAGTTGGATTTTCTTTTTTAATCCATTCTGCTACTCTGTGCCTTTTTATTGGTGAGTTTAATCCGTTTACATTTAGTGTAATTATTGACACTTGTGAGTTCCCTATTGCCATTTTATATCTTGCTTTCTGTTAGTTTTGTGTCTTGTTTGATCCTTCTCTTTCGTTTTTCTATCTTTTGTTTTTATTTGGTTGTATTCCATAAATCTTTCCTCTGTTGCTATCTTCTTTATCTCATGTGCTTCTGTGGTGGTTTTTTCAATGGTGGTTACCTTTAAGTAATGAAAAGGGTTTCTACCCTGTTCATTGTAGTGCACTATTTTGTGAGTACTTTTGCATTCCATCGTCTTTTGCTACTGTTAATCTCCTCCCTCTCCCCCCCCTCTTTCTTTTTGTTGTTATCACAGTTTAAATTTGTTTTTATTGTGTTCTTCTTGGAGCTTTTACTTGTGGCTTTGTTTTTTTTTGTTGTTCTTTGTATCTGATTGGAGAACCCCCTTTAGTAATTCCTGGAGTGGGGGTTTTCTGATGATAAATTCCCTCATCTTTTCTGTATCTGTGAATGTTTTTATTTCTCCTTCATATTTGAAGGATAGCTTTGATGGGTATAGTATTCGTGGCTGAAAGTTCCTCTCTTTCAGGACTTTAAATATTGGGGTCCACTCTCTTCTAGCTTGTAGAGTTTGTGTTGAAAAATCGGATGATAATATAATGGGCCTTCCTTTATATGTTGTATACTTCTTTTCCCTGGCTGCCTTGAGAATTTTTTCTTTGCCGTTGGTTTGTGCCAATTTCATTATGATGTGCCTTGGAGTAGGTTTGTTGGGGTTAAGAAAACTCAGAGTTCTGTTTACTTCTTGAGTTTGAGGCTTTAGTTCTTTCCATAGGCTTGGGAAGTTCTCATCTATTATTTCTTTGAGTCTGTTCTCCATTTCATTTTTCCTCTCTTCTCCTTCTGATATACCTATTATTCTTACGTTATTCTTTTTGATGGAGTCAGATAATTCCTGTAGGGCTATCTCATTGTTTTTAATTTTTGAGTCTTTTTCTTCTTCTCTCTGTTGTGCCTCAAGTTGCTTGTCTTCTATTTCACTAATCCTACCTTCTATCTGGCCTGTTCTATTAGCTAAGCTTGTTACCTCGTTTTTTAGCTCGTAAATTGAGTTTTTCATCTCTGTTTGATTTGCATTTATAGTTTCAATTTCCTTGGAAATATATTCTTTGTGTTCATTGAGTTGTTTTCTGAGCTCCCTAAATTGCCTTTCTGTGTTTTCTTTTTTCTTTTTTTTTTTGTCATTTTTCCAAAGCTGGAAACGGGGAGGCTGTCAGACAGACTCCCGCATGTGCCTGAACCGAGATCCACCCGGCATGCCCACCAGGAGGCGATGTTCTGCCCCTCAGGGGCATCGCTCTGTTGCATCCATAGCCATTCTAGCACCTGAGGCAGAGGCCACAGAGCCATCCCCAGCGCCCGGGCCATCTTTGCTCCAATGGAGCCTCGGCTGCAGGAAGGGAAGAGAGAGACAGAGAGGAAGGAGAGGGGGAGAGGTGGAGAAGCAGATGGGCACTTCTCCTGTGTGCCCTGGCCAGGAATTGAACCTGGGACTCCTGCATACCAGGCCGACGCTCTACCGCTGAGCCAACCGGCCAGGGCCCCTTTCTGTGTTTTCTTGTATATCTCTGAGTATTTTTAGGATTTCTATTTTAAATTCTCTGTCGTTTAACTCCAAGGTTTCCAATATATTAAATTTTTTCTCCATGGATTTTTCCTCATCTATCTGTGTTACTTCTCTTTCTTTTATATCCATGATATTCGATGTTCTCTTCCTTAATGGTATCTGAGGGTGGTTTTGTTGATAGTATAAATGAGATTTAATAAAGAATAAAAAATTAAAAAAATTCAAAATAAAAAATCGAAAGGAGTTGTATTTTTTAAAAAAATTAATAATTAAATAAAGAAAACTAAAACAAAATAAAAATTAAAAAAAAGAAAATTATTCCTTCGCCCCTCCTTTTTTCCTCTCCTCTCCCCTCCCCTCTTTCTTGAGAAAATCTTGTGGTGAACTGTGAATTATATTGTACTAAATAGAACAAACAATGCCTTTAATGGAGGGCCTGAATTGGGGAGAAGTAATAAAGGGGGGAAAAATGAAAAAAAAAAGGAAGTATGGACCCACAAAAAGCAAATAAGGAAACAATTTGGGTCAAGAATAAAATGATATGCTTTTAGGTGTTGGTTGACTAAGAGTTATGATGAGAGGAATAAGAGGGAATCAGGAAAATGGGGGGACAAATTAAAAAATTACTATTGTATTTAGTGGAACAAGAACTAAATAAAATGGAGAGCCAGGGACGGGAGCACTGCTAGTGAGTTAAAAAGGTGAAGTAAAAACCCCCCAAAATGCCACAAACATAAGTTTGAGTCCCAGATAAGATAATTTGTTTGTTATTGAGGTTTGAATGAGAGGATATGTAAAGGAGAAAGGAAGAAACTAATATAGAGGGAGAAAAGAAAGAGAGAGAGAAAAAAAAGAGGGAACCACTAAAAGAAGAAAAAAGAAAAAAGGTGTGAGAGAGAGAGAGATAGAGAGCTAAGGGTTTTGGAGTGTAACCCTCATAGAGAGAAAGGAAGAGGAAAGAAAAGATAATGGGAGATGTAACACTATGGGTAGTGTAGTTCAAGGAGAGGAGAGAGTATGACCGGCAGAGAGTTAAATTACCAAATTGGAGGAGGAAAAAAAAATCAGGAATGAAGATAAGAGAAACAAACGAACAAATATAATAAAATGGGATAGGTTATAAAGTCTGCGGATTATTCTTGATTTTGAGAGGTTATCTTCTTGTTTTTTCTTTTCTCTCCCTCTTCCTGGTCGGTGACTCTGTACCCCAGGTTCTTCCCCTTTGACATGTGCAGGTAGAGGTTTGCAGGTGATAAGTCTCTATGGCGATGTCATGTATTGTGCTTCAGTCTTGTTGGCAGTCGAGGCTCATTAGCATTTATAGGCTCCGCCAGTGAGAGAGTCCATGTTCCTGGAGCCTTTCTCCTAGTCTTTCCTTCCTCAATTAGTAGCCTTATAATCCAGCTATGGGGTTGCTGCTGCCTCTGCCTGGATAGTAAGAGTCTCAAAGAGCTGGCAACTCCCCACTCTATTCCCACTCAGCACAGGGCTCTGGGTAAGGCTCAGTCAGTCAGAGCTGCTAGCATAATCAGGCGGGGCTTCCGCCCACTCAAAGACCTCTGGCTCTGCCACTCTGTCCGGTAACATGGGCTGGCGCCCACTCCTGGGGCGCTTGGAGGAAACTCTCGCTCACTATCTGTGTGCAGACCAGGATATCAGGCTGGCTGCCTCACCCTCTGAGTGAAACCACCGCCCACTCGGAAAAGTTCCAGCGTTAGAATTGACTCTCGCTCCCTCCCCGTACACGGCTTTTTCGGGGCGCTGAGGCAGCCCGAGATTCCGCTTTTGGCCCACACACAGGCCTCTGACTCAGCCCCTCTGTGGGATAACACGGGCGCCCACTGCTGAGGTGCTGGAAGGAATCTCTTGCCCACTCTCCGTGTGCGCAGACCAGGATATCAGGCCGACAGTCTCACACTCTGAGTGAAACCCCCTCCTGCATGGAAAAGTTCCAGTGTTGGAATCGGCTCTCACTCCCTCCCCGTGTGCGGCTTTTTCAGGGTGCTGGGGCAGGCTGGAGGTTCCACTTTCAGCCCACACAAAGGCCCCTGAATCTGCCTCTCTGTGGGGTAACACGGGCGCCCACTCCTGAGGTGCTCGGTGGAATCTCTCGCCCACTATTTGCACGCACTGACCAGGAGATCTGGGAAAATGGCTGCCCCACTTGTCTTTCTTTGTCTGAGTTTGGCATGAGTGTTAGCTTGTATTGACTGGGTTGCCACAGGCACAGTTTTTCCTCGGCTTAGATCTCCATGCCACAGCCTGGTTCAGCCATTTGTGCCGCGGCCTGGATCTATTCACCCCCTTTGCCGGCCTTAGTTTCTATACTCTCAGTTCCCAGTGAAAGCAGCCCTATTTAGGTTAGTGAGGAAGGTGGAGCATTTCTTACTCCCTATTTCCTTCGGGGTTTGATTATATATTTAGCCAATTTTTCGCTCGACCATACCTTCAGGTGTATTGCGAAACATCTGGAGGCTCCAAGGATAGGTTTTTCTGTTCCTGGTTGAAGATCTTGTTGAGTTTTGGGGGAGATTTATCAGTATCACTTCCTACTGTGCCATTACTCTGACCTGTATGTGCAATTTTTTTCAAGATAAATCATGCTTTCATATATCTTCTTCTACTAGAAAGAAAGCCATTTTAAAAAATTACAGTTGATACTTATGGATATGAAAAGAATCAACCTAGGAACATGTATAATCACAGAGGATTCTATTAAATTGGAATATCTCAGAATATTAGTAAATAAACAAGTGGAAACTTTTAAGGTTTGAAAGCTGTGTTTATTTTGCCACAGTTATAGTTTTCATAGATGTAATTATGTGGTTATAGAATTGATGATGCACAGCCAAGAGCCTCTTTCAGGAAGGAAGGATTTACTTCCCCAGGTGCTAGAAGTGCTGCCACAGAAAGCCTTCAACTTTCAGCCTCCTACCAGGATTGCTTTAGCTGAAGAGAGCCATTCTCCCCACCTTGGACTCTATTCAATAAATGATCAGTGAAAGGACAGCTTGTGTCCTTTAGTCACTCTAGTGTCAACCTCCCTGTAGGGTTGGTGGAGGCCTCCATGAAGCCTGGATCATACTCATCTTCTCCTTGTATCTAATCCTGCTTGTTCCCTATCCCTTCACTTCCCTTGACACTAAGAGCAGTTTCTGATAGATCGCCTCCACTTCAATCTCTGTTTCAGAATCTACTTCTTTGAGAACCTAGCCTGGACCACTTGGTGCTAGGAGTAGCCCAAGAAAGCAGACAGTGGGATAGTATTTTGGAGATGAATTATTTGCTGCCTGGCTGACAGTGCAAGATAGCAGTGCAATTGTTAAAATTCTCAACAGTGGTGAGGGAGGATGGCTGTATTGATTGAAGCAAATGCGAAGCTGGCACCATGTACCAAACACTTGAGATATGTAGAAGAAAGAGCAGTTACAATGGAAATGGAAATGAATGACCATTGCTAAATCTTATCACTTTGGAAGAAAAAATTAACAAAAACCTGAAAGTATTAACAATCAAAGGTTAAATCTAATTTAATTGTAATAGTAATCCATGGAAGGTTAAAGTTTTTGCCAAGGTCAGGTACTTGTTTGTAAATGAATGGGATCCAGAATATAGATGGAGACAAACTGGCTGACACAATCAAAAAAGTTAAAACTCAAGATTCCTCTGAACCCTGTGAGCCTATACAAATAGCTCATTCTCCTATTAAGGGTTAGCTCCTATATTTTTACTCAAAGGTACTGAAGATGCCTTTATCCAACTCATTTGAGTGGTTCTACTGGTCTTGGCTGTCCTCACTCAAGCATCAGCATGTCTTTTGGAAACTGTGTGATAGGCTTAGCATGCTTGGGGCACCTTAGCTGGGACCATTCTACTCTAGGTGATTTTCATCATTTTCCTGTGACCAGCTCTTCTGAGCATGCTCTTACCATGAAGGTGGCAGAAGTAAAAGAGAAGGAGGAGAACTACTGGCATACTGTTGCATCTGCCTCGTGCTAATGGCCAAAGCAGGTCTTGTATTCAAAGAGTCAGTAAGAACATGGCAAGACTCAAGTGTGTTTACTTATAGCAAGAGAAGAGAGAGCACACAAGCTCTATCCCCTTGCAATGTGTCAGTTCCCCAGGGCTAGTGGACCTACTGTGCAGCTGATGTGGGCTGTGGGGCTACGTGCACCTTACTTCATGCTGCAGTAGAAGGGCCCCAATCTTTGCCCTATGGGGTCTGAAATACAGAAAGCTGGGGCCATTTCCAAGAGCCATTGACAAACCATAGCTAAGCAATTACAACAGTTTTAGTGTTAAGCAGTTCCAACAAAGTGTGTGTGTGCCAGATACAGAGGTAACAGAGATGTATGTACTGGTTATGCTCCAAGCTCCTTGCATGCAGTGCGATTTGTGAGCTTGCCAACATGCCCTTGACCAAACACAAGTTGCTTTTAGGGAACAAAGGGAAGGTGTCCAGCTGTGCTTGCACCCATCCCATACATTATCACTTAAACTTAACATCATTTCTGATGAAAGGAGATTTAAAAGGTCAAAGAAACAATACTTGCTAACAACCACTACTGTATCCACCCTCTAATTTCCTGCATGTTTGGTAAGATGGTGGCAGATGTTTATCTATTAATTTTTACGGTGTCCATTTCATCTCTATTAAATTATAACCTGTAGAAGGACAAACTGGTTAAAGGATATTTCTGGTGAACACACCTTCCTATATTGTCTCTATTTGCTTATATAGAAATTTCCTCAAACAAATTAGTTGAAAAGCAATTTTCAAAATAATTCACTATTTCCTGAACTCTTGCCAACCAGAAATATTTATTGTTCAATAACAGTTCCACTGATTTTGTAACTAAGATGATATATAAAACACAATGAATTATGGCCATTTTTTGGAACAACAATGAAAAAAAAATTATTAAATTCCATGCCCTATTCATTAAATGATCTCTTTGAAATCTTAATCCCTGAATACTTTAAGTGTGCATGTTTGCATGTATATATATATGTGTGTGTGTGTGAGTGTATGAGTATTAATTAATAGTTAATATCCAAATTATGAAAAAATCAATATCAGCAGTTTCCAATGTTATTCAAGATGTTTTCAGCAAACTAACATGTTCAATCTTAATGCCATTGGGTCGTTTTTAGTATTTTCTATCTCGGACACCATTATCCATCCCGTTGCTAAAAACAAAAAACTAGGAGTCATATTTTCTACCCCTATTTCTTTTATCCATTCTGAATTCAAATCTCTCACTAAATCCAGTTGATTTATTTAAATAATTCTCTTTAAATAATTTAATATTTATTTAAATAATTCTATTTAAATAATTCTCTCTCATTTTATTCCCAGCCCACATCACATTTTTAATGTTAAACGTTTTTGTAAATTATTTTAGTGCCAGCAGCACTCCACCCACCTCTTGGTCTCCAACCCCCCACCCTGCCACACTGACTGGTCTTGAGTTTGCTCTCTAGAATTCCCCAAATCCCAGAAAAAGGTTTTGTATGGTAGGTATCTGATAAAGAGTCAATCATCAGATAAAACTAAAACTTGAGTCACTGTATGCAATGTCTTAGAAGAACATGTGGAAATTAAAGAATACCTTCTGGAATGATTTTTGGATTATATACAAAGAATCAACCATGTTGATAATATGTGAAAACAGTACTTCCAAGAGAACTGTGGTTATACTCCCAGACTGCACTTTGGAGTGCCAATGGCAGCCTTAGATATTTTTCTAGAAACACATCTGAATAGATAGGTTTTGTATTTACTAATAGGGTTAGGCTGATTTGCAGTCTATTATTATCTCAAAGATTTCCAATTAATTCACTATCTAAAGATAGATTCATTTATATAAATACAAACAGATACAAGCCCTGGCCGGTTGGCTCAGTGGTAGAGCATCAGCCTGGCGTGCAAGGGGTCCCGGGTTCGATTCCCGGCCAGGGCACACAGGAGAAGTGCCCATCTGCTTCTCCACCCCTCCCCCTCTCCTTCCTCTCTGTCTCTCTCTTCCCCTCCCGCAGCCAAGACTCCATTGGTGCAAAGATGGCCCGGGCGCTGGGGATGGCTCCTTGGGCTCTGCCCCAGGCGCTAGAGTGGCTCTGGTCGTGGCAGAGCGATGCCCCAGAGGGGCAGAGCATCGCCCCCTGGTGGGCATGCCGGGTGGATCCTGGTCCGGCGCATGCGGGAGTCTGTCTGACTGTCTCTCCCCATTTCCAGCTTCGGAAAAATACAAAAAAAAAAAATACAAACAGATACATATATATGAAATTGCTATTAATATTTATTACAATAGTCTTAAAATGTACATTTTTTCATATATTAGAAATTAAATTCTTCTTTACAATAACTTGTATAGAGAACATTTAGGTTGGATAATTAAAGTTTAAAATGATGGTAAATCTTTGATTTGGTGATCACATTTCAAAAATATGCCCACATATAAATAAAATGCAGTTACAGATGGAATTAAAAAAGAAAACTCTTCTTTTAGTTTCAAAGTATAATACCTCTTTTATTTTTACTAGCTATAGAAGTTTACATAGCTCTTTGTAGTTTATAAAGCATGTTGTTATGATTTATCTCACTTCATCTTCACAACTGTACATTGCATGTAAATCTCTATTTTTCACTTTTTTTCTTTTGAGAAAGAGGAAGTGAGAGAGATAAGAAGCATCAACTCATAGTTGCGTCACTTTAGCTGTTCATTGATTACTTCTCTTTCTTTCTTTCTTTCTTTCTTTCTTTCTTTCTTTCTTTCTTTCTTTCTTTCTTTATTTATTTATTTATTTATTTTTTGTATTTTTCTGAAGTGAGAAGCAGGTGGAGGCAGACAGACAAACTCCCACATGCGACTGACCAGGATCCACCTGGCATGCCCACTAGGGGGCGATGCTCGGCCCATCTGGGGCATTGCTCTGCTACAACCGGAGCCATTCTAGCACCTGAGGTAGAGGCCATGGAACCACCTGCGGCGCTTGGGCCAATTTTTTGCTCCAATGGAGCCTTGGCCTCAGGAGGGGAAGAGAGAGAGAGAGAGAGAGAGAGAGAGAGAGAAAGGAGAAGGGGAAGGATGGAGAAGCAGATGAACACTTCTCCTGTGTGCCCTGGCAGGAATTGAACCTGGGACTTCCACACTCCGGGCCAACACTCTACCACGGAGCCAACTGGCCAGGGCGCATGTAAATCTTTATATCATTTGATATATGAGGAAACTAGGGCTCAGAGAGGTTAAGTAACCCAGTGAGTTAGAAATGGAAGATATTTTAGTATTTCTAGTTTATATTTGAGAAAAACAAGATTTAGATATATTGAGTTGCCCAAGATCATATATTTAAGTACTGTGTCACAAAGACATGAAAAAGTTATTGTTTGAAGTTCCATACCCTTTCCTCCTTCCAAACAGTCTCTGTGGAAGTATTGTAAATTCTCTATCATGCATTTAATTTTTATCCTTTGGCTTTATAGTTTGCTCTCGCATTTTTCCTAGTATATAATTTTACAGTATACATACATGTACATTTATGTGTATATACATGTATATGCATACATACTACTATTCTAGAACCAAATTAGCACCTATTTTTTAATCAATATCCTACTTATGATTTGGCTGAAAATATAATTTTTTGGTTTTTACACATTCAATTTATAATTTCAATATATTTAAAAATTTAGCACATTGATTGTTTTAATGAACTCAAACTGTGGAGTCCATTGGTTTGGGAAGATTTTTAAAAAGAATTAAAAATTAGAAAAAAGTACTGGTTTAATCATTATTCAGTCAGAAATTACAGATAAAAAGGAAACCAATTGCTTTTAATTAGATAATGGCTATGCATGTTCATACCAAAATTATATCAACCAGTAGAAGGTAGCATTCATCTTTTGCTGTATTCCAAGCTCACAGCAAGGCAAGCACTGTCGTCTTGATATCGTTTAGTCCTCACAAATGCCCCATGGGTATGACATGAGAAAAGGTTTTATTATTAATCCTGAAGAGTCTGTGGATTGGGGAGGTTAAGTTACTTGACCGATTTTGCCAATTTACCCAACTTGTAAGTGCTGAGACATGGACTAAACTTAGTCCTGATCAATAAGTCCACTGACTTTTATGTCCCACCTACGTATGGAATAATGCAGTTCCTGGTTTTTTCTGATTTACTTATTTCACTTCATATAATGTTATCAAGATCCCACCATTTTGCTGTAAATGATCTGATGTCATCATTTCTTATGGCTGAGTAGTATTCCATAGTGTATATGTGCCACATCTTCTTTATCCAGTCATTTGTTGATGGGCTCTTTGGTTGTTTCCATGTCCTGGCCACTGTGAACAATGCTGCAATGAACATGTGGTGGTTACGGGGGGAGGGGGGAGAGGGAAAGGGAAAGGGGGAGGGGGAGGGGCACAAAGAAAACTAGATAGAAGGTGACAGAGGACAATCTGACTTTGGGTGATGGGTATGCAACATAATTGAACAACAAGATAACCTGGACATGTTATCTTTGAATATATGTATCCTGATTTATTGATGTCACCCCATTAAAAAAAATAAAATTATAATAAAAAAATGAAAAAAAAAGTCCACTGGATATGGCTTTTGTGTGTATAAAAACATACATATATATAATGTTTACATATATACATGTAAATGTGAGTATGCATCAGCAATGTGCCTGTGATTATATAAATGTATACATTATACTGAAGACATATGTATAATGTATATACTCATTAAATTTTGTATGTGTATCTATATGCATATCTGTGTTTATACACACAGGTATACTATACCATGAGTACAGCCAGGTACATCCAAATGCATTTATAATGGAAAACAGAGAATCAAAAAATAAGATTACTTACTGAAAATATCATCAACTTCAGAGAATGGCAGTGAAGGAAATATATCAACCCCCATGCCTACCTTAAAGGCAAGAAGAAAGCAGAACTGCTCTTTTCAAAATCAACGAAATTAACAAGAACAATTGAATGTGGTGGAGAAGAGTTGTCAAGTAGGAATCAGCACCTGTGGGACCTGAAGGTTGTGAATAACTTAGAGGAAGACATCAATGCCTCTGCTGCTAGTGATTACCTCACTCTCCGTGCGGCTGTAAAACATGGCAGCATTTGTCTCTGTGCCAGGAAATGTCAGGACACTAAACGTTCAGCCCTGGTTATGTGAAACAGGACAGGAACACTTTGCCCTAAATACTAAACCTTTTAATTTTCAAAGTTCTAAAATATTTAAGCTAGAAATACTTCCAACACTGGAAGATATTTAAATGGCTACTTTATAAAGAAGAAAGGAAAGGCATGTGCCTATTTTTTAATTCATAAGGAAAGTATTAGATCACTAGCATTTCAAAGAGCCCAGTTTCAATTACCTATGAAGAAATTGCCTACAGAAAATATTAAATTCTGGGCTACCTTCTCCAACCTATCCAGACCATGGCCTCTCTTCCACCTTTCCCTGTGTCCTCAGGGAGTAAGAAGGAACTTCAATATCAGCAGAAGTAAAACATAATGGCCACATTTGCAGAATAATTTCTTATGACATTTTTATCCCAAAGCAGAAGGAAAGGACTTATGAACATAAATGGCATACTCTGGATTTCTGCTGCTCCTGCTTTCAGTGGCAATACTCTATAAGATCCAGCTAAAGATCTTCCCTGTGGTCTTACTTTTCATGTTTCTCATCCTCTCCGAGTTTGCATCCACCTACTCCCACATCAGCTTTTTCAGGTTTGTTTTTTTTTTTTATTAGCTATGGATCCTGTCTCTGTCCCTCTTAACAACACTAGCTCTGATGAATACTCAATGACTATTTGATGAGTGAATGAATGAATGAATGAAAAATGAATAAATGTCATAGGTTTCTGTGCACAGCAAATAGCACTTTGCAGAAGCATATTGAGTCCTTCATCTCCCAAACATAGCTCATAATAGAAGGTAAGGGGATAAGGAAAAAAGCAGGGGAGCTTATACAGAATGCCTACATTTTGCCAAAGTTCAAGTTTTTCAAAATATAGATCTGTCAATATCCAGTTGATATTTACATTAAAATGCATGGCTTACACTTGAGCATCATGATTTTTTTAAAAATAATTTTATTTTTTTAATGGGGCGACATCAATAAATCAGGATACATATATTCAAAGATAACAGGTCCAGGTTATCTTGTCGTTCAATTATGTTGCATACCCATCACCCAAAGTCAGATTGTCCTCTGTCACCTTCTATCTAGTTTTCTTTGTGCCCCTCCCCCTCCCCCTTTCCCTCTCTGTCTCCCCCCTCCCCCCGTAACCACCACACTCTTATCAATGTCTCTTAGTCTCACTTTTATGTCCCACCTACGAATGGAATAATGCAGTTCATGGTTTTTTCTGATTTACTTATTTCACTTCGTATAATGTTATCAAGATCCCACCATTTTGCTGTAAATGATGCGATGTCATCATTTCTTATGGCTAAGTAATATTCCATAGTGTATATGTGCCACATCTTCTTTATCCAGTCATCTATTGATGGACTTTTGGGTTGTTTCCATGTCCTGGCCACTGTGAACAATGCTGCAATGAACATGGGGTTGCATGTGTCTTTATGTAACATCATGATTTTTTAATTGAAGTACTGATGTTCATTTAGTTTTGACAACAATCTTCTGAGGTAAGATATTATCTCTATTTAGAGAATTTAAGCCTTGAAAGGGTTAAACTACTTTCTCAACCCATCTAGAAAGTGGCAGGTCATAGTAAATTGTGAGAGACCATGGGGAAACTAGCCAAAAACTAGTATACCTAAATTAATCTGGGAAGTAGAGATATGTGGGAAGTAGTAAGAGAGAAAATTATATAGGAAAATAGCTTAAAACAGTGTTTTAGATCTTTGCTTTTGTTTTTTTTATTTAAATGAAGGTGGTAAGGGACAGATGGATTCACTGGAGCTCCACCAGTGAGGAGAGGTAAGAAGAGATGGGTTCAAATTGGATGATTGAAACCCCGGAAACAGAGGCAGGTAGATGTAATGCATGGGTTACAGTCCGCAACTCCAGATATAACAGATAAACCCTGAAAACTCAGTGACTTAAGACCAGAAAATTTTAATTCCTGCTCATATCACAATGTGCTGTGGTGAGGAAGTGACTCTGCTCGATCAAGTCCCTCAGGAACTCAGTCCTTCCGTGTGATGGCCCCGCCCTCCTCCGAGGCCCTGGAGTCCCCGCGGTTGGCAGGCTAAGAGAGGGAAGAGAAGGGGGCTCACCAGCGGGAGGTTTCTATGGGCCAGGCCTGGGAGAGAGGAACATCACTTTTGCCTGTATTTTATTGTCCAGACTCAGTGGCGTGGCCACACCTACCTGCAGAGGGGCCTGGAAAATGCAGTCAATGTCTGGCCCAGGAAGAAAATGAAAACATGCATCTAAGTAAACCTCTGCCACAATGAGACAAAAGTTCAGACTTTCGGGTGCAGGTCACTTCTACTTTTTGATACGTTTTTACTGCATATTCTTTTTTAAAATTTGTATTTATATCGTTTGTGGTTCTTCATTTAAAAGCTTGTATAGATATTTTTTCTATGTGCGAATAAATCTAAGTCAAGGCAGATAGGAGACAACATCTGTTAAGTTGAACACTAGACTCAGGGCTATCCCGACTGGCTCAGAGCACAGATTCAAAAGTTAGCAACAGCCAAAGAAGAGACTAGGCAGACAGGTGCTTTACATCATTGATCTAAAGGTAGGAACATAGGCTGGGGGATTTCAATCAAACTTGAGTATCTAGAAGACCTGAGTTGAAAGTAGCCTCCAATTATAGAAAGGTTAGGAAGCTGTCCAGGTGGGAGACATGTGGCAGGAAAGAGGCTACAGTAGTGACTCAGCTATGACAGCTAAGATGTAAGGCAGAGCATTGCTTACTTAGAACAAGGTGAAGACCCAGGTGTGAACCTGAGGATATGACTGACATGCTTACTGTTATCAGCTTCACTGTGCAGAAGTTTATCAAGACACCCTGCCCGGGACAGGAGAATTGCAAAATCTACAAGAATGTGGAAAGTAGAAAGATGATGAGAATGGAGATTACGCCTGGGTTAGTGAAAACATGGCTTCCGCTTTAAATTCTGAGGGGAAAAAAAGGAACAAATTCTAAGTCAATTACTAGTGTTTTCAGATAAATGTGCTGGGGGAAAAGCACTCTAAATCTAAACACAAATCTGTGTGGCATAGGCATTCTCTACTGCTTTGCATTATCTGTGACCCATACTTTTGCTGGAGTAGATTATGAAAAATCCCTTAGTCCGGGAGGCAGGCACTGGCAGGTGACAGACCCACGGATCACGTGGCATGTTAGCGCAGTTGTCACCAACTGCTGAGGCTATGCCCCTCCTAGTTCTCCTTATACTGGTTATCTGGCCATCAGAGACAATTTGATTTAGCCCTGCAGTTTTCTCTGTGTGTTTTGTGTGTTCCCTCATGTTTTTCCTTGCAATCATTCAAATTGGGTGCCTATTTAAACTTATAGATGCAAAAATCTGAGAATACTTTGGCAGGTATGGTATTTATTTTCAATCTAGGTCTTCAAATATGTCAAGAAAAGATTCATATTCTATTCCTTTTGAGAGAATAAAAAAGTGGTCTTTTAGAGCCTGGGTAGATGGAGCAGAATATGGATATTTAATATTTAAATGGATAAATAATTTTTTCCTTTCAAGTATTAAAATGAAGCTATATTTATAGAGATAACTGGTTTAGATGCCTAATCAGACTCAGGTGTTTTCTAAAGCCTATTTAAATTCTAATTGTTGAAATACCCTTCAAACATATTAACTAGTACATTAACTCAATTATGTTGGATAGAAAATATTTAGCCCCTAATATGAGTAACAGGTTGAAAGAATTTAGTGGAAAGCAAAGGAATAAATCCTGCCTGTGAAAGAGGAGTTATTTTCCCCCATCAAATAAATAAGTGAATTATGATGCACTAAATAGGAATATAATCAATAGATTAAGGTGTCACCTTCTGTTCAGTTGACCTTTTCAATGCTGTTTTTAAAAATATACTGTTGGACAGTCATATAAATTAGCTCAGATTTTCTAGAAAATGTGTTGCCCTGTATCTACAGATATAAATGTGTTGCGCTTAAACTTCTCTAAATGGCGCCACCAGGCACTCATACTACACTTTTAAGCTTTACTTAATTTCATTATTATTATGGACAAAATAGGAGAAATAGAAGTTTCTCCCTTTCTCTTTTTTCCCCATGTCAAGTCTCAGAAGCTAAGTATGGCGAAGTGTTTCTCCTTTCTTCTTACTCTCATCCTCCTGCCTGTTCAGAGCTCCTGTTCCATCAGTTATACTTCCTATCTCCCAGAACTGCTGCCTGTCCTTTTTCCATGTTCGGATCACTTCTATCTTAAATAAAAACACTTTCTAAATTATGAATCCTCCTCTAGCGACACTGTGATTCCTTCACAATGATGCTGCCTGATAAGATACTGCTTTTAGTTGCAGTTGATTCTTCCTCATTTTTCATATACAGCTAAACCAACTATAACTCGCATCACCCAGTTCCTACCAGTGGCATCCTGCTTAGGGAACCTAATGACCTCTTTTCAACCTTTCTGACACTGGTCCTTCAAAACCACTAGGTTTCCACATCCTATTAGTGCTTTACTCCTAACTCATTAACTATTTTTATATACTCTAATTGGCCTCCCTGGGCCTGGTAATGTTCTTATTCATCCCTTGAAATTTGGAAACTGTGTGTTGTATGTGGTCTTTGGCTTTACCTTTTTGTGTCTTAAGAGATCTTTTCTTCATTAATGGATCACTGACCTGGTTGACCTGATTCCTCAAACTGGAGAAACTCTTGCCAAAGCTAGTTACTTACATGTATAGCCCCTGAAATAAAAAGACTAGTTTAATTCCATTTAATTTTCTGCAATATTTGACACTGTTGACTGCTCTCTCATGAAAACTGTCTTCTTGCTCGCTTTGGAGCATGCCTATGCCTTTCTTCCCTCTCAGGCATGCTTCTTTACTTTTCTCTCCTAAACTATAAGGGTCCCCCCTAAGACTTGCAACCAGGGGAGCAGTGGGCAACAGCAGCTTATCCCCCAAACTTGTCTTCAAGGCCCTCTTTTAATTGACTTTGCAGTGAACTAATAACAGGCCTGCCTTAGCTCCATTCTTTCACTGTGACTTTTACTTCTCAGTGAATTCACGCAGCCCAGTGTGGCTCACTTCTTTCCTATAAGGTTTCCAGAGAGCTAAAGCAACTCTACCAAGTCTCCCTCCTCTTGATTTTTGTATCCTAAGCTCTTCATTTTTCCCACTGTCCCCAACTTTAATAAACATACTCTCAAAATTTTTAAAAAATTAAAAATATAAATAAATGAATAAACCATCTTCTACCTTAGTTCCCCTGATACATCTCTACTGTTCTGCTCCAACTCTCTAGTTCATTCTTTGCCTTTTCCATGTCCAGTTTCTCCTCTGTCTCTCCCTGGAATGTGTATTCTCCAGATTTTCCAGCTCTTCACTTCTGTCATTATACATTCAGTCAAGGCAATCTTATCCACATTCACAGTTCCCTCTTTTGGATAAATGTTACTGCTGTGTCTCTCGTTGTCAAGACCAGATCCCCCTTACCTCCTGAGCTCTGGGTCTTTGTTATCTAATTGTTTGCTCTTCTAAAAAGAGTTTAATCATAGTTGGCTTAAGTATTCTTTATAAGCATTGCCCTTATGTGTATGTGTGTTTATGTCTCTTTGTTATGGTGTGTTGAGTGGGATAGCCATAGACAGCACTCAATTGAATAAGCTGGTAACCATTTTTAATTTCCTTCTCTATTTCTTGATCTTTCTGTTTCTTCTCTCTCTCTCTCTCTCTCTCTCTCTCTCTCTCTCAGTCTGTCTTTTCTTCATGGAGGTCCTTTTTCTTGCTTTGACTGTGTTAAGTTATATCTCATCTCTGTCTTTCAAGATTAATTAAGGCATTATTTTATTTTGAAAATATTCTAGCATTGTACACTGACTTAGTTGCCTATTGCTACGCTTTCTATTGCTATTGTACTTGAAATTATAACAAATTGTCAAACATATTGAGGTTAGAAATGTATATGTTTATCATGTCTGAATTTTAAGTTACAGGAAAAAAGTAAGTCAATACTAGAAAACCAAAGGCTTCAACTTGGAATTCAGCCACACAAAATAGATATGGGTATGGATGAAATTTCCTAGGCAAAATGTATAAGGACTGATGAACTAAAGCTATCAGAATTGTGTATGAGCATTACAGTGTATTTACTTTGTAAAATAAATAATTGATCTTTGCATGTAGTAACTATGAGCTCAGGACTTAAGACAATAACATTTGATGCTGACAAACTAATAAACAATCACAATCAAGTAAAACAGAGGCATGAAAGTACTTGCTAAAGAGTAACATAAGCCAATAAGAATAAGAAAAACCCAAAGCCTTTTGGAGGTAACCACTCCAATTTCACTCTGACAAAATAAAAAGTAAGGTTTGAGGCAGCATATAGATAAACCAAGAAGAGGAAAGTTGAATAAAATACCAGAGAGGAGAAATAAAAGAATTGGATGTTATGAAAAATAGAAAACAATCAGATAAGGAATAGGTGTACAGAAGTAAATGCAGCCAAGGAATGGGGACTAGAATTAAAAGAACATTTATCAAATCTTCAAATAATACAGGAAAGAAGATATTGCTTATGACATGATCTATTTTGTTTTTAATGTTTAGACTCTGAATGCTATGAAGGTATATTAGTTTCCTACTATTTATATAACAAATAACCACAAACTTAGTGACTTAATACATTCATAATTAATACTTTTGGAGGTCAGAATTCCCTATATCAAGATATCCGTAGGATTGTATTTCTTCCAGTGGCTCAGTTTCCTTGCCTTTTCTGACTTCTTAAAGGCCTCTTGCAATCCTTGGCTTATGTCTGCCAGCATAGTAGCAATTGAGGATAATCACATCATCTCAATATCCTTAACTTAATCATGTCTGCTGAGTCCC
Source organism: Saccopteryx leptura (assembly GCF_036850995.1). Taxonomy (NCBI): domain Eukaryota; kingdom Metazoa; phylum Chordata; class Mammalia; order Chiroptera; family Emballonuridae; genus Saccopteryx; species Saccopteryx leptura. The sequence goes on from NC_089509.1 coordinate 53,204,707, forward strand.
TTTAGCCATGTATATAACACACAGGGTCCAAAAAGAAGAATGTATGTATATATCTTTGGGGCTGTGGGAAGAGGTACATTATCCTGTCTAACACAAGTAACCAAAAGGATATAAAATTAGGCAAATATTTTCATTTCATTTCTTTTAAAAAATGTTATTAAATTTATTGGGGTGACCTTGGTTAATAAAATTGTATAGGTTTCAAGTGTATAATTCTATAATGCATGATCTGTATATTATAATGTGTTCACCCAAAGTGTCTTTCCATCACCATTTATCCTCCGTTTTACTCTTTTTACCCCCCTTTCCCTTTCATAACCATATTACTGTTGTCTGTATCTATGATTTTTCTTTCTCTTTCTTTTTTCTTCTTCTTTCCTTTTTTCCTTCCTTCCTTCCTTCCTTCCTTCCTTCCTTCCTTCCTTCCTTCCTTCCTTCCTTCCTCTTTTCTTCTTTCCTTCCTTCCTTTCTTCCTTGTTTCCTTCCTCCCTTCCTTTCTTTTTTCTTAATTCCTTCACCTTTTCACCCAGACCACCAACCCCTCTCACCTTTCACAGCTGTCAGTCTGTTCTCTGTATCTATGAGTCTGTTTCTATTTTGTTTGTTTGTTTTGTTCATTTGATTCCACATATAAATAAAATCAAAAGGTATTTGTCTTTCTCTCATTGGTTTATTTCACTTGGGGTAATAATCTCTAGGTCCATCCATGCTATCACAAAAGGTAAGATTTCCTTTTTTTACAGTTGTGTAGTATTCCATTGTGTAAATGTACCACAGCTTTTTATCCACTCATCTACTGATGGGCAATTGGACTGCTTCCAAATCTTGGCTATTGTAAATAATGCTGCAATGACCATAGGGTGCATATATCCTTTTAAATTAGTGTTTCAGTATTTCTCGAGTATATTCTCATAAGTGGAATCTCTGGATCATAAGGCAGTCCCACTTCTAATTTTCTGAGGAAACTCCGTTTTCCCACAGTGATTATTCCATTCTTTATTCCCACCAACAGAGCACAAGGGTTCCCTTTTCTCCACATCGTCGTCAACACTTATTATTTGCTGATTTATTGATGAAAGTCTTTCTGACAGGTGTGAGTTGATATGTCATTGTGGTTTTTGTATTTCATTGACATTTGAGAGTCTTTTTTTTATTTAAAAATAACCCCTTACATTAAACCCTTCATACTTTCTAAGGTATTTTCACTATAGTCAAACTTGAACCTTAAAAACAATACTGTGAAAAAAGGGGAGTTATTATATCACTTTTACAGATAATTTTAGGCATGTTCATAAGAGTTTAGTGGCTTTTCCAAAGGTACTCATCTAATGAATACCATATTAAAATACAATTCCAAATTTTCTAACTATAAGTCTAGTTTTTTTTCCACTAATGTATAACTTCTTTTTGGAATAAAAAATGTGGATTCCTGAATTCAATGAATGTTTATAGTAGAAAAAAACAAAATGGGAATGAAGACGTTGATCCATAATCATATCTTTCCTAAATACATTTCTTATCTTGAATGCAAGTGTTGAGCACATGTCTATCTCTTTCAAATTTTGGATTTAAGAATCAAGTACAGAGTGGTCTAGGAGACACAGGACATAGAAACTGGTATACACTTGGTACACTGCTTGCTTCTGTTCTATAGGTCTGAAAAATGCATATAGGTTTGAGTAGCAAACACAAATGTCCTTGGAGTCAAGCAGAGCTTTTATTTATTTATTTTTATTTTATTATTTTTATTTTTTCATTTTTCTGAAGCTGGAAACAGGGAGAGACAGTCAGACAGACTCCCGCATGCGCCCGACCGGGATCCACCTGGCACGCCCACCATGGGGCGACGCTCTGCCCACCAGGGGGCGATGCTCTGCCCATCCTGGGCGTCGCCATGTTGCGACTAGAGCCACTCCAGCGCCTGAGGCAGAGGCCACAGAGCCATCCCCAGCGCCCGGGCCATCTTTGCTCCAATGGAGCCTTGGCTGCAGGAGGGGAAGAGAGAGACAGAGAGGAAAGCGCGGCGGAGGGGTGGAGAAGCAAATGGGCGCTTCTCCTGTGTGCCCTGGCCGGGAATCGAACCCGGGTCCTCCGCATGCTAGGCCGACGCTCTACCGCTGAGCCAACCGGCCAGGGCCTCAAGCAGAGCTTTTAAATACGGTAGGCAGATTGGGTATGGAATGCAAACTTAGCCATATGTAGTAAGTATCACTTGCTTTCCACAAAAAAGGAAGAAACAGGAGTAATGGGGCCTGTGACAAACTGAAGTGTGCTCAGTTCATCAGAAGGGGCAGTTCCTCCAAGTACCAGATTATACTGTTGCTTTGGAGAATGTGAATACAATGTTGACAGATAATTGTCTTTTAAAAAAGGAATAAGCCAGAAATTTGAATTATTATATTAAGTCTCCAAAATTTGAATGGTTAGCATTTTAAATTGTGTAAAGACACTTAATGGCTAAAGGAAACATGTATAAATATCAGAAAGAGTCTCCAATTGATTTCCAATTTTTAATCTTTAGCCACAGTATTAGACTTATCTGTCCCCAAAATCTTTGGAAACAAATGGATGAGAAGTTGCTGATAGGTAGTTATAAAGAGAAAGAGTGTGGAATATTGTCTAGACTGTCCTGTCCTTTAGACTACCCTTTTCACATTTCAAAAACAGAAAATGACATTTGTTCCTTCATGTCTTCTTTTTTAAAATGTATTGATGGAAACCGTGGTGATAGCATTAATAATTATTTCAGAACAAAACAAACAAAAGAAAGATGATGAAGGTGATGCAATAAGACAAATTTTCTTTCTGTACAGGCGCGTGCGCGCGCACACGCACAGACACACACACACACACACACACCAAAAAAATCAGAAAACCTCGAGTCAACAAAAAAAAAGGCTTTTAGTCTTGAAGATGTGATGAGTGACTCTGGAGCAACAGATATCTCGGTGTAATGGGAGTGTATTTAAACATTCCTATCCCCAAATCTACATCATGTTTAAGAGGTAAGAGTAAAATAGAAAAAAAACCAAGTGAGTCACATACACTGTAAGTTAAGAGGACATTGAGAATCAAGTGAGGAACTTCTTTGCCAAAAGCTGCTGGACAGTCAGGATAGATGAGAGCAGGTTAACATACAACAGCTTTGGTTCCAAGGAAAGCACGGATGACCTTGGCAACAGCTGTTTGCTGTTACACAGCAGATGCAAGGGGGAGCCTAGTAAGAACTTACTTGGTAGATAAGGGACAACTTCTTGGTTTGTAATTTTTCAGGATGTGAACAGAATTGAATGAAGTGTGCAGTGGCTCTGATTTGAGAAACTCAGTTCAAGTCTGTTGTTCTTGGTGAGGAGGTGTTAAAGGTATTATACTTGAAAGTTCATGAGGTTAGGAAAGTCTCACAAGCCTAAATTTTGAAGGATGAAAGATATATAAGCCAAGAAATACCTCAAGCAAGATTCATCATTCCTTCCATTTTTTTTAAGTGGGAGGAGGAGAGATAGTAAGACAGACTCTTGCATGCATCTTGACTGGGATCCACCTGGTCTGGGACTGATGCTTGAGTATTGAGCTATTTTTAGTGCCTGAGGCTAACCCACTTGAACCAACCAAGCTATCCTCAGCACCCATGGCCATGCTTGAACTAATTGAGCCACTGCCTATGGGAGAAGAGGAAGAGAAGAGGGAGACAGAGAGAGTAGAGAAGCTGATGATCACTTCTCCTGTGTTCTCTACCAGCAATTGAACCTGGGATGTCCATATGCCGGGCCAATGCTCTATTCACTGAGCCACCTGGCCAGGACCCATTCTTCTCATTTTGATGTAATAAAAATAACTTTCTTTAAAAGTCCAGAGAATTTCATAACCAAGAGAGAATTAGGTACATATTTATTTATATATCTTTCTTAATGAGATCCACTGACCCCTAAATAATTTTTTTAATTTCATATATTAAATTTCACTCTGTCTGCTATGAAGTTCTTTGAGTTTTGAGAAGTGTATCATGTCATGTAACATTCATTGTCATGTTGCATAGAAAAGTTTTACCACCTAAAAAAATTTAATATTCTACATATTCAGCACAAATTCCTGGCAACCACTGATCTGTCTGTTTAATGTCTCTATAGTTTTGCCTTTTCTAGAATGATATACAAATGGAATGACAGAGGCCCTGGCCAGTTGACTCAGTGGTAGAGCGTCAGCCTGGCGTGCAGGAGTCCTGGGTTTGATTCCCTGCCAGGGCACACAGGAGAAGCACCCATCTGCTTCTCCACCCTTCCCCCTCTCCTTCCTCTCTGTCTCTCTCTTCCCCTCCCGCAGCCAAGGCTCCATTGGAGCAAAGTTGGCCTGGGTGCTGAGGATGGCTCTGTGGCCTCTGCCTCAGGCACTAGAATGGCTCTGGTTGCGACAGAGTGACGCCCCAGATGGGCAGAGCATCGCCCCCTGGTGGGCATGCCAGGTGGATCCCGGTCGGGCGCATGTGGGAGTCTGTCTGATTGCCTCCCCGTTTCCAACTTCAGAAAAATACAAAACAAACAAACAAACAAACAAATGGAATGACAAAGTAGGTAACCTTTGCAGACTGGCTTTTTTCACTTTGCATTATGCATTTAAGATTCATTCATGACTTTGTGTATCTTGATAGCTCATTACTTTTACTTTTCCTATCTGAATAATAGTCTATTGTATGAATTGCTACAGTTTATCTATTGAAGGCCATGTTGGTTCCTTTAGTATTTGTGATAATGAATAAAGTCACTTTCAATATTTGTGTGTGGGCATAAACATTTTGTGTGGGCATAACTTTTCAAATCAGGTAGGTGGATTTATGGAACATAATTGTTAGATGCTGAAGACACCATAGCAATGTTTAGTTTGGTAAGAAACTGCCGAACTGTCTTCCAAAGTGACTGTACCATGTTGCATTCACATTGGTAATGAATGAGTGTTCCTGTTGCTCTACATCTTCAACAGCAGTCTTTTTATCTATCCATCCATCATCCATCTATCTATCTATCTATCTATCTATCTATCTATCTATCTATCATCTATCATCATCATGATCATCTCTATATCTATAATTTAGTGAGAGGAAGGGAGCCAGAGACAGACTCTCAAATGTGCCCTGACTGGGATCCACTTGGCAAGTCCACTTCTAGAGGGTGATGCTCTGCCCATCTGGGACTCTTGCTGGGTTGCAACTAGAGCCATTTTTTAGCGCCTGAGGTGGAGGCCATGGAGCCATTCTCAGCACCCAGGACCAACTCACTCTAATTGAGACATGACTGCAGGAGGGGAGGAAAAGAGAGAGAGACAGAGAAGGGGAGAGAGGGAGATGGATAAGCAGATGGGTGCTTCTTCTCTGTTCCCTGACCAGAATTCAACTTGAGACATCCACATGCTGGGCCGACGCTCTACCACTGAGCCAACCAGCAAGGGCCAACTTCGGTCTTTTTAAAAAGCCATTTTAATATGTATATAGTGGCATATTTGTTATTTTAATTTATAATTCCCTAATGACATATAATTTGAGCATATTTTCATATGATTGTTTGCCATCTGAATATCTTCTTTGGTGAGATATCTGTTCAGATCTTTTGTCCATTTTTAAATGGACTTGTTGAATTTTTTACTGTTGAGTTTTAAGAGGTCTTTGTATATTTTGCATATGAAAGCACTGTGATACTGCAACAGTACATCTGATAACCAAGACAGCTGCTGAAGGACTAACGTGCCTGAAGCACAGACAGCATGGATATGCTGGACAGAGGGAAGATTCTCGTCCCAGCAGAAAGGAGCAGGATGAGGCAAGATTTCATCACACTATTCAAAAATGCACACAGGTTAAAACATGAATTGCTTATTTCTAATATTTTCCGTTTTATATTTTCAGACTGTGGTTGACTACAGGTAACTGAAACCACGGAAAGGAAAACCAAGGATAAGTGGGGATCACTGTAGGGTTTAAACGTATTCCTTGTTCACAAATATACATTTATAGTTTGAAAAAAACAGAAAAATATTTTCAGACAGAAAAAAACGAAACAAGTAGAGAGAGATGTTTTCTGAGTTCATTCTGCGTAAAATTAGTGCAAAAAGCTGCTTTTAGTGTTACGAATAACTTAATGTATTATTTGAAATGCAACTTCCATTATCATCTCTGTATTTTTCTGATTATCTCCGCTTAATTTAATTTCTGTTCTGCTGCTCCCACCGGTGTACTGTCAAGGTGGATGCTTTCAGATAATCAGAATGTCAACATGTCTTTGGTTATGTTACTTAAGGTATAATGTAGTTTTTTTGTGATATAAAATAAAAAGCTTTGAAATTTAAGAATGAGATTTTAGAGAGGAAAAACTTAATTGGAAGCAAATTTGAATCATAGAATCACTGACTTAAAGATGAATGTATAAGCAAGATATATATATTATGGGTCTTTTGAGTTCCTTGGATCACCTTTGATTGATAATAATCAGGACAAGGAGACATTATAAATTAAAAGATTGCATTTAACATTCCATTTTAGAATTTGTACCGAAATTGCCTTTCAATTCTGATAATGTTAATCAAATAAATTAGTATGTAAAAACAATCAATGAACAACTAAGTTGCCACAACTATGAGTTGATATATCTCATCTCTCTCCTTTTCCATCTGTTTGTCTGTCTGTCTGCTTCTCTCTCTCACTCTCTTGCTAAAAAAAATAAAATAAAATTAGTAATACATATCTGAGAAAACATTTACCTTACCTTATACCATGATATTCTTTAATCTTCATAATTTCCCTCCAAATTGCTATTATTACTCCCATTTTATAATAAATAAAATTTATTTGTTGAACTAGTAAGTTATGCAACAAACCCTTTTCTTTTAGACAGCTAGACTATATTTCTCAACCTATGTTACAGTTAGTCTGGTCATAACTGTATATAACTTCTAAGCCTGGCCCATAAAATCACCTATATAATCTTTTTTATTTCTGAGGGCTTCTATCAGTCCGCATTGCTGAGTGTAGTCACTACCGTCTACCCCGATAGGACTTTATGAGAGCAAGTAATAAACTTCCAGTAATTTAAACCAGTAATGTTTCTAGATTTATCTGTCAAAGCAGCTAGTGTTACCTAGACCAGTGTTTTTCAACCAGTGTGCCGCGGAACACTAGTGTGCCGTGAGACATGGTCAGGTGTACCGTGGGGAAATTAAACATGAGTCCCCAAACTACAGCCTGCCTGCAGGATACGGCCCATGGAGGCTATTTATCTGGCCCGCCGCCATCTGCCGCCATCTGAACATAAACATTCCCCTCACAATCCCTCCAGCTATCAGCGACAGGAAGAGTGGAGGCACAGGTAATGCTCACTGACCAATCACCTTCTAGGATTCATCCTGACCACTAGCGATGAACCAATAGTAGGCCACCTCTCATCTACACCCAGGAAGTTCCCTGCTCAGGCTGCTGCACATTTGTCATTGTGTGGCCACAGCGAGTAGTTGAAGCTGCTACTCCTCCCCATGGTCCCAATTTCTAATCCTGGTCAGGACTGGAGGTAAATGTTGCCACCACTAGGTGAAGCCTCAGCCTCAGCTGGGTTATGTCTATCCTGATGGTGTATATAGATATTTGACCTTTTTCTTTTTAAAAGAGGCCAGCCCCCCCCCACACACACACACACACAGAGGGTGATATACAATGCATCACAATGTTATCTAGCTTTAAAGCTAAAGTGTGCTGATCTTCCTTTGGACAGCTTTTGGTTATCTGTTGCCAAGGAGTTTCCCATTCTGGCCAACAAAGCTATTTTGACATTGCTCCCGTTTTCAACCACATATCTATGTGAGCTGAGCTTCTCAAGCTTGACTGCGATAAAAACTAAAAACAGAGAGAGACTGAGAACTGTTGAGGAAGAGCTTCGTGTGTGTCTTTCTACCATTCCTGCCAGGATATCCCTTTTGTGTTCATCGAAACAGGCCCAGGTTTCACACTAAGTGAGTATAAATACATTTAGAAACTATATTATTAACTATATGTATAATATGTACTGTGTTAGAGTGTCATTTTGGTAGGTGGTGTGCCCCAGGATTTTGTAAATGTAAAAAATGTGCCGTGGCTCAAAAAAGGTTGAAAATCACTGACCTAGACTAATACATACATTGGTAGTAGAATTGGAATGTTATAAAACAAAACCTAAATTATGCGACACTGGCTTAATAGTTGAGGAGTAGGCTACAAAACATTAATATTATTAATTTAAAAGATATAGAATTTAGGAAAATTGTTAACAATAAACTTAATAATACCACATATCTACTGAGCTTTTAGAACTAGAGAAAGAAGTAGGAAAATGCATTTGTAACACTATACATTATTTGATAGTAGCTAGCAATAGCAATGTATTTTAAAAACAAAGATGAGATCAGTCAAGAATTGATTACTTTGTCAGCAGAAAGGAAAAGGAGTGGTGAAAAACAAAACAAAATAAAAGGGGAGTTAAAATGTTGGCAAATTCGACTGGCAATGGCCTTCACATATTGGGGAATACAATTTAAAAAATACATTGAGCTACTCGATCAGATCTGTTAAGTTGGTTTCAAGTGTATTCACTTCACTCATTTCTGTTGATTTCAAAAAAGCTTCCATTGGGTTGAAGGGTAAAGGAAAGAATGGCAAGAATAAAAATAAATAAATTAGGCTTGAAAATTGTGTCTAAAAAAGAATATCAAATATGAACAATAACATACAGGACTGTCTGGAAACAAATAGAACAAAAGCCTATTAAAGTTTTGATGAATTATACTATCAAAGAAATCAGAGATATAATACATTAATGACTTAGTGGTTAATTTTTATTAATTTTTTATTAAAAGTGAAGCAAAAAAAGATACTTGTACTTTTTTTTTTGGTCTTTCTTTTATTCTTTTGGCTGATCTGAAATTGTGCTTCATACAATTATCCTATTACTCTTCAGAAATCTGTCATGTTCTTGCCCCTAGAGACTAAAGTCTAACAAAGAGAATCTATGTTCTAGTGCCAAGACCAACTGTTGGAAATTATCTACCAGCTCAAATTCGATCTGTTGCTTTAGATTCCAGGGTCCCCTGTTCAATTCTCAGAAATAACAACCCCTTCAAAGATAAAAGGGCTCTAATTAGTTACATTAAAGTACCTGACTTTAATGTTATGTTCAGAGATTTCCAAGTTGCTACAACTTCTTGAGACTTTATCTAACAGCAAATGTATTGTCCTGTTACAGATTTGGTATTCCTGACTAGGTGATGATGTAACCCCCGAATGCTGTCAGAGGGCTAGATGACCTGTGGCTTAGCACTGGATTTATTCAGGGAGATCTGCACTAAAGACTTAAAAACCACAGGACCATGGCTTTTTGAGAGCTGACCACCAGGAGGCATTTAAAATATGTTGTACCCATCTTTCTTATACATGTTAACTTTAATTTTAATACAACAGTTCTAGAACACTAATAGAGATGTTATAAATGTGTCATGTTGAGAATCTGACTTATCTTACCCTATGAAGCCACATTTTGCAATGTCCTTGCTATAAATATTTATAATTAATGTCTCAATTGAAAAGTGCTTGAGAATCAGAATTGCTTTTTAAAAATAAAGTGCTCAAGTCAAGTACTACATAGGTCTAGCTTGTGAGTATAATTTAAAAAATTACTGAATGCATTGTATACACATAAAATCTCAAAACACTGAAAGGATACAAAAAAGATGCTATTATTATTACAAGTCTTTAGATTAAATGAAATAATAAATTTTTCATTTGGAGACATTCACATAAACTTAAGAATTCACATCTTTTTGAAGAGAAAAATAATCTGTGGAGGACCAGAGTTGTAAGCATTTTTCAGAAAGGATTGCAAGCCTAGAACATAGTGATCTAAACTATAAGATTTCTAATATTTTACTTTACATAAGGTAGATTTTAAAAAAATTCTAAAAATGTGAAACCAGATTTTCGCTTTATGATTAAATGAATGCTAATAAGAAAATCAAGTTTTTCTACCACTGTTTAAGAATTGCACTTTCACTTTCTCTTTCTAATCACACCTAAAAGTCCTTTCTGCTAGCCTCTGAAGGCAAATGGGCATGGCTGACTCTGTGTACAAGGTAACTTATATTCTACGGAATTCAGTTCATAAGCACATGCTCTTGACTCTCTGGTTTATTTTAAAGCCTCAACAGTTCCTGACATAGCAAGAGTATAAAGTATTTTATTTAAGGCCTTCAACACAGAAATGTGCGAGTCCATTACATACTTTCCCCTGAATGTAGTGATCCATGGTGCTCATTGGATCTCTGTGTAGTTCACATTCAATAAAACAGAAACAGCAATGGCTTTCAAGCTTCATTTACCAATTAAACATAGCCTACCTGCCCGTAGCACTGCCTGGTCAACAGCCAGTAAACCAGCAGATTACAAGCAAAGTACTGCAATATGCTTATGACTTGGTGTTATAGCCATTCAGAGAAGTGGATTTAAAATATTAATTGTTATGAAATATCAGGCCACTGTTAAATGAAAGCCGACAGTGTCTATATAAACTATGCATGTGGCCAGCCTCCACAGTAACATGACAATAATAACAGCAAAAGATTGTTAAAAGAAAACACTATAGGTACAAAGATTAAAGCAGGCTTTCAAAATAGAGAATGTTTTTAAGGAACAAAAGAGCTTTACACATTTAATTTTTAGAAAGTAATTATCAAGCTGCATGGTAGCATCAAGTCCTATTGATCCAAATTTCTCTTTTTGTATGAACTTTACAGACTTGCATGACTCGGCATCAGTAAAAGCTAATGATGATTCATGCTATTAGCTTCAGCGGCCCCAGTCCCTAGGAACTCAGTTTTGACCTTTTATTAGCACTTTCTCCCAAGCGGGTAGGAGCATTCTCCAGGTACACATCCTAATCTTCTTAAATCACCTGGAGAATTACTTAAAAGCCTGACTGGGAGAGGGGGTGGGATGCTAAGAAACTTCAGATTCAGTTTAAGGACAGAAGGCATCTGATGGTGTAAGCTGACCAACGATCCTGAGAAACCTTGGAAAATAAAATTACATGTTAAGATTTAATTTATGTAAATTTTCAGTAGTCATAATTACAAGAAACATGCTAAAAGTTATCAGTTGACTTCAACTTTCAGGAGCAATCACATTTTTCTCCCCACAAAAACAAAAACAAAACCAACTCCATGCAACATTTATACATTTATTTTATTTCTTAAATATTTATTGATCTCTTAGCACTATGCTAGGAATGTAAATAGCATTTTGTTGTGATAATATAGAAGTCATTGTTTTTTAATTATTGATAATTTTTTAGAGTCTTCTGCTTTAAGTGGCTTCAGAAATAAGGATTAATTAATGAAGCCATGGAGAACTGCTACAAAGATAACTTGAAAACATTGTTTCCTCTCTCCTTCTTACTCTTCCCATCTTCCACTGGTCCTCCTTCATCAACCTAACTCCCAACCCCAAAGTATCAATAGACACACACATGCCCATGTCTCCTTTCCACTTTTCTACCGGATACTGGACCAATGAGAGATACAGCCGCTCTTTAGTGTTAAGACTAAGGAAAAAACTTCATTATTAAAGAAGGTTGGATTCTCTTATTTAAACAAAGAACCTAATTCTAAGTTATAAAAATTTCAGATGGAATCTATTAGGTAGATTAAAAAATATCTTTTCTTCAATTTTGGTAATGGTTTGATTTCTACAGCATACAGACTGATGGAAGGATTGTGTATCTTTGCAAATAATTTTGTTTTCAAACAATTCTGTCAATAATTTAAGATTGTGTTGATTAAATTTCTTAATATAGCCCTCTGCATAAATCATGACTTTGCCTTTTATTTCAAAATATTGAACTTATCTTAACATAACTCTTTTCTACCATAATAGAAACATACCCACTTGTGCTACCCTTTCCCCATTCTGTGTGGATCAAATGATTCAGTCCAGCTGCCCTTTCAAAAAAACCCAGAGATCTCATTTAATCCATGATCTCTTGTCAATACTTACTCAAGAGTTGATATAACTCACCTCCCAGGCCTTTAAAAACCTTATTTTTCCTTGGATTCCACAGAACCACATTACTTTTTATTATCGTCCTAGATTTCAGATTGAATTTTCCCCCCTCCCTCAAACCCCACCCCGTTTTTACTTTCCCTTAATTATAAGTGGTCTCTTACGTTTGTCGCTCTGTCTACAGCTTGTCCTTGGATATCTTACATTCTCTTAGTTTCAGTGATTCTCTATTATTAATTCTTAAATCTCAAGAGAAAATTATGATGTGGTGTGAAAAGTATAGGGCTAGTGCCTAAACATTGGTTTGGAGTCCTGTTTCCTATCAAATGTCATCAGTTTACTCCTGATTGTATGGGGGGAGAACATTGCTTCTGATGTATAATTTAAGGAAATCCTAGTTGTGATGAACTGAATAGAATCTAATGCCACTAGGGTGGCTTTCATTGTTCTCTTGTCTAGATTTTGCTTCAATCTTTAAATATGAAAGACTTATATAGTAATCTTTTAACATGAGCATGAATAATATTCATTATTATAGATGTTTTAAAGTTTTAAATATGAGAACAGAGGCTTTATGTATTTGAAGTTCTACTTATTTTATTTGAGAAAATAGCTCTATTCAAGGTGCAATTGACATCCAAAAATGCGTTATTTTTTAAATTATGAAGATAGCCTTAAACTTGCATGCTTCAACCATACTAGAAGTGGCATAGTAATGAAACCATGGGGAAAACATTCTTGCTGGACAACAACAAATAGTGTATCTGATGGTTAATTTATTCTTAAATGAGTAAAAAGATAAAACTTCTTTGGAATTTAATGTTTATCTTTAGAAATAGGTATTATGTATCCATACATAACAGACCTATTGTGAGAATTAAACTATGTCACATTAGAGTGAGAGAGTAATATTATCGTTAAACTTCAGTGTTCTACTTGTTTGGAAGGACTATTCTGCAAAAAGCCCATTTGTAGCTTGCAGTTCCAATTATTAGTTAATCCTCACATCTTAGAAAGGCAACAATAGGTTTAATTTTGTTTTTAATCTCTATTTTACAGATAAGGAATGCTGGGAAAGTTTAACTGACCTCTTATTATTCCCCTAGTCATAACCAGAGCTGGCACTAGATGGATTTCTTTCCTTTTAATTCAGCTTTTGATTGCTAGATATAGCTTTTGTCAGAACTAAATTCAAAGAAATAATCAATTTCTGTTCTAAATAAATACATTTTTTGCATGAGTTAATACGAAATTATTTTAGGTATGTTCAAGATTAGGCAACAGGTTATTGCTTTAAATAGTGCCTAAGCAAATTTCTTCCCTTAGTAACAAGTTGAGTGAGTTCCCTTGTATGTGGAGAAAAAACAGATATATCTAAGTAGGTTAAAAAGAAAACCCACATCAATTATTTAATTAAATATAATTACCTCATTAAATAGATACAAAATGAAATAACACTGTACTTTCTGCCCAATATATCCCATGAAATTTATAGCATTGCAAAAAATCTAACATCACCATATAATATTTTCAGTTACTTTTTTAAATTGATTTCTAGACAGACTGAGAGAGAGAGAGAGAGAGGGAGGGATCTAATGCTCCAGTTATTCATGCCATCACTGGTGCCCTGACTGGGGAACTGAACCTGCAACCCCCTCACATTGAGATGGCACTCTAACCAAATGAGCTATTGGGTGTCAGGGCCTCTTTTCAGTTATTTTAAATGCTTTTCTTAATTTTCCATCTTTATTGATTTTAAATATTTCATGGTTTTCTCTATTAGTAGATTGTTTATTGTGTGGGTTTATTTATTTTTTTTCAGAAATGCTTATGCGTACAACCAGTGATATGAGGCATTGCTGTTATACCTGGGTGCATGCTGTTGACTTGAACTTCTTTGCTTCAGTAGGATAGTCATTTGATTAGCTTAATAGCTAAGTAGTATGGTACAGAAGACCCATATATTTTTAGGATTAACTGTTGAAAAATGCCAGATAACATGACAAAATACTGGAAAATACTATTTTTGGCAGGCCAAGTAGGAGTGATTAGAAAAATTATGTGGATATGTTTGTATGCATATCTTTAAAGTTTTTAAATAGCTTATAACATTCTAAAGTTTTATAACATTTTCACATTTTACATGCTTTCTTTAGTCAAGATTGATCTTTTGATTGAAGATTATTCCAAACTTATCTTTTATCAAAGATATTTCTAAATTTTCATTGCATTTAAATTTTCCAGTTTAAGGATTTAAGTTTTAATATTTCTACTTTATGAAAATATCAGCTCCCTTTTACCCAATGAAGTTTGAATAAAACTTCATTTTCTTTCTCTCCCATATTTAACTCAATTCCTCCATTGTTCACTTTATGTAGTTAATGAGGATGTTGATTTTAAGTTACATAATAAAAACAAAAAATAAATAATAAACAACTTTTAAAAAACTCAACAAACAATAACTACAAAAACATTTTCTATATTAAAAATTCAAAGTGGTATGGTACATATCTCTAATTTTAGCCTAAAAATAATCTTAGTATTATTCCTTTTTAGCACCGTTAGTTCCTTAAGAACAGTTGGTCTAGCACACAAAATAGATTGATCAAATGACTAAAGGGGAGAAGAACACTTGAAATTTTGGAGGAATAGTGGTGATATGCATACATTTTTATACTCTATTCTGCAACTGAATTTTCCTTCTAGTGCTCATAAAATTTAGGCAGGGTTTATTTGAGGGCATCAAGGATACATAGTGTTATCTTTAAAGGAAAATAAATGAAAATAGGAGCACTTATTTCAAAAAGAAAAGGATCTTTCAAATTTTAGAAGTTAAAATATAAAATTTTAACTGCTAAAAATAGAAACAGGAGCAGCAGAGCTAACACATACTGAATTCTAACTGTTGAACAACTACGTAGCTGACTTAAACACTTGATTTTTGACCCTTCCAATAACAACGTTGTAAGTATGACTATCGGCATCAGAAAGAGAAGGTCAATTGGATAAATACCCACATCTATTAAAGTTAGTTTACTTTTTAACTGCAACGTGAATTATAGACTTAGAACTCTGGACCATTCAGACTTATTTGCACTGAAAGGACTTAAAATGCTTCCCATGAAAAGATCATTACAGTGTTAGGAAGAGAATGGTGGCAGGAAAAAAGCCTGTCACTGTCGGTTTCTTTCTCTTTTCTTGCTAAATAACATCACTTCTTTGGTGTTTGAGTCAATCACAAACACACAAACACCAAACAAGTAAAATAACCTATTATATCATACAGTAGTGATTCTCCAAAGCAAAAGAAAAAGCAAACCAAGTAGGTTGCCTAAGCTTTCTTTCTGCGTTGTTTCTTTAAGCGTTTTGTTTTGTTGGGGTGTGTGTGAAGATGGAGGAGTTTATTTAGAGGAAAGGTAGGAAGGTCCACTCAACCCAACCTACAACTTTGGAAACGCGTCCCCATGTCCCTCTTCCATAGCTCGGCACGCTTCTGGCCTGATGACTATCAGGAGTGGTTTGGCGGCGCCCAAGTACCACTCTGTTCAGCTGCCAAAGGGAGAAGGACGGGGGCGCTGTCGACTGTTCGCACGATTCCTTCAAGGCGGCGACCACCTCCAGGGATTCGCT
Source organism: Saccopteryx leptura (assembly GCF_036850995.1). Taxonomy (NCBI): domain Eukaryota; kingdom Metazoa; phylum Chordata; class Mammalia; order Chiroptera; family Emballonuridae; genus Saccopteryx; species Saccopteryx leptura. Next base: position 53,220,395 of record NC_089509.1, read on the forward strand.
CTCCAGCCACGTCGTTTGTGCCCCGGTCCCACGGCCGCTGCGCAGGGATGCCCAGACGCTGAGCTGCCGGGCCGAGCTCCGGGGGCCGTCACCGCACGGCGCCCTTTCGGGCCAAGCCGCGGGCTCCCGGCAACTTGAAAACGCCCGAGGCCCGCTCTGGGGGCCCCTGGGCCGCCTCGCAGCACTTACGGCTCCGGAACCAACGGTCCCTCGCCCCACGCTCCTCCCGCGCCTCCCCCAGACCGAACCCCAGCAGCGTCGCCGCCTCTCCCGGAAACAAGCCTGCCGCGCGAAGGCGGAGGAAAACCTTGGGCCTTCCGCTCTGATTGGTCTCCCCCCGCCGCGCGGCGCGAGGCGGCGATTGGCTGCCGGGCGTTGTCAGTCGCCGAGGCCGGAGCCTTTGCCGGGGAAGCGCAGCAGGGCTCGGGGCTCTGGCTGCGGCCGCGGCTGCTCCGGCTGGTGCGGCTGGGCGAGCTCGCGCGGGCGCCGTCACCGCCGCTGCCCACCCCGCCGCGCCGCCCGCGCTGCCGGTCTTGCAGGCGGCTGCCGGGGAGGGGCGGCCGAGAGAACAGAGCACGAGGAGGCGGAGGCGGCGGAGAAGTGATGCTGGCTCCGGGCATCCAGGCAGCGGTAACGGAGCAGCAGCATCTCCGGGACCCCAGCTGCAGCGTCCCTGTGGCCCGCGGGCCAGCCGAGCGGCGGGAGACCACGCGCCCCGCGGGTAAGGTCCGGCCCGGCAGCGCCCGTGCAGCCCCCGGGACCACGGGTTTTACCTTTGCGGGTTAGGAGGCTCGTTGTGCCCGGAGCATCCTGACAAAGGTACAGTATTTGGGACCCGGGCAGCGAGTCCGGACGCACGGCTACACTGCTGTCCGCGCCGGTGCCACTCCTGTTCGTGCGTTCTTTCTTAATCACTGACAGACTTTGGTAGCGTGGGGTTGGCATTGTGTGTGTACATGCGTGTGTGGGCGCGCGGTTTGGGGCACTTTGCAGGGAGCGCAGTGGGTTCCCTCTCGCCTGAACCGACGTCCTTCAGGGATCCGGGCTGGGATGGAGTGAATAACAGGCTCTCGGCTCAGCGGGAGGGAGAGCGCACGCAACGCACGGGGAAATCCGCGGTGGCTCTTAACGAGCCGGGCAAATTGAACTTTACTGCCTTAATGAAAACAAGGAGCTGTGGATCCAGCGCGCCAGGCGACAGGCGCGTTCGCCGAGGCTCCCCAAAGTCCCACTTTGCGCTGGGGACTTTGGCAGGGAGAACAAGGGAAGGGAAAGTACCGCTTGGACCGCCTCGCTGGAAAAAAAAAGGGATGAAGAAGGGAGTGGAACTAAGCTTGGGGAGTGACGACTTTTTGTGCGTCTGACGTCCCTTTTAGAAAGCTCACTACACTTTTCGGGAGAGCGAATGAAGAGATGGAGAGAGTACCGCTTTGAGGGGTGGCTGACGCTACTCCTGACCCGTGCGGGAGTGGGTACCGGTGTCTGCGAAGACGGGCGGGGCTTGCGTGCGCGTCCAGGTGGAGCCACTTCCCGGCGATCGGGATCTGGCCTGCCGTGCCGCGGGACGCCCCGCGCGTCTCCGCCCTCCGAGAAAAGTTCCGGCCGGAGGGGGTCTGGACAGCCAGACCTAGAGCACGTTACCACCAAGAGTAATCAGGTTGTCGCACTACCTTCCTCCGGTGCCTACACTGTCTTTATTTTATATTAAATTATTTTATTTTGTAAGCCATGGGGAGTTCTACCGTTCTGCAAAAGGCAGATTTTTATGCGCTGCTACAAATGGATGGTGAGGCCGGGCTATGCCCGAATATCCGTATTTCAGTGCAGTGGTTTCTCAATTTCTCTTCAGGATGCACAAACTTAACTCTTGGCGATTGTTTTATTTGTGGCCATTGTCTACTTAGGAGTCTGTGTTTGGGAAAGTTCTTGAACTACCTAGGCACTAAGGAACTGCCCCCACCCTGGCTCGAAGGGAGAGAGGCTCTGGTCTTTGACAGAGGCGGTGGGGCCGCAGTGGGGCATGGAGTGGAGAGGGCAGCTCCCTGCTTGCAGCTAGAATCTTTGGGAAAATAAAAATGGGCTCAGTACAGGGAGCACTTTCTTGCTATGTAGCTTCTTAATTTCTCCCACAGGAGGAATCTTTGCCCCAAAACACAACACAAGGAAATTCAAACCCAAACCCAAACCCAAACCCAAACCACAGACAACACTTTGGTTAGCTCATTTCTGATTTGGTTAAAGCCGAAAAAATGAAAGACACGTAATAGAAATAACTAGGGAAAATCAAAAGGGAGCTGTCCAAAACATCAGCCTTTGCAGCCAGTTTTTTTGTTATGTTTTGTTTTTTAGATTGTAAAGTTTCCATTTTTCTCCTGGTTTAGTAATGTAAATTATTCAGAAGCGGATGAATAACTTATTGGTAAACTAGCAACGTTGTGAGTTTTGTGTCTGAAGATAGTTGCACATTTTATTTCATCTCTTACAGTACTTCATGAACTGTAAGTGGAATTTTCAGCACTATTTTAGTTGAACACTCGTACATTGCATTTGGGTTAGTAGAAAAATTGGTAGTAAATATATATATATATATGTATATATAGTGATAATCTCATCTGGTTTAAAAGTCTAGTTTTCTGATATAATTAAAACATAGCTTGAGTGGTGTTTGATACATTCCCATACAAAATAAATCTGCTGCCAGGTAATTATTTTAATGTTTCAATAGTTTAGTTATTGTAACTGTCAGGACTTTATTAAGATTATTAAACACATTAAGCAGTTGATTTTAGTCTTGTGTTCCACTATGCAGTGCTATGAGATGGTAGAAAACTGCTTTCCCTAATGGGTTGATATGAGATTAAAGTGTGTTATGCATTATTAACTAATAATTTTTAAAATAAGCTTAAATTAAAACCAAGTTACCAGTAACAGTCAATAATAAAAGTGGAACTTCTAAGGAAAATTTTAACCACTTGGCTAAGAATGTGGTTTTTTTCATAATGCTATCAAGTAACATCTTGTAAATCCACTGCATTCTGTATTGAGGTAAGCCACAAGTCTTTAAACAGAGCCTTTTTACTCATTTATAGATGGTTGGGTTTGTTTTTTTTCCTTTTCTTTCTTTTAAATCTCTTTTGGAGAGGGGACTTTTACTTTGGGAAATATTTTCTCAGATTATTAAATACATGTTTAAAACCACCAGGACAAAATGTAATCAAGGGCAGAGAAATGTGTCAATGACCGTAAATATTAGGATAGAGTAGTAAGTTTGAAAGCAGTAGTAGGTTTGAAAGCAGAAAAAAAATGCAGTGTGTGTGTGTGCGTGAGCTGGGCACAGGCTTAGGGTAGTAATAGTGCTAGCCACTTGGTTTATGAAAGCAATTCAAGTTCTGCCAGTTCTGCAAATTCACTTCAGTTTTGACTTGTTTTGCTGCAGGGCAGCCCATGAGCTCAAACTGCCATATTTTCTAGATGGATTTTAGTAACTCAAGTAAATGTCAACTTGTCAAGACTCTAGGCCACTAAATTCACTTTTTGACCTATACCAGATTTTAATTTCAATACTGCATAACTTTTGTAAAAATATCACATTTACTGTGAATAGCAATGCAATAAATACTGTGATCTTATTAAATAAAACATTTATTTATTTGTCAGGTAGTTATGGTCAAACTTTCTATATTGTTAGGTAAGAGAGGTTTATTTCATCTTACTTAGTAGTAATTTGTTTTCCTTTAATTAATGATGATTTTTTTTTGTGTGTGTATGTGTGTGTGTGTGAAAACTAACATATTTAGGAGAATTAAAAACTTGAATCAGTTCAATAAGTCTGAAATTTATTTATATTTCCTACCTCTTTCCCTTTCTCCCTGCCCCTTTCTTTCTTTCCCTCCCCCCTTTTTTCTCTCCCTCCCCTCTTTTCTCTCTCTCAACACACACACACACACACACACACACACACACACACACACGTGAAAGGCTCTCAGAAGGAATATAAAACCACCCTACATTTGAAACGAATTTTTCAAACCATTCTGAATGATGAATGTATTTTATAAGGAAAAGTTCTCATCTTCTTAAGTAATCTACTAATAAATAATTATGGTTTATTCAAGTAAAATTGAACAAATTGCACTGTGTTCCTACTATGTGCAAGTGGCTATTTTAGTTGCATTGACTCACTATACCTATATCAGGGAGTCAATCAGACAAAGACCACTGCCCTCATGAAGCTTATATTTTATTGGGGTAAAATATAATGAACAAAAAGCACAACAAGTAAAGAATTTACAGAATATTTATCTCCTACTAACCTATTTTTTCTACTTCCCACACCTCATGGTCACTTTACATATTATTTTCTCTGTAATTAATACCCACCTATCCATACTCACACAAATATATTCAATCTAAGAATGGAAAGTAATCATGGTAATAATCTAATATATGTTAGTCCTGAAGCTACAGATCAGAACAACAACACTGCCTATGATGAGGGCTAAAGGCCAGAGAGGGATTCAAAGATGATTATGCAATGAAATGACAGGATATTACCTTTTAAACAATCTTTAAAATCAAATCATGATATTTCTCAGAGGAATCAAAGTGGGAAACATTTATACATCAATATATTTGTTTCAAATTAACAGCATTTTAAAAGGCATTTATGTCCATCTAAGGATAAATCTATGTAACTTCATTTAAAGGGGAGGAGTGAATTGCAAGTAGTAAGGAAAGATCTAAACATATACTTCCAGTGAGAAACATCTGTCCTTCCCCTTGGTCCGAGTGACATAGCCATGTACCTCTGTGAAAGCTGAGTGCAAACTCCAGGGTCTGAGGTCAAAGTTTTCCTGATACAATCTTCTAATCAAAAATGCCAAAAACTCAGAAACATTGATACGTAAAGACACATGCAGCCCCATGTTTATTGCAGCATTGTTCACAGTGGCCAGGACATGGAAACAACCAAAAAGTCCATCAATAGATGACTGGATAAAGAAGATGTGGCACATATACACTATGGAATACTACTCAGCCATAAGAAATGATGACATCGGATCATTTACAGCAAAATGGTGGGATCTTGATAACATGATACGAAGCAAATAAGTAAATCAGAAAAAACCAGGAACTGCATTATTCCATACGTAGGTGGGACATAAAAGTGAAACTAAGAGACATTGATAAGAGTGTGGTGGTTGGGGGGGGGGAGGGGGAGAGGGAGAGGGAAAGGGGGTGGGAAAGGGGCACAAAGAAAACTAGATAGAAGGTGACAGAGGACAATCTGACTTTGGGTGATGGGTATGCAACATAATTGAACGACAAGATAACCTGGACTTGTTATCTTTGAATATATGTATCCTGATTTATTGATGTCGCCCCATTAAAAAAATAAAATTATATTAAAAAAATGCCAAAACAGTCCCACAATTTCAAAATGTTTGCCTTTAATTAAAAAGCAACTTGGTTATCCAGTCCGTCCAATGGTGGATAAAATCTTGGGATACATTTGCAGGTTTTTTTATGCTCTTATGCATAAAACAGTGTGCAATTCTAGTTTCATTTTCTGTGCTTTCCATTTCATTATTTTCTTTAGAGTCTTTAGCTTACATCTCAAAAGAATTGCTATTTTTTACCCCCATGTGTGTAAACTAGCTTGACTTTCAGAAATTGGTCTGTGAAGTATATTTTCAGATTTGAGGGAAGCTGAAGTCCACCCCCCAAGAAGCCATACCACACAATGGATTAATGGCAACTTATTCACAAGTTCTCTTATGAGAAGACATTAGTGCAGGGCACATAATACTTACAATCATTTCTGAATAGATTTCCATTATTTCAGAAAAATCTTTATGATTTCTGCATTACAATTCAGTTTTAGTAGATGGGCAAGTCTTCTGACAATGCCATCTTAGTATTTACTTACCCAGATTCAAGAATGCCTATACCACCCACTTAAGCCTTAACCCTTTTCTGCCTGAATTTTCTCTTCTCCTCCCCAAATGCAAAACTTTAGAACAGGGTTTTTGAAAAGCAAATAAACCAATTGTTGCCATATCTAGTAAACAAAGTCAATTCTGGCTGATTATGAAACTCTTAGATGAGAGCAAAATAGAATCAGATATTTGGAGCTGGGAAGAACCCTTGTCATTTGTCTAACCTCCTCTTTGTAAAAGGAAGAATCTTATTTGAGGCAGTTGATATTAATAATCCAAAGTCAGGGGACAGGAGAACCAGGTCTAGAAACTGTGTTTGCTATCTACTAGTGTGTAAGTTAATTCCAGCCAGTTGCCCATGAAACAGTTATGCATTTCGTAAAGTAATAATGTAAGAAGAAATGACTGTATCTACCAATTTTTACATGGACCTATTATAATATCTGACATAATATTACATTGTATTAATATGTTGAAATCAAGAAAATAATACATTTGGATGCATTTAGAGATGACATTTAAGATTTATAAGGCTAGAGGTAATTTTTATTTAAATTATTTGAATTGAATTCAGTTACAACGTATACAGAATTTCTCTTACATATTTGCTAGTATCGCTAAAACATTTCTGATTTCCAGAGGTATATGGGCTTTAAAGTGATTAATAGGTTAGTTTCAAGGACACCAGGAAATACCCAAATTCTTTGTAAGCTTTTTATATTCTCATATGTTCCAAAGTAAGGAGAAATAGCTTAAAAAACTTAAGAGCTATAGCTTTAAGTTAGCTTAAAGCGAAACCAAAACCAAACAAAAAATTTGCAGGGAGACGGAAACTGCATGGATAGGGAAAGGATTTTAAAGAATTACAACCTTTCTCTTATTGCTCAAGGAAACAAAACAAAACAAAATAACTTTTGCTCAATTCCATCAGAAAACAACCCCACAGTGGTTTGTAGGGACACTTCATTGTCCTAAAATGTAAATTTGCAATCAAAGTGATTGTTTATAACTGATAAGCAGCACTTGGTTATTAGTTATTGCAATTAGCATATTTTTTGGTTTTTGACTATGAAATTATTCATAACATATATAGATAACATCAGAACTGAATTAGTTCCTCACCGAACAACAAAATTTATGGGTGATTTCCCCATGGCCCTGGAGATCAAAGAATTGCCAGAGGTAGAGGTTGGTCATATACAATTAATTGTAAATTTAAATGCTACTAGGCAAGAAGAATTGTAATAAGTGTGCACAGACTCACTATGGCTTCTTGAATAGGCCATATGAACTAATAGATGTCTTCATTGTGCATCTGTCTGTGCCAGTCAGAGTGCTGGCGAGGTCCCACCGTATGTCTATAGAATGATGATAGCTTCTCTGGTTTCTTGAATTCCAATTTTTGAGGAGTTGGATGATTTGAATATAAGTAATACATGCTAACTTCTCTGAGTGAACACAGCTATCTATTGTAATTTCACACAGTAGAGCTGTTATATTTATAATAAGCAACAACCAACAAATACTAGATGCAATGATACAGGTTTTTTTAGTGATAATTTTGGCCTAGTTCCCTTTATTCAAAGAGGTAAAAGATAATCTTCAGTTTCTAATCTTGCTGACTAAAATACAAAATAGGCTGATCCTGAAATATCTTTCTTTTTTCTTTTTGACAGAGAGAGTCAGAGAGAGGGACAGACAGGAAGGGAGAGAGATGAGAAGCATCAATTCTTCGTGTGGCACCTTGGTTGTTCATTAATTGCTTTCTCATACGTGTCTTGACTGGGGGGAGGGGACTACAGCACACTGAGTGACCCTTGCTCTAGCCACTGGCTTTGGCTCAAGCTGGTGAGCCTTGCTCAAACCAGATGAGCCCATGCTCAAGCCGCTGACCTCAGGGTCTTGAACTGGGTCCATCGTGTCCTAGTCCGATGCTCCATCCACTGCACCACTGCCTGATCAGGCTGATCCTGAAATATCTTGAAGGCAGTTAAAAATAGTCATTTTTTCCCTTCTTTGTTGGTTTATTCTCTGTGTATGTGTGGTTTTCTTTCTCTAATGGTTGTATATATATATATACATATATATAATATTAAAATACATATATAAGTACATTATATATTTCAACTTTATATTTTAAATGTTAGAGTTATTTTAATGATGCCTAAAATTTTCTTCTTAATTTTTGTCATAGAAAGCCAAGAGTCAGAGGAGATTACTCAGACCTTTACTAAAAGGTATTTGCAATAAATATGAAAAGGTAGAGAAATTTCCAAAACAGAAACACTGAATGTGTATGTATATGTATATACACACATACATACATATAGATAATCTAAGTTAAATTCCAAAGAGACTGTTGTAAAATTTAGAGATTCTGGAGTTCATATGGAATAGCTAATGGGTTATGAGAAAAATTTGTTTAAATAAAGAAAATATTGAGAGAGAGTTGCATTGTCAACTGTTTAAAAATATTACAAATGGTATTAATTAATAGAGTATGTTAACATGCAGACAAACGCAGAAGAAAGTAAAAAAAAAACCCTCAGATGTAAACTCTTAAGATATTTGAAAATAAAGCTTAATATACAATAATCACAAATCTGTGGGAGAATTATTTAAAAATGATACATGGTTCTGGGAAAATTCAGTAATTATTTGTGAAAAATGTGCACACTCTATCTCATGTTGCTTTCCCCAAAAAAATGTCAGATGAAGCAAAGAATTGACACAAGAAACTCTAAATCAAGTTAGAAGTAAACAGAGACTATATAAACACAAACATATTGGAACAAATATAAAAAATTTACATAAAACTAACAATCTAAAGTAAAAAATTCCAAAAGTAAATTGTGGAAATAATTTCAACAGAAATTAAAAGTTAGTTTATTACTCTCCCTTACAAAAACCTTTCAGTGTTTCCTCCTATTTAGGATTTATCTCAAGATACTGTGATATGTTTTCATCTTTCCACTGGACTGAAGCTTCTTGAAGAGAGAAACCAATATTTATCATTTTATCCCTAGTTCCTTGAACATAATTGAGATGCCATACACATTATTTAGCTACTAGAAAGTTATAAGTATACCAACAGAAAAAATAGACAAATAAACGGATAATCTATAATAACCAGAACTGTGTAAGTCCAAAGCATCTAAAATTTTAAATTAATAATAAAGAGCAAGGAAGATTTTTTAAATAACTATTAGTAAAGATTATAAGGAAGGGTTGATTCATTTACAAAACTGATGGAGGTGATGAAGATGGCATGGACTGCAGATTCTTCTAAGCTTCTGGTATGGCTATTCATTGGTGTTGACAGAATTCTTCTGTTGCACACTACAGAAATTAACTATCACTATCTTAAAAAATAAGACCCACAACAAAAAGGAAGGCATTTGCAGCTTACAGAATCAAAAGAAAAGGAGAGGAAACAGGATAGCTGCAGAGATCATGGGAGGTACTGATGAAGTCGTTGCCGAGAACTATCACTGGGATGAATCAGCATCGATCCTTTTCTGTCCATGCATCAGTTTGTTCCAGACCCAAATTTCTAGAATGAAAAGTATGACTGACCTAGACAGCTTCATGCTTCTGCTTTCAGGGAGTGGATTGCTGGGGTACCTTTACCTCCCCTCCTACCAAGATCATAGTCAAAGGAAAATCAGAGGGACTGTTAGCAGAAGGGAAAATGGATACTGGACAGGTGAAAACAGTATATATCCACTGTATCAAAAGCTTTAGAAATGCTCCCTTTGTTTCAGTAGTCCTCATTGTAGAAGTTGATGCCATATAATTAATCAAAGAGGCACTCATTTTTATTAAAATGTCACTCATAGTAGTTTGATAGTAAAAATAATCTATTTGGCAATAATATGGAAATAATTACATTATGATATATATCATAAAACCGTGATTTGGAAAGATTGGTAATAACACTGGAAACTGCTGATGAAATAATAGTGAATAAAGTAGAACACAAGATTTAATATGAAGGGAGAACTTACATTCGCATATACAAAAGGCTTTGATAAAATATTAACATTTTGGGGGAGATAGTGGCATTATGGAGATTTTATTTTTTAAGTATATAAAATAGGTTTTGTTAGGAACAGGAACTACTAGTCATATAAAATTCTATATAAAGCAAACAGAAGAATAATTGGAGACATGATAGTGCCTTTGGCACACAGACAACTGTATTGGACTGATACACTTAATTTTGGAAGAAGAGGAGCTAATTATACAATATTCCTTTTTCCATGATAAGATACTATATGTCAAGCAAAATTGTCCAGTTTCCTACTTGGAATATTTTTCAGGAGTCATTTTGGAGTTTGCTTTTTAAATCTTCATCTCAATGTGATAGAATTTAAAATGTATTTGCAATTTTATGGTTCAACTAAAGGATTATTATTGGCATTGTAGGTTAGAAAAATAATAAAAATAATTACATATATTGATTTATGTCAGTATCTCATAGTTACCCTGCTAATTTTAATTAGTTCAAGATGAAATTGAGATAACATGAGCTGTTATATCTTAAGAAGATAAACTGTAGTCTGGCCTAGTTATTTATTAAACATAGTTAAGATTCTGTTAAATTTGACTATAATAAAGCAGAAAATCATGATTTTTTATATAAATCAGAACGCAAATATAGCTGAGTGTTTTGAATATTTTTTTCCTCTTGGTTCATACTTACAGCTTAAAAACTCCTTCCAAAGAACAGAGTAATCTGGATATAGAATGGGTAGGATTTTCCTAAATGCATATATATACTGTTACTATAACACATTTCTGAGAGCAGTTTACTTTGGCATATTGGCTAAGCTCTGTACAGGATGATTTTGATGCTTTCATGAATTATACTTGAACAAATAATGCAATTATTGGAAAAGAGCAGAAGAGGACAAAGAAAATTGGTTGATCATTGGTTCCCTGGAAAAGACATTACCTACTTGTACCTCTTGGGGATGTGCAATCTGGCAGCTAGTCAAAGCAGTAAACTTTCAAACTTTTTTTCTCCAGTTTTTATACAAATAGTAACATTTTATATACATGCTTTTCTTTTCTTACTCCTTTTAAAACTCAACAATCTTGGAAGACTGTCAAAATTGATACAGAAAGATTGTCCTCATTCATTTTTACAACTTCGTGGTATTACATTTGTTGAAAGTACCCTAAGTTATTATTTGACAGCCCCCTTTTGATGAACAGTTATATACTTTTTCAATTCTTTTGGCTAATACAACTAATGTGGTGAGTATTCTTGTACACATTGTTTCATGTGTGTAAGAGTCTGAGGGACCTAGAAATAGTAAGAGTTGCTGGATTACTTTGAAATGGTGTGTATATTTGTTTATTTTCACATTTGAGTATCTTGCTTTTCTTGTCTTCATTTGCATGATTAATAGTGCTGAGTTGTACCGGTAAGGCTGGATCAGGCTTGGATTTGTGACATTTCCCTAGAGACTTCTGCCCAGGTTTATACTTATCTGTCAGGATGCTTTGTGTATATGCAATTTATTGTGAACTCAATTTGGTGATCTTCCAGCATCTACTTAACCATGTTGACCACAACGATAGCCACTAAAGTATGAACTTTTGTCAAATTGTTTCTTTCAGACATTCTCCATTCCTATTCTCTGGTCTAAAAAAATAATATGAACAATATAAGGACTTGTTATTCATCTACTAAATGACAGTATTAAAAATAATCATGTTACACACTGGAAAAGATGTAGTGAATCTGGAGCTTTCAGAAATTGTTCATCACAATTAAAATTGGCACAGCCCTTTAAAAAAGCAATTTAGTGATATATAGGAAAGAAAAACTATAAAAATATTCATACTGTCTGATTCATTAGTATTTCCTTTGGGAATGTATCTTAAGGAAATAGTACAAAATATAAGAAAGATTGTCTGTTTAAAGATATTAATGGATGTTATATGTGTAATAAAAAATCAGAAGTAACTCAAATGTTCAATAATACTCTTAGGTCCATACATTTGAGGATAATATACAGCCATTAAAAGTAAATATGATGATAACAATAAAAATTAAAATACATAAGCTATAATGTCTTGGGGAAAATATACAAAATTATGTACAAGTATTATAGCTAGGCTAAACCTACACATATGAACACAGAAAT